>NC_079464.1:1428336-2028336 GCF_026250575.1 Diorhabda carinulata | reverse complement strand
GCTGATATGAGAGGAATTGCTTATTCCGGCCATTGTTCGGTCGACAGAGCCTCGTTTGTTATTAGCAGGGTGTAACATGTGCAGGTGAGGTTGTCATTTGGGCCAGCATTACAATATTAGCTGTCACCCCTTACACCTGTGGTCTTTGTATTTATCAGCGGAACCAGAGTTGTTTGTTGAATCCGACTTTCTCAAGAATGTGAAAACTGTTGATTAGCTTAGATATGTCTATGATAGTGTTGCCTTTAGCTATTGATATGGATTTCTCCCCCTCACCTAGCTTAGCGACAATTAGATAATAAATTTTCATTACCTCATCGATTTCCTTGTGCCTTACCGCTTCCCTTTCTTCCGGTGTCATCTTCTCCATTTCTAGGATCGCATAAATGTCCATAACTTCTTTCGTCATACTATATTCTTTAAAATATATCAAAATTCTTTTTTTGATATTATACTATCTGTTTTCGCTGCGTGCGGAAATACGCAAATTATTATCTTAGGTTACACTTATCTTGGGTATATCAAGAGCATGCCGAAAGCAGGAGCTCACACAATTGACTATGAGCCAGTAACACCGTATCATCGGCAAAGCGAATTGTATTTATTACTTCTTCGCCTATCTTCATTCCCTCTGTTCTTCCCCATAGTGCTTTTTTAAATATAACTTGAGAATATAAGTTAAACAGGACTGGCGACAGCACACATCCCTGTCTTACACGTCGCTCAACTGGTATTTCGTCTGTTAATAAATTATTTATCTTTACTACCGCCGTCTGATCCCAATATATCTTTTTTATTAAGGTTACATCCTTTGCATCGAGATTGATATTCTTCAATAAGTTTAATATGCTTTACCCTGTCAAATGCCTTATGATAATCTATGAAGCACATGTAAGTAGTTTTATTGTATTCACTGCATTTCTGTAGGAGAACATTCATCGCGAAGAGTGCTTCACGAGTTCCTATTCCTCCTCTGAAACCAAACTGGGTATTATCCAGTTGCTGCTCACATTTCTTATAAATTCTGTTTTGTATAATTTTTAATAATATTTTCAAAGGATGTGGCATCAGGCTAATTTATCTATATTGATCGAATGTTTGAGGGTTATTCTTTTTCGGTATCGGTATGAATACAGATTTCAGCCATTCCTCTGGTATATTTCCTTGTTCGTAGATCTTATTTAGTATCTTAGTGAAGTTTTTAAGTTCGATCCATCTAATGCTTCTAATAGTTCAATTGGTATTCCCTCCAACCCTGGTGCTATTCCATTTTTGCTATTTGTTAGTGCATTTCTAACTTCTGATTCTAAAATATCAAGACATTCGTCAAAACTTGGTAGATCAATGTCTTGTGGTCTTCTGTCCCGAAAGAGCTGTAGAATATATTCTTTCCAACACCTTTTTATATGTTCTTCTTCTAACTGGATCCTTTGTTGGCTAATCCTTGTTATGCATGGTATTCTTTTCTTTGTGTTACCGGTTAATTCTTTCAGCTTCCTATGGAGATTTGAGATGTCATATTTTAAATTTCCGACTTTCTCAAGAATGTGGAAACTGTTGACACGATAGTAAACGCACCTAACCTAACCTACCTAACCTAACCTAACCTCACCTCACCTAACCTAACCTTCCTTTTTTTGGCCCCAAGGTAGGGTGGAAGCTAATGCTGTCCTCACAGCTGGCGGGTGCAATGCTGTAAGTTTGTTTGGGACTCTCACCCACTAAACCACCCTCCTTGTTTCTGCATCCCTGGGAGTTGCGTGCGCCGGGAGGACAAGTTGTCATTACATCGGCGCACCTTCCCTATAAATCCTGTTCCTTATCTATTCCTATCCCTGGGTGTTTCTATCCTCTTTTTCCTTTTTGGTCATTACTACGGTCATGTACGTCGTTACCGCGTTCCAGGTTTCCTTATCCTCGAGCATTTTCCCTATGATCTCGGTTGCCGTTGGCAAGTCACATCCTAGTTGTTCTTTTAGTCTGGTTCTCTCCTCACCCCATCTCACACATTCGTAGAGGACATGGGCCGGGTCGTCCATTTGCCCACATGTTTTACATGTGTCATCCTCGGTCTTACGGATTCTTTTCGTGAAGGTACCGAACGAACCATGTCCCGTCAGAACCTGCGCGATGTAGTAAGAAGTGGTTCTGTGTTTGCACATGACCCAGCTTCTTATGTCTTTAATCAATGTTTTTGTTCACTGGGCCTTCGTCTCCAGACTATCCCACCTCTCCTGCCACTTTTTATATGTTCTTTCTCTTGCCATTCGTCTATTACCGGCTAACCTGCCTCCTATGTTATATAGAAAGCATCTCTCAGTTATCATGAGATCGATCAGTGGGAAACCTGCTATAACCTGGACTGTCTCGGCCGATACGGTCCTATAGGCAGCGGCGACCATCAGTAAGCCTTTTCTTTGCGCGGCCATTAATCTTTCCTTGTATGATTGTATCTTCATGGCTTCGCGCCAGGCTGGTGCCGCATACAGGAGGACGCTGTGCATTACTTGGCACATAACCCTGCGCTTGCAATAACCAGGCCCTCCCACATTCGGCATCAGTCTCCTTAATTGTGCGATCTTTTTATCGGCTTTTTCGACCGTGTATTTCATATGTTCTAGGAAGTTGAGGTTTTTTGTTATTATTACTCTCAGATATTTTATTTTCTTTTTGGCCACGACTCTTTGTCTTTCCACTACCATTTTGAAATGACCATTTGTTTTCCGTGGTCCCTTCACCGTCAGTATCTCCGTTTTTTGTGGAGCAATTTTTAGTCCGTTTGTTGTGATCCATCGGACCGCTAGAGCTACAGTATTCTCTGCTCTATTCCTGACCTCATTTTCTTTGTCTCCTACGATGTAGAATACGAGGTCATCAGCGTACGCGATAGTGGAATCTTTTGGGCCGTAGTCCAATTCTAGGATACCGTTGTATATAATGTTCGGTCCAAGGACCGAGCCCTGCGGAACACCCATCGTACACTTGTGTGAAATGATACCGGAAGTCACCCTCCTGCCGCTCAGATAGTTCTTTATGTATTTTGTTAAGTATGGGCTGATTCCGTTATCCTTGCAAGCCATGACTATTCTATGCCATTTCGCGGTATTGAAAGCATTCTTTATGTCTACCGCCACAAATAGACCCCATTTGTGGCTGGTTTTGCATACAACTTCCTTTAATTCCTTTATTGCCGACACCGTTGATCTTTTGGGTCGGAAGCCATGCTTGTGGTGGAGATAAGAGGTTTTTATTCTCGATCTCCTCAGCCAGTCTATTTGTAATAGTTGATTAGGCATATGGGGCGGTAGCTGCCTGTCTCGTTTGGGTCTTTACCCTATTTCGGAAGTAGAACAACTAGCTGTTTTCCAGTAGTCGGGAAACCGTTGTTGTTTGTTTCAGTAATTCGTTTAAATAATTTAGGATTTGCAACAGTTTAGTTTTCACCGCGATTTTTAGAGCTTCGTTTGGCAGGCCGTCTGGTCCTGGTGCCTTGCCGTTTTTTATATCCTTAATGGCTATTTCGAGCTCGACGCTGGTGAAACTCTTAGGTTCCCCGTGTAGTGCGGGTTCGACGTCGTCGTTGTTTATCATTCTCCCTCTTATTGTCGGGAATAGGGTGCGGAGGATCTTTTTTCGCGCTGAGTTGGCCTTGTGTTTTATTGGCCATCTTACCCGTCACTATCCTATAACCCTGACCCCATATGTCGTTTTCCAGGTCTTCCATGAGGTCATCCCAACATCTCTTTTTGGCCTGCAGAATTAATCTTTTAAGAAGTTTGCCTTGTTCTTTCATACCGTCTTCCCATTTTTGTTTTAGTTGTGGGAGTTTTTCTCGGGTGTATCTACGTCTTAGTCTATTATATTCGTTTCTGGCATTTTCTATTTCTGGGTTCCACCAGTAGCCGTTTCGAATGTTTTATCTATGGCCTTTCGGTATTCTCTAGCACTTATATTCGGTGAGATATACACGACCGTCATAATGGTGCCCTTGGTTTCTATTTGCACGCAGTTATCACCTCGAAGCGTCTTATCGATTTCTAAGTTTTTATTTATAATGGCAATCGTCACGCCTACTTTCTTATCTACGAGCCATCCATTTTTTTGCGATGTTTTTGTTTGGCTCGGAAATTATCATAATATCGATTTGGTGTTTATTCGCTTCGTCGAAGGCGATATCGTGCGCCATCTTGGACCTTCCCAGGTTCACTTGTTGATCTGGTTTTTGCCCATTTTTTGATCATTAGCCATTTTGCTTGTATCAGGCCCACATTCTCACCACGCTGTGCAGCAAGAGACGTGACCCCGGGCTATCATATGTGTAGTAAAGAAATAAGGAAAATTTATTGGACTATTGATCTTATAAATAACCGTAGGTATCCTAGTTGGGATTCTATAATAATAATCGGCATTAGCTCGTCTAAAATATAAATTAAAATAAATAAATAAATAAATAATAAAAATAAATAAAACCTCTGTTGTCGTTGAGAGTATAAGGTTCAACCAACGACAACTTCCTAAAATAGGCCTCCGGTGTATATTGCCGGAACCTAAAAACAACAATTACCGACGACACCTTTAAAACTAGCGATGATTTCCTTCTTATAAAGTCTGTCTCCTGGACAAAGAGGTTGTAAAAAGACCTTTTGTCCATTTTAATTGGTTTAGACCTTATTTATTTAATCCTTTTTCTCGAGGACTAATTTTCTGTATTCTGGACACTTCATGGTGTCCATCCTATGACCATCAACTTTACAGGCCATGCACTTCGACACGGCCTTACATTCCTGGGCTCTATGGTTGAGCCCACCACAATTGAGGCATTGTTTGCTTCTGTCCTCCCCCTTACAGGAGGTCAGACTATGTCCGTATTCCAGACATTTATAACATCTCAGAGGGACTATTCGCTCCCTCGCCCTACACGCCGACCATCCCATTTTAATGGTTCCAAGCTCTCTGAGCTTGCCGGCTTTATTATTCGGAACGGAGAGTAGACACATCTGCCCTCCGAATTTCGTATTTCTTATCAACTTGATCTCTACTAGGCCTGCGAGGCCGGTCTGCTTCTCGACCGCAGCCTTCACCTCCTCTGAGGTGACCGCCGGGTCGAGGTCAATGACGCTAAAAACCGTCCCCCTATTCCTGGTCGTTACACTGACCTCCTCCATTTTATTCTTTATGGCATTTTTTAGGGTCTGTGCCTGACCCTTGCCTTTGAGGCGGATGAAAATGTCTCCGCCGCTTGTTTTTTTGACATTATTAATGTTGACGTTGAGGCTCGCAACGTCAGCTTTCTGTTGCATAGTTTTTAATACTTCGGCGAAGAGCCTGTCTCCTGTCCTGACCAGGACGGATTCACCCTTTTCCGACCTCCTACCTCTGGCGGCCCTCGGGTGTACCATCATATTGTAATTACCACCGCTTTTGCCGGTAAATTCTATTATTTTTCTCGTGGGAGCTACCTCCCCACCGAGAATGAGGACATTCGTGTCCTCGCCCAGGTTCTCCCCGACCATGGCGTTGATCGTTTCAAAGTCTTTTCCTGGCTCCCCTTTAAGTCTGGCGACATAGTGCCTCCAGGCTTTTTTTGGTTTTTAGGGAGGTTACCGAATTCTCAATAACCTCGAAGTCCCCGGGGTTTAGGGATTTCGCCATCTCCCTGATTTCGAGAGTCATGTTTTCCGACTCTTTATCGCTGTTTGGATATATTAGGACCATACAGTCCTTTCTATCCAGTGCCTCCTGGCTCCTCATAGAGAGAATCTTAGTTTTGGAGAACACCTGGTCCTTCCAGAATTTATCTTTAATTCCTTCAAATTCCTTGAAGGAACCTCCCTTTTCAAGCGCTGCCTTAATTGCTTTGGCAATCTCCGCTTTTTTAAGCTTTTCAGCTTCTTTCTGGCATTCTTGGCATTTTATGCCGCTTAAATTAATCTCGGATGTGTTTTTTTTATAATCCGTAGTCTTGATTTTTTTGCTAGTGTTCCCATTTCCCCCATCCTCCTTTTGATTTCTTCGTTATTAATATTTAGACTCGCGATTATCTCTTCGACCTCGCTGAGCTTTCCTATAATGGCCTCTGGGGCCGTCTCATCATTTCTGGAGTTTTCTTCCCTCCAGGATTTTCTTTGAATTTTTTTTTCTTCAGCCCTGGTGCTTTGGCACCAGTAAGGTTTGGTGACCTTTTTCTCGATCCCGGGTAGGATCGAGAATAGGTCGGACTTTCTGAAGTCAAACTCTTCGCTTGACTCCTGCACCTCTTCAATTAAATATTCCTCTATCATGGTCGACGTTTCACCATCGAAAAAAACTTGTTTCATTTTCTTGTGTTTTAGAATCAGCTCCTGTTCGAAGAGCTCCCGGGCGAGGTCATCCTCGACAGTTTTCACATCCTCATTAGTAGCTTTTTTGTCGTCTTCACCAGAAGACGACGTGTAATCCTCATCATTCAGAACTTTTCTCCTTCTGTCATGAGACAGAGATGACTCCGTCTCCGACGAAAGATTTCTTCCTCTTCTGCGTTTTTTTGTTTTTGTATTATCCATAAATAATCCCACGAGTGGGGCCGAAATAACTGTCCGGCGAGGCAGTGCGCCCTTACCTCGCTAAGGCAAGGTACTCTGGGAGGTCGCCTGGTATCCCAGAGGCATCGTTCATCCCGCGCAGCCATTCATCCCATAGCCATGGTGGCTAACAACGTAGGATTACGGATTTTTTCTCCACGTTTACTCCTGTTTTTTGAGCTGTTTCTTAGCTTCATTCCCCTCTACCTGTCCGTCGAGACGGTCCGAGAAGAGAGGAAGTTATTGAGCCACTCCACCAACGTCAAGGTCTTACAGCTCTCAGGAGTGGAATCTAACTTTACTTTTTTTTGTTGTGGGTGGAAAAATCTTCAAAAGACTTCTGGGAAGGTGTCCCAGGTGTGCTGGATTCACCCGTTAACCGGGCGCCTACCAGCTAAAAACCCACCCTCTTCTCCACCGACGCATGTGGAACCGTTCTTAGCGAACATCGCGTCACATGCGCCGGCTGTACTCTTCACTCCGTGTGCTCTACGTATTCTTCGCTTCCTCTAATAAATAACACATGCACTAGACACTAAAAAACATCACACGCACATAAAAAAAGAGAGGACATACACGTAAATAACCATAAATAAAACCTACCTAAACTGTATAAGTAAAACTTAGGCTAACTTATCCTATTTTTAAAATCATGTGTATAGTTAAAACTTAACCTATCTTAAAATTTGTAAAAACCTAACCTAGGAATCTAAAAGAATTTTTCTTTTTAATTAATTCTAATTTAAAATTGTGTATAAATAAAAGAAAATTTTTTTTCTTTCTCAATCTAATTAAAAAAAAAAAAAATAAAATCTTAGGTCTAATTTAAAATTGTATAAATAAAATGTGTCTTAAGTTAATTTAAAAAATATAATATAAAATATAAAATAGTTTAAAATATATAAATAAAAATCCTAAATCTAATTTTAAAAAATTGTATAAATAAAAATCCTAAATCTAATTTAAAAAAATTGTATAAATAAAATTTCCTATATCTAATTTTAAAAAACTGTATAAATAAAAAATAAAAAACCCTAACTCTAATTTGTATATATGTTACCGGCAATGTGTATAATTCAGGTATTGTATACAATCCCTAGGTAATGTATACAATCCCTGGGGCGTCCAGGCAATGTATGAAATATCATGAATATCATAAATAAATCTTGAGACTAAACTAATGTTAGGTAAGCCGGTTAATATCAATAAATCTTAACTTATCAAATAGCGGATAAATAAAACATGTTGTATTTACTTGAAATAAACTTTATTATCAACTTTAAAATCACAAAAAAATAACAGGAAACTTAAAATTCTTCTTGTTTGTAACATAACATTACAAGTATCTTTTAACATAATATAAGTAATTTTGTAATTGAACTTCACAAACAAAACAATTCTCTTTATAACAAAAAGTAGGTCTAATAGGCATTCACAATTTTAAGTAAAAGTAGGTTTTATTTATTCTTACACAACAAACTATTATGGCACTTTGAAGAGCACAGAGCCTTACTTTTGACACAGGAACACTTTTTAGAGTCACAGTTTTTTTGCAGCTACATTTCACAAAGCCCTGTCCTGTCCCCGTAGATTGAAAAGTCGCAACTGTACGGAGTGTCGTTTCCAGATTGGGGACGTCTTCTTGCAGTAATTTCTGATGGCAAACAGTGAACTGTTGTCTTGAATACAATGTCTTGACAACGCCTTGCTTTGTGCCTAGTTGATATAGATCATCATCAGTTTTGTGTAATACTACAGCCAGTATATTGCGAGCATCACCACGACCTATATCGACTTCTGGAACAGGAATGCGTACAGTGGTACCCAACGATACGGGAGGGAATTTTTTTTCAGAAGTTTTAAGCATTTTCTGAGCTTGTACTATCAAATTCTCTTTGGCTCTGATGCGGTTTTCTATCGAAAAGGCGTTTTTTGCGCATAAAGGACAGTAGCTTTGGATCCAAAACCTTCTGCAATATTTTCTTCCTGTGCAGCATAAATAGTATGAATAGGCCTATTGCACATTCTTCACGAATGACCACCTGTTGTCTCCTCGGAACAAACACAGCATATAAGTGCACAACTCAATGACTCCTCTCGTACTGATACCAAATTCGGATCATGTAACGCTTGATCATTTACCTCACAAGGAAGATTTTCGACATTCGTAGGCTCAACAGCATTCTTAGTATTTGGGATAGCCATGTGTTCATCATGCGCACTTTGGACATTTGAAGCTTCCTTACCGATGTTAAAACTATCGAATGCAGCGTTTTGTTGATCTGGTGCCTGTAGAGGTTGAGTGTCAGCTGTTTCAGTTTCTGATGTCTCAGCCGCATCTCTTACAGATTCTGAAGATGACTTCATCACTTTTTCTAAATCTTCTTCGCTCTCCAGGTTGTGAGTATCCTCAAAAGGCAAAGATATGCCAACTTTTATTTTCGACCCAAAAAGAGCTTCATAAGGTGTTCTTTTGATTCCTGAGTGAAACGCCCTATCACTCCCCCCATCACTCCAACGTTCGCTATCGTTATCTTGCATCCAAGTTGTAAGCATGTTTTCAATGTCCTGGTTAGCTCATTCGACACTCCCTTGACTTTGGGAATGTCTAGGCTTGCCATGCACAATTTTTAAGTTCGGCCAGTATATTTTAAGATTACTGACCACTCGGTTTGCGAATTCTCGACCGTTGTCCGATTATAAGATGGCTGGTGCACCAATCAGTGTAAAAATATCCAGTAAATTGTACGCTACTTCCTCAGCGCGTTTTGTTTTCAGGGCTCTTAATATGACAAATTTTGTGAGATGATCCTGATAAACCATTATGAATTTATAATCCCAATCTGGATGAGATTGATAGTCTATCAAATCTACTTCACAGCGAGAATTAAATTCTGTTGAAAGTATGGGCTTCACGACAATCCCTTTTTTTATTCCTTTTTGTTTTTGCTGGCAGGGTTCGCAAAGTTACAAAAATAGTTCAACATCGTGGCGAGTTATATTCTTATATCTTGAAGAAAGCTCCTTCAGCATTCTGTCTTGTCCTCCATGGCCGATACTTTGATGTGCGTCGTGAAGTATTTGAAATAATTCGGTATCAGCAACGTAGTACATAATATTGTTATTTGTAGTAGCATCCACAGGAAAAATCAACTTATCTTTCTGACCAACAGTTATAACATCATAATGCTTCAATAACCAGTAATCCCGAGAAGCCTTTTTCTCAGCCGTTTTTGCATTTTTTGTTTCTTCTATCAATTGTTCATAGCGATTTTTTTTCAATAAACGTGCGATTTTTTGTATTTGCTGCTTCTGTTTTTATTTGTAATTGTGAATAAAATCTTTCTTTCATCTCAGCTATTCGTTGTTCGGCCGCCATTTTTTAATAAATTAAATTACTTTCCTACCTGACGAAAATTAGCAAAAATAATAACTATGACGCAAATAGCTCAATACACGTGTTAACAGTATCATCGCACGTCGCGAAATGAAATGGAGAAATGCGGCTGTTTGCTTAAATAGTGTCGCGGCATCCTTTTTCTCAAGCGGTGGCGGCGGCTCCTTTGACCTGAAAGGCCGCCCGCTCGCGGTATCCTTTTTCTCAAGCGGCGGCTCCTTTGACCTGACCGGCCGCCCGCCCGCCGCGCCCGCGCTGCCTCTTGTCAAAGGATTTAATTTTATTTACAAAGGCTACCGCGTGCGGCGTACACCCGAAAGTGAAATTGACAGTTTTATATCGAAGCGCCTCCGTAGTGAAAGATTGTGTTTGTGAACTGTTGTACTACGAATTGAATTTATCCTCAAAAAATCCGACATTTGATAAGATTCTGGATAAATTACACCTATGTACTTACCTCCGTAGCAACCTACAGACGCTCCAGCCGTAAGTCAAACTAAAAGAAAGTATTAATAAAAAAGGTAATTCCACATTTATGTGGAACATAAGTATACGTAGTTCACGCAATTACAGAAGAAAATAAGTTCCTAAATATTTTGTTTTGGATTCAGAGCGTGATAATGGCTCTCTTATTAAAAATACGGGTGGTAGTAACTCTGACAGTTCGAGTGATGAAGAATTGTGGTGTAATTTTACTTTGAATTTACCTACTTTCGCATATTTTTGATTAAAATTATCTTTGCACCTAGCTTGTGTGTCCCGATAATTTTTATTCGTATTTTGTTTTATTAAACACAATTGCGTTCGGGTGTACCGACATTATCTAAACGAACTTACTTTGATCGCGCCGCCTTGGCGCCGTGCCGTCTCTTGTCAAAGGATTTAATTTTATTTGCAAAGGATACCTGCGTGCGGCGTACACTCGCGAGTGAACGGTCATGCTAAAACGATTCACTTCCATTAATGCTTGAAATGGCGCCTCTAGGAACGGTGTCAGGGTTCTATGAAGCTTACCGTACTTATTTGTTTGTAATAACCACAATTGCGTTCGAGTGTTACATTACCTGCTGCAAGTTTGGCATTGTATAGAATACCTAGGTAAAGTGTAAAATAAATTTTATTTCATACTTTACCTGCCCGTTTTAGGTATTCTATACATTGCCTAGGTATTGTATACAATACCGGATTATACACATTGCCGGTAACATATATACAAATTTAAAAAACTTGTAAAGATAAAATAGTTAAAATAATAAATTAAGACGCCACAATTCTACCTACACAACACATTAAAAACCGTCACGCTTTCTATCTTCTTCTTTGGCCTTTATAATTCCCGTAACAATATTTATTATCTGGTCGTAAACCTTCTTATCCTTAATGGCAGCGATCATCATATTTCTACAATCCAGGGTGCCTTCTCCTAATATTTTTTTATTGTCTTTTGTTTTTGCCTGTGGACTCGACAATCCATCACCACGTGACGGGGGTCCTCCGTCACACCGCAGGTGGGGCATAGGTCATCTCTTGTTTTTTTTATTCCATATGTATATTTCCTGAACGACCCATGCTCCGTTAGAAATTGGGCGAAGAAATAGTTTGTTCTGCGGTGTGCGCATTTGTACCACTCCGTCACATCTGGGATTATCGTCATCGTTCACTCGGCTTTGGCACCCTCCTCTCTCCACTCTCGCTGTCATTTGTCCAAGCTGACTTTCCTTTCTTCCTTTCTTATTCTTTCAATGTTTTCTTTGTCAGCTTGGATTCTCCTGTAGATTCTGACCCTCTCCTCCACTAATATGTGGAATGGGATCGCTCCCGCGATCGTCTGCAGCGCTATTGCTGAAACAGTTCTATATGCGCTGCAGACCCGAAGCAGCGGTATCCTCTGTGCCGAGGTGTATAAGTTTTTATATTTTTCAATCTTCATGGCCCGTATAGGAGGGTGGATTGAATTACTTCAAGTAGAACCCTCCTCCTTTTGCTATCTTCTGTAGGGCGGAAGTCCTTTCCTCGGCTTTTCGCACCGCTGCCTCCACGTGTTTCGAGAAGGTCTGTCTATTATCAAAGGTTACGCCCAAGTACTTTAATGTTTACTGTGAAATTACAAAGTGCCCTCCGAGATCAAATTGGATTTGATACCGGACTGTTCTTGGACCTCTTAGCACTATTATTTCCGTCTTCTCTACTGCTATTTGTAGGTCCATCTGCTCTATCCAGCTTTTAATTCTTATCATGTTTTCTTTTATTATATCTACGATGCCCCAATTCATATCGCTTTCCGCTAATATCGGTAGGTCGTCAGCGTATGCGGTCGATCTGGTGCCGCCCTCCAGTTCTAATCGGAGTACCCCGTCATATAATATGTTCCAAAGGGTCGGTCCTAACACCGACCCTTGAGGTACTCCGGCGGTCAATTTAATTTCCTGCCTTCTCGATACGCATATTCTCCTTTCGGTTAGGTAGTCCTTTAAAATATTTACTAAATACCCTGGGGCCTCCATTTCATTTAATTTTTGTATTATGAGGCCCCAGTTAGCTGAATTAAATGCGTTTTTGATGTCTATCATAACGAGGGCTACCCATCTTCTTGAAGCTTTCGCCGCATCGTGTACCCACTTTGCGGCGTCCACTGCTGATCAACCCTTGCGGAAGCCGTACTGCTGATCCGATAGAGCTGCTTTGCTCTCCAGGAATTTTTCTATTCGTTTTTTAATTAGGATTTCGTAATATATGAGGCCGGCGAATCGGGGGGTTTCCCAGGCTTTAATAACAATACCAAATTTCCTATTTTTAATTCTCTGGGGAACTCTTGACTACACAGTAGTTCGTTAAAGACGGATGTAACAGTTTCAGGCCTCGTTGTGATCAGGGTTTTAATTGCCTCTGGTGGCAGGTCATCAGGGCCGGGGGCTTTACCCTGCTTGATATCTTCGGCAGCGGTCAGGATCTCTTCCGTCGTGAATTTTGGTAGAGCCGCGTCGATGCTGCCCTCCCTAGAGAAGTTTTCTTCTCTTTTTTTTAGGAAAGAGCAGGGCTGCTGCTCTTCGTTTAAGTTGTATGGGGCGACGGCCTTCAATGCTTTCATTGTGATTTTATATGCGTCGCCCCATATGTCCTTTTCTAGATCCTCACATATGGCCCGCCATCTTTTCCTATTTTCGTTTTTTATTAACTTGCCCAGTACTTTTTTTTTCTGTTTGTAAATATCTTGGTAACTTCCTTCGCCCCCGCTTCTTGTGTATGTCCTCCGGGTAAGGAGGCAATCCTCTCGGAGTTTTTCTATCTCATCGTTCCACCAATATGGCATTTGCCTGTTACTATTATTTTTATTTTCCCTTATAATTTTTTCTTTTATTTCTTATTTTTATTTCTATTTATTTTAGTTGTTCTATTTTTAATGTCAAAGGTGATGAACCTGTGGTGGGTAAATATCTGATCATCGAGAACGTCCCAATTTACAATTTTTCTGGATGACCCCTCACTAGCAAGAATCACATCAATGTGACTCCCGCTAGTGTCCCTCACAAACGTAGGTTTTTTGTTATTCAAAGCTATTATGTTTATTTGGGCCATCCAGTCGTCCCAGAGGTCACCCCTCTCATCATTAATAGGGGATCCCCATTGAGACGATTTTGCATTAACGTCCCCGACGATCAGGAAGTTCTTTTTGCCGGTGACGGTATTCATCATTTTCTTTACTATTTTTCTATAATCAATCATAGAGATATTGGGGGAAATGTAGCAGGCCACAATCGTGATCTCGCAATCAAGCTCGACCACGACGTAGCCCGCCTCTCTTTGCATATTCCTCACCCCAATATCCCTATTTCTAAAGAATACCGCCACGTCCTTTCTCTTGTCCTGTACCCAACCACCCCCCTCAGTCAGTTTTTTATTGGGTTCTGAAACGATAAGAAGATCCGCTTCGAGTTGAGCAGCTTTAACGTGGGTCAGGTCGTGAGCTAGTCTGACCCTTCCCCCATTAATCTGCAAAACCCTGATGCCGGTCTTGTTTTTTTGTATTCTCCCATTCTTCCCCCGCTAATTTTTCCCATACCTCATATTCCCCATCCCCTGTATCTAGTTCCTCCATAATTTTTTTTGTTTTCTCCTTTTTCCTGTGTTTTTCTTCTTCCTCTATACATTTCTTTCCTATATTTTTTAAGTTTTTGTTAGATATTAATTCCCTCAACTCCTCAATTTTTTAAATTAGTTTTTCGTCCCCTCCCAGCATGTTCTTGATTTCCATTATTTTATTATCTATTTCCCTTTCCTCCTCCCCCGTTGTTGTCATTTCTCCCTTCTTTTCTTTTTTAGTTTCTACTTCTCTCTCGACTTTACTTTGGGCCAACTCACTTCCTGCCTCCTAGACTCGACCTCTCCGGGCACGAACCTAACCTAACTTAACCTTTTTTTTATAGAGGGGTTTAGGAAATCTGCTTGTTAGACTACCCCGTCTGTTGTTCTTGCGACAGGGTGCCGCCTGGTCTGGCGTATGACGGGGGTGTGTCGGGTTGACGACCTTGCCAGTCGTCGACGGACTAAAACCCTTTCCCCTCTTTACTTCCCAACGTCCATCCGGAAACCGCTCTCGCATTACTTCAGATTACTTCAGAATTTCTTCCTCACTTTTTGTTTTCATTATATCGGTTATCATCTCGTTTATTGCATTCCATTTATTTTCTTCTTCTATCATTTTCCTGATTATGTTTTCCTTCGTAACTCTGCAGCCGATTTTTTGGTGGCATACCTCTCTTTGTTGTTTCCAATTCTGGCATTGGAATATTATATATTCTGCTGTATCAGCTTCTCCGCAGTATATGCATTCGTTGTCACATGTTTTTCCAATTTTATATGTATAATCTCTGAAGCTGCCACGTCCTAGTAGGAACTGCGTGATATGAAAGTTAATATTTCCATGTTTCTTGCTTACCCAGATTTCTATGTTAGGTATTAGTTTTTTTGGTCCACCTGCACTCTTCGGTTTCATTATCATTCCAACTTACCTGCCATTGCTGTAAGGCTTGGGCTTTAGTTTCCTTCCCAGTTTGTTTCCTACGCTCTTTTTCCACGCCATATATGACGTTTCTTTCTTCTATCAGTAAATCTATTGGTGGTTGTTCCGCTATTACTAGAAGTGCTTCAGTTGGTGCAGTTCTGTAAGCGCTGCATATCCTTAGCGCGGAGAGCCTTTGTTCTCTCTGATATGCTTTTCTATTTTTCTTTGTTTTTATTGCCGTTGACCATGCCTGCATAGCGTAAAGCAATATCAAGTTTGCGACTGCTACCAATACTTTTCTTTTACTTGCTTGTGGGCCTCCAATGTTGGGCATGATTCTAGCCAATGCCATAGTTGTCTGACTTGCCCGAGTTACTGTTTTGTTCACGTGTACTGAAAATTTAAGTTTTTTGTCTATCCACACTCCAAGATATTTTAACGAGTCTTTAGGTGTTATCTCCAATCCAAGTATACTTAACGGTTTTTGCTGGACTTGTGTCCGTTTTGTATTTATTATCAGCATTTCTGTTTTTTCTGTAGCCAGCTCTAAATGGTTGTTTAGGAGCCATTTCTGGATATCCCCCATAGCAGTATCGATTTTTATTTGAATTTCCTCCATGTCTCTTCCAATTACAATTGCAGCAATATCATCTGCGTATCCTACTAGAGTAACATCTCTTGGTAGTTCCAATTTTAGAAGTCTATCATACAATATGTTCCATAGAGTTGGTCCCAGAACAGAGCCCTGTGGCACTCCAAATGTCATGCTCATTTCCATTGTCTTTCCTTCTGTCTCGATGACTATTTTCCTTTTTGTTAGATAACTCATTATTATCTTTATTGTTGTTCCTCTATTCTGTGATTCTTTTATTATTTCTTTCCACGTTGCAGAGTTAAAAGCATTTTTGATGTCCAATGTTATTAGAGCCGGTAATTTATGATACCTGTAAGACTTTTCGTGTGTTTCTTTTCTTATTATTTCCGTGACTAACTTTACCGCATCTGTCGTAGACCTTTCGCTTCTGAAACCATACTGTCTTTCTGATAGGCTGTCTTCTAAATTTAAATCTTCCTTTAACCTGTTTCTTACTAAGTGTTCTAGTAACTTCCTACATGTATTAAGAAGACATATTGGTCGGTACTTTGGTTCTTCGTTTGGATTTTTCTTTGGTTTTTCAATTAAAGCTAATCTTGCTATTTTCCATTTTCCTGGGAACTCTCCACTTTTTAGCATATTACTGTAGGCCGAGCAGAACATTTCCGGTTTCTTTTGTATAACTGTCTGTAGTACTTCGACTGGTATGCTATCCGGGCCAGGTGCTTTTTTTAGTTTAAGTTTTTTGCTAGCTTCTGTTATTTCTTCTGCTGTTACCTCTGGTACTGGTCCGTTAATCATCACCTGCTCCCAGGAGATTTCCTCTCGCGAAGGAAAAAGTGTTGTTGCTATCTTTATTGCATTTGTCATTGTGAGCGGTTGCCCTTTTGTTCTAAGCTTTAGTTTCCTTGTCGCAATTTTATATCCTTTACACCACGGATTGTTATTTATTTCCTCACATATCTTACTCCAGCAGTACCTTTTCGACTTATTAATAGCCGTTTTCAAAGCTTTCTTCTTGCTTGTATATTCTTCTGTTTCTGCGTTGTTAACTGTGGCCTGCTTTCTGTTTCTTCTGGTGAGCTTTCTCCTTGAAGCCAAACATGCTTTCCTTAGCTCTGCGATCTCTTCAGTCCACCAGTATACTGGTTTTCTGACATTCGTTGTGTCTCTTTTTGGCATTGCAGCATTACATATTTCTTCTAATATATTTGACACTTGCTCTGGTGTTTCCAGCGGGCCTTTTTCTCCAGCCTCGTTTATTGCTCTGATGAGTCTTGTTTGATTAAGTCGTGCCAGGTTCCATCCATTTTTTGGGTTCTTGCTGCTTTCATCCGTTATTGATTCCTGTTGAATTTCGAAGTATATGTACCTATGGTCGCTTAAGGTTTCCTCCTCAAGTATTCTCCAGTTTATTATTTTTGTCCCTATTTTCCCTTTTGTCATTTTTAGGTCTATGATTGAGCTTTTATTACCGCTAAGGAATGTAGGTTCTGTGCCTTTATTAATAAGTACCAAATTACTTTCCGTTAACCACTCGTATAATATCTTGCCTCTTTAATTTGTCCTGGGCATACCCCACTCCCTAGCACTAGCGTTAAAGTCCCCTGTTAAAATGATATCTTTATGGGTACTAGAAATTTTTTTACCGATAGTAGCCAAGATCTCTTTAAATTCTTGAATGTCTTTGCTAGGAGCAATGTAGCAGCTGAGCAGGATAAAATCTGGTACGTCCTCCCATATAAAATCGTTGTTTGTGCCACTTCCATACACAGGAACCTTTTTATTACTTATTTTTATTGCGACATCTCGGTTATTGTCATAAAACCACCATGGGTATTTATAAAAGGTCATGTGCTGCTTTACATCTATTTAAGTTTACTTGAACTATTCTAATTGGTAATATTTTGCTTTTGTCAGGCATTTTTTATTGTTTCTAATTCTCTATTTTTCTCTCTCATTCTGCCTCTTGTTCCTCGTGTTCTTTTTTCTTTTGTCTTTGATATCTGCGACTTTTACTTAGCGCTCTCTTGAAGGCCTTGCATTTTCCGGTACCCGTAGTATGACTTTCGCCGTTACATAGTAGACATCTAACTTCCCCTTCCCTGCACTCTTTAGCTTGTGTCCATCTTTGCCACATTTATAGCGCAAAGTTTTTCAATTTGGTCCATTGCAGTAGTCGACTGTATGACTATAAAACCAGCCCCTCGAACACTTGCTTAAATATATCTTTTTTTTGATTTTACATCTAGTATTGTGCTTTCTATTTTCTCTCGAAGAGTTTTTACTGCCTCCTTGTCTTTGTCTGTTAATATAAGAACTTTTCCGTTTTTTGTCTCTCGTATTCCCCTTATTGCTTGGGTTGCGTCCATCCCTTTTACCGTTTCTTTAATTTTTTGCTCAGTTTCTGCATAGTTATTGTTGTTACAGTCAACTATAAGTGCATAAGTATTTTTTTCTTTTTTGATCGTGTTTGGTTCTTTACCTTCTCCTATATTTACTTCTTTGTAATGGTTTGAAGAGACTTGTAGTTTGTTTCCCTCCTAATGTCTTCATTACTTCTGGTGTACATGACCTCTTTTTTTCTTCATCCCATGTAAATTCGACGGTAACCGACCGCTTTTTTTCACTTCCATCCTTTCCTATTCGCATGGAGCCCGTCCTGGGGTAGCTGGTTTTCTGTTTCCGACATTTCATTTTTTGATTTTTTTGGTTTGTTCGAGTTTCCTTCTCTAGGCAGATTGCTTTCACCACAGCTATGAGCTCTATCCGCCCTTTGGAGTGCCGCCTTTCACCTAAGGAACCGTCGCGTCCATGCTGGTTTTGGTTCGCCCCGGCTATTTCATTTCGCCGGTACCACCCATATCTGGGAGGCGTTCCCCTATCCACCACCTGGGAAGGCGCCCGGTATGGGACCAGCAACCCACTCGGGAACCTAACTTAACCTAACCTAACCTTTTTTTTTTTTGTGGGTGGGAAAATCTTCAAAAGACTTCTGGGAAGGTGTCCCAGGCGTGCTGGATTCACCCGTTACCCGGGCGCCTACCAGCTAAAAACCCACCCTCTTCTCCACCGACGCATGTGGAACCGTTCTTAGCGAACATCGCGTCACATGCGCCGGCTTTACTCTCGACTCCCTTTTCTCTCTCCTTTTTTCTTCTTTAGTCTCTAAATTAAATAAGAGTAAAAAGTTACACGAGAGGGACAACACACATAACACATAAATAATACATAAACATACATATATAATAACTACTGACACACCCGAAAAATTGTATATATAAAAATTCCTACTCCTAATCTTACCCTACGTTAAAAGTTTATTGTATAAATAAAAACCTATGCTAATCCTATTTTAAAAAAAAATTGTATATTATAAAGCTCTGAATATAAATAAAACTTACCCTAAAAACACTTAATCCTACTTTAAAATATAAGGTAAATATAAAAATATAAACTCCAATATAGATAAAAAACTTATCCTAGTATAAATAAAAACTTATCCTAATATAGATAAAACTTATGTCCTAATCTAATTCTATGCTAAAATTTTTTGTATATTTTAAAATTGTATAAATAAAATCCCTAACTCTATTTTGTATATATAAAACTTTAAAATCAGTGTATAAACATATAATAAAATTTTAAAAAACTTGTATAAATAAAATCAATTAAAATTAATAAATTAAGACGCCACACGCTACAATCACAACTACATATTAAAAATCTTCACGCTTTCTTCCCTTTTCCTCTTTGGCCTTTATCATTCCCGTAACAATATCTATAACCTTGTCGTACACCTTCTTTTCTTTGATGGCAGCGATCATAATATTCCTGCACCTCAGGGTGCCGTTACTTCCTATTGCTTTTTTTAATTCGTTCTGTTTCTGCCGGTGGACTCGAACATTCCGTCACCACGTGACGGGGGTCCTCCGTCACACCGCAGATGGGGCATAGGTCATCTCTCGTTTTTTTTATTCCATAGGTATATTTTCTGAAAGACCCATGCCCCGTCAGAAATTGTGTAAAATAATAATTCGTTCTGCGGTGTGCGCACTTATACCACTCCGTCACATCCGGTATCAGTGTCTTTGTCCACGCGGCTTTGGCACCCTCTTCCCTCCACTCTCGCTGCCATTTGTCCAGGCTGACTTCTCTTTCTTCTTTTTTTATACTTTCGATGTTTTTTTCCCTGTCAGCCTGAACTCTCCTATAGATTCTGACCCTCTCATCCACCATTATGTGGATCGGGATTACTCCCGCGATCGTCTGCAGCGCAATTGCAGAGACAGTTCTGTATGCGCTGCAGACCCGAAGCAGCGGTTTCCGTTGTGCTGTTGTGTACAGGTTTTTGTATTTTCATAACTTCCGCCCATACTGGTGCCCCATAGAGGAGGATCGAATGTATATTTTCTAATAGTACCCTCCTCCTCTGGCTGCCGGGGCCACCTTTGTTAGGCAGCATCTTTTGTAGGGCGGAAGTTCTTTCTCCTGCTTTTTTGACCGCTGCTTCCACGTGCTTCGAGAAGATCAGTCTATTGTCGAAGGTTACGCCCAGGTATTTTACTGTTTTTTGGGAATTGACAAGTTGGCCGTCTCCGAGATCGAATTGGATTCGATCCCGAAACGCTCTAGGTCCTCTAAGCACTATTTTTTCCGTCTTCTCTACTGCTATTTGTAGGTCCATCTGCTCTATCCAGCTTTTAATTCTTATCACGTTTTCTTTAATTATATCTACGATGCCCCAATTCATATCGCTTTCCGCTAATATGGCTAGATCGTCAGCGTATGCGATCGATTTGGCACCGCCCTCTAGTTCTAATCGGAGTACCCCGTCATAAAGTATATTCCAAAGGGTCGGTCCTAACACAGACCCTTGGGGTACTCCGGCGGTCAATTGGATTTGTTGCCTTCTCGATACGCATACTCTCCTTTCCGTTAGGTAGTCCTTTATAATATTTACCAGATATACTGGGGCCTTCATTTCACTTAATTTTTTGATTATCAGGCCCCAGTTGGCCGAATTAAAAGCATTTTTAATGTCGACCATTATAAGGACCACCCATCTTTTTCTCGAAGCTTTCGGCGCATCGTGTACCCACTTTGCGGCGTCCACTGCTGAACGACCTTTGCGGAAGCCGTACTGCTGATCTGACAGAGCTGCTCTGCTGTCCAGGAAATTTTCTAATCTTTTTTTAATTAAGATTTCATAGTATTTTCCCAGACAGTCTAACAAGCATACCGGCCTATATGAGGCCGGCGAATCGGGGGGTTTCCCAGGTTTCAACAATAGTATTAAATTTGCTATTTTTAATTCTCTAGGAAACTCTTGCCTGCACAGTAGTTCGTTAAAAACGGATGTAATAATTTCAGGCCTCGTTTTGATCAGGGTTTTGATTGCCTCTGGTGGCAGGCCATCAGGGCCGGGGGCTTTACCCTGCTTGATATCTTCGGCAGCGACCAGGATCTCTTCCGACGTGAATTTTGGTAAAGCCGCGTCGCTTTCCATGTGGAAGTTTTCTTCCCTTTTATTAGGGAAGAGTAGCGACGCGGCCTCTAGCCGCTGCTCTTCGTTTAAGTTGTATGGGGCGACGGCTCTCAACGCTCTCATTGTGATTTTATATGCGTCGCCCCATATATCCTTTTCAAGGTCTTCACATATGGCCCGCCATCTTATCTTCTTTTCATTTTTTATTAACTTGCCCAGAGCTTTTTTTTCTGTTTGTATGTGTCTTTATACCTTTCTTCGCCCCCGCTTCTGGTGTATGTCTTCCGGGCAAGGAGGCAATCCTCTCGGAGTTTCTCTATCTCATCGTTCCACCAATATGGCATTTGTCTGTTTTGATTTTTTTTGTTTTTATTATTTTTTATTACTTTGTCTTTAATATCTTTTAGTACTAACTGAAGAGTCTCGAAGTTCACCACCTTTTTTTTGTCTATTTCTATGTTTTTTATTTTGTCTATTAATTTATTCTTGTATGTGTTTTTGTTAGTTCGGTTTATGTTATTATTTGGTTTTTTCGTCTTGCTTTTAATGTCGTAGGTGATGAACTTGTGGTGGGTAAATATCTGATCGTCGAGAACATCCCAGTTTGCAATTTTTCTGGATGACCCCTCACTAGCAAGAGTCACATCGATGTGACTCCTGCTAGTGCCCCTCACAAATGTTGGTTTTTTATTATTTATTGCGACTATATTCATTTGGGCCATCCAGTCGTCCCAAAGGTCACCCCTTTCGTCATTAATAGGGGATCCCCACTGAGACGATTTTGCGTTAACGTCCCCGACAATCAGAAAGTTCTTATTGCCGGTGACGGTATTCATTATTTTCTTTATTATTTTTCTATATTCAATCATAGAGACATTGGGGGAAACGTAACAGGCCACGATCGTGATCTCGCAATCAAGCTCGACCACGACGTAGCCCGCCTCTCTTTGCAAGTTCCTCACCCCAATATCCCTATTCCTGAATAATACCACCACGTCCTTTCTTTTATCTTGTACCCAACCACCCCCCTCAGTCAGTTTTTTATTTGGTTCAGAAACGATAAGTAGATCCGCTTCGAGTTGAGCAGCTTTAACGTAGGTCAGGTCATGAGCTAGTCTAGCCCTTCCCACATTAATCTGCAAAACCCTGATGCCGATCTTGCTAGAGGCCATTTTTATTTTATCTTAAAAGCGTGTCGATGGTTATCTATCTAAATACCCCCAGTCGCTATTTACCAAATACTATATTTCGATATTTAGGGCACGCCATCGTGTCCGTCCTATGGCCTTTATTGTCGCACGAGAGGCACCACGCCTCATTTTGGCACTCTTGTGCCCGGTGCCCCTCTTTGATACAATTGAAACAGCACCTGCTTCTATCCTTGCCGCTACAATTATAGGTGCTGTGGCCATATTCCAGGCAGCGATAACACCTAAGGGGGGTGAACCTCTCCTTCACGGAGCAATACTGCCAGTGGACTTTAATTTTTTGGGCAGTTCTAAGGGCGGCCGCTCTATCTTCTCTAATTGCTGGGGTGGCCGTCTGTCCGCCTCCCCTGCTCTCCCTCATGCCTCTCACCTCAATTGCTTCTCTCTCTATTCCTGTCCATTGACAGACGGCCTCCTTTAGTTCTGGTGGGGTTACCGAAGGATCTACCTCCATGACGGTGAAGATTGATTCCTTCCTCTTCACCGTCATATCCATTTTGGTCTCGATTCTATTTTTAATCTCCCTGAGTCTTTCGGCCGCCCCTTGGCCCTTGACTTTTACTAGGAGGTCCCCCCCTCCCGTTTTCCGGACGGACTCGACTTTTACGCCTATTTTCTCGACGTTTACCGCATTTTTGATGTTTTTTAATACTTCCGAGAATTTTTTGTCGCCCGTTTTGATAAACAGCGACTCTCCCCCTCCTGTTTTAATTCCACCACCACTTTCCTCTCCCTTGGTAATTACCTTCCACTCCGTGTCCTCCCTCCTGCCTACATATTCTAATAATTGTCTGATTTTATTTTTCTCAATACCCTCTCCTATTATGACATTAATTATTTTTCCCCCCTCTCCGCCGCCAGTTTTGCCATCTCCTTTATGATTTTATATTTTTTTTGATCTTCCTCCTCCCCTACCCTAACCAAATAGTCGTGCCATTCTCGCTCCTTATTTTTTGTTTTGATCCTATTTTCTATAATGTCCATCTGCCCCTCCTCTAGTTCGTCTATTATTCCCCAAACTTCTTCCCTTAATTTTTTAATTTTTTCTATTGTTTCCCCACCCCTTTCTTTTCCTATTATTATCAGACTACTTATTCTATTTCTTAATACTTCCTCTACCCTATCCCTTTCCCATCTTGTTTTTTTATATACCTCCTCTTCCCATTCTTCCCCTGCTAATCTTTCCCATACCTCATATTCTCCACCCCCTGTATCTAATTCCCTTATAATATTTTGTGTTTTCTCCTTTTTTCTTTGTTTTTCTTCCTCTTCCCTGCATTCCCTGCACCTCACTTTTCTCAGATTTTTTTTGGATATAAGTTCCCTCAGCTCCTCTAGTTTTTTTATTAATTTTTCATCCCCTCCCATCATGTTTTTAATTTCTAGAATTTTATTATCTATTTCCTCCTCTCCCGTTGTTGTTTCTCCCTCTTTCCTTTCTTTTTTATTTTCTATTTCCCCCTCAACCTTGCTTTCCTCCCTTTCCCTTTTTTTTCCCGTTTCTCCGAATATTATTTTTTTCAATAATGCCCCCTCACTACTCTCGTCACCCTTTTGGTTTTCTTCTTCTCCTTCTTCTTCATTCTCCTCTTCCAGTATGGTTGATTGTATCCTGTCCGTGCTTCTGTTTATTTTTTTGTTCTTTTTTTGTCTTTGTATTAGTTCTTCTTCTCCTCCTTCTTCTTAATTTGTTTGTGTTTGTTTGGATCCATTCAGTTCCCACGAGTTGGGACGTATGAAAAGTCCGGCGAGGCAGTGCGCCCTTACCCCGCTAAGGCTAAAATACTCTGGGGAGGTCGCCAGGTATCCCCAGAGGCACACGTTCGAGACTGACTCCGCGCAGCCATTCATCCCGTAGCCACGGTAGCTCACAACGTAGGATTACGGATTCTTTTCTCGAGGTTTACTCCTCTATGTCTTTTTGGTCCGCGGGCAATTATTGAGGAACGCATTTGTTCCTTATTCATCACCTATCCGATGAGGTTGGTCGGTCATGTTTCCTCTTACAAAAGGTTGAGCGACTCAGGACCGACCACTCCTTTCGGAGACACCCTATGAGCCATTGGGACGCGTCGTGTCGGGTAGACCAAACCCCATCCCAGAGAACTCGTTCCGAGGATTTGGGCCGACTCACTTCCTGCCTCCTCGACTCGACCTCTCCGAGCACGAAACCTAACCTAACCTGACTTGACCTAACCTAACCTGACCGAATCGATAGCATCGACGACTTTTCCGGTTCCGAAAGAGCAATAAAAATAATGGAAATAAATTAAAACCAATTTTATTCCACGAAAATATAGTTATTTTCCTCATCCTCTTCCATTGGAGGTCAATCATTCTTTCCAGGATAAAAAAAATTTTATATCTACAATGATTGCATCAAATGGATTCACATTTTTTCGCCGGACTCGCCGTCTCCAGTGAAATTCATGAAGATGCAGGTCAAAGTTACTTCTGATTGCCCCCCTCGATATTCTTCTTCTCTTCTCTGCCTCCAGCTGGATTCAATATTTTGGGTGTAGGCCCCTGTAAAATTTAGTGCAGTGATTCTCAACCTTTTTTTGTTGCGGCACATATTTAACGAGTTCAAAGCAAAATGAGTTCTTCCGCTTCATTCAAAGTCAAATACAGAAGTATCCGTTATGAGAAATGGATTGCGAACCCAATCAAATTTCTTATGTTTCAAATGATTAACAATAATTAATTTAATAGTTTTTTAACTGTCTTTAGGGACTGACTCAAACTTTTCTAAATTGCCTTCCTGAGCTTTATTTTTCCATAAAGTTATTTGTTTTTTGAATCCCACAAGCTTATCGGTTGAGTTTAAGATATTTTCATTGCCCTTGCATACTTGATGTTGTTAAAAATAACAAAAATGTCTGATAAGTAAGCCAGTTTAGTACACCATATTTTATCTTCTAACAAATGAACAAATTGATAATTTTTATTTTGTTAAAAAAATATTTTCATTTCGTCTTTTAATTTCAGCACACGAGATATAACTTTTCCTCTGGACAACCATCTTACTTCTGTATGGAGTATCAAGGATTCTTACTTGGCTTCCATAGCTTGGCATAATTTACTAAATAATCTACTTTTTAATGGTCTTGATTTGATATAATTAACCATTTTAACACATTGTTCCAGAACTATTTTCAAATCTGATGGCAAAAATTTTGTAACAAGTGCTTCTCGATGCAAAAAACAATGGGTAACTAATATATCCTCATTCAGTTCTTTAACATGTGCTACAAATCCTTTTAGATGTTCAGTCATAACTGGAGCACCATCTGTGCAAATGCCAATACATGACTTCCAAGAAACTTTAATTTCTTCTAAATATGAACTAATTACTTGAAAAATATGTTTACCAGTTGTAAAATCAGATAACTCCCGACAACATAAAAATTGATTAATTATATCATTTTCGTGCATAAATCTAACGAATGCAATTAATTGAGCATTTCCTGTAATATCTGTTGTTTCGTCGACTTGTAGAGCAAAATTCGAATTTGCAACAGTTTTTGCAGTATTTTGCTCAATATTTTCTGACATATCTTTAATTCTGCGATGGATTGTATCATTTGAAAGGGGTATCTTGCAAATATCAATATCAGCTGATCCACCAATCATTGTTTTTACAATTTTGCGACAAGCAGGTAATATAATTTCTTCAGCCAAATTTTGAGGTTAAGTTAACAGCAATCAATTCAGCTATTTCGTAAGAAGCTACTTGAGCCTTTTCAGACACATATACATGTTTTTCAAAAACTTTTACTTGCTTAATTTTTGATGATAAAGACCTTTCAAAGTAGCTTTAATCTTTAGTTGAAAGCAAAGGATGATTAGTCACCAAGTGACGTTGGAGTTTGCTAGGAACCATAGCACTATTTGATAATTTAAAACCAAATATCACACACTCGGGAACAACTATGTCATTTACCATTGTAAAGGTAAATCCAAATTTCAAAAAATCATCATTATATTTCCGATGGACATCGTATTTTTTTGAGCAAGAAGTATTTTTACTTGTGCCGAGGTTGGCTCATTAACTTGGTCCCTAACGTTATCAATATCACTATTTGTATTATAGTTATTATTAACACGTTCACATTAACATTTATTTGTAAGAAAATTTTTTACATAGCTTTAACAACAGAACTTATTATATATCTCATTTCTTCCATTCGCTCAGTAGTCGGTTGGTCGGACAGCGTTGCCAGTTTTCATGAGTTTTGAATTAATTCTGGCGTGAACATACTCCCCGCGTTGAAAGCATAAGGATGGCTTTCAAAGGTCAACTGGAAGGGGGCAGATTTTTTGAAAGCTTCTTTTGATGATTTCTCCAGAGGGAGTTCTTATAGAAGCGACCCTAGCGATACCGTCAGGGCCTCTATGGAGCTTGCTGATTCTACCTAATAACCACTGAGTGGGCATAGTGCTCTCGCCTTTCACTAAAACGAGAGAATCTTCTACTAGATGGCCTTGGTTGGACTTCCATTTGGTGCGTCTTTGGAGCTCCGCAATGTACTCAGATTTCCATCTGTTCCAGAAGTGCTGTGCTAATTGTTGTACGAGCTGAAATCTGGAAAGTCGATTCATTTTTATGTCGGTGACATCTTGATCAGGTGCTGCAATTATTGGTCTTCCAATCAAGAAGTGAGCTGGGGTAAGAGGTCCAAAATCGTTGGGATCAGAGCTCAGTGGGCATAAAGGACGCGAATTCAAAATCGCCTCGATTTGTGCGAGAACTGTGGCAAATTCTTCAAATGATAAATGAACTTGGGTCAAAACGCGCCTTAAATGATGCTTTACGCTTTTGACAGCTGCTTCCCACAAACCTCCGAAATGAGGAGAGTAGGGTGGTATAAACCTCCACTCTATATTCTGAGAGCTACATTTCTCGATTATAGTGTTGCTGCCATGTTTTAGAAAATCCTTTAGCTCTCGCTGTGCCCCGACGAAGCTTGTTCCATTGTCGGACAATATTTTTGATGGTTTGCCTCGTCTAGAGACAAAACGATATAGCGCTTGAATAAATGATTCTGAAGAAAGGCTAGAAATCAATTCCAAATGGACTGCTTTAGTTGATAAACAAATAAATACGCCAATATAACATTTACTTAAACGACAACCTCTACCTTTCTTATCGTTAATCATAAATGGCCCCGCGTAATCAACTCCCACTATTGAAAATGCACTAGAAGGATTAGTTCTATCGCGCGGTAAGTTGGCCATAATTGGCTGTATGGTTTTAGCATTGAATTTGAAGCATTTCACACAATTCTTAACAGTCTTTCGTGCAAGATTTCTACCGGATATAACCCAGTAATTTTCTCTTATAGTGCTTAAGAGCAGCTGAGGGCCGCCATGCAATAGGCGTTCATGTTCTTGTAAAAATAGTAGCTTTGAAAAATGATGCTTTGAATTGATCAAAATTGGATGCCTTTTGTCAAAAGAGTAATTTGAATGTTTTAGTCGCCCTCCTACGCGTAGCAAACCATCGGGTTCTAGAAAGGGACTAAGACTTAATAGATTACTATGGGAGCTCAAAGGCTTGTTATTTTTCAATGTTTCAATTTCGGTAGAATACGATTGAGATTGACAAATTCGAATGAGACATTTTAGAGAATCACTTAACTCCTGTAATGTAAGAGAACCGCCTCTTCTGCGATTTCTCTGAAGACAATTATCCTTAAATCGTAAAATGTATGCCATTGTTCGTTGCATTCTTGAGAAATTTGAAAAACGTTCAAAGGGAAAACTCAGAGTAGGGGGCGCAACATTGGTCAGAAGACTGGATTTAAGTTCAGGTAAATCATGAACCACCTCCAGCTTGTCATTGGGCCAAAAACTTGGGTCCTTAGCTAGCCAAGTAGGGCCGCGCCACCACAAATCAGAGTTTAAAATTTGACTAGGATATATTCCCCTTGAAGCAATATCTGCTGGATTATCGTGGGTGGGGATGTGCCTCCAATCGGCGTGTTTAGTGAGAGACTGAATTTCTGCCACTCTATGGGCCGTGAATGTTTTTAGCAGATTCGGGCTTGTGCGTACCCAAGCTAGAGTTATAGTTGAGTCCGACCAAAGTGTGAAAGATTTGAATTGAATTTTCAAAGCAGTTTTAGCTTTATCTGTTAGGCGGGCTAGAAGCAATGCTGCGCATAATTCCAACCGCGGGATTGGTATTGTTTTTATAGGTGCCACCTTTGCTTTGGCGCATAACAGGGATACATGAACCTTTTGATCGGAATCAATACTTCTCAAATAAACACAGGCTCCGTAAGCCTTTTCCGAAGCGTCAGCGAAACCATGCAGTTGTAATTCAACAGCATTCTTGCAAATAGCTTGTCTGTTTAACTCAAGATCGTTCAAAATAAGAAGCTCCTTCTCCAACCTTACCCAATTTTCAGATATAGCTTTTGGAATAGCGTCATCCCAAGCTAATTTATTTTCCCATAATTTTTGCATTATCATTTTTGCGATAATAGTACATGGGCTTAGTAAACCAAGGATGTCGAATATTTTTGATATAGTAGATAAAATTGTGCGTTTTGTGACCTTTGTACCTATAGGATTGGTATGAATTTTATATTGAAGCTTATCGTTATTGCAAACCCATATCAAGCCTAATGTTTTTGTTTTGCCATCATGCGCAAATTCTAGTATATCGGATTTTAAATCATTTGAACTTATATTTTTGAGCGCGTTGGTGTCGTTAGAGCACCATTTTCGGAGTGCGAAACATCCCGATTTAAGAGTGTCACTTATCGCTTTACATATGTATTGCGCATGCTCAAGTGTAGGTGCACCTGTTAACAGGTCATCTACATAAAAGTCGTGCTTAATGATTTCGGCTATTTCCGGGTTCATTTCTTGAATATCCTCAGTGAGTTTAGCTAAACAGCGTATTGCAAGATAACTGGCAGAGGCTTGCCCGTATGTAACGGTATTGAGCTGGTAGACTTCCAGGTTATCACTCGGATTTTCGCGCCATACAATTTTTGCAAATGCCTTTGCTCGGGCGTTATTGAAATTTGCCGGTACATTTTAACTATGTCTGCCGAAACTACATAGTTATATTTCCTAAACCTTAAGACTATTGATAGTAAATCGTCTTGTAAAACGGGTCCAATGACTTGAATATTGTTGAAGGATAGACCGTTGCTAGAGGGCGCTGATGCATCGAAAACTACCCGTAGTTTTGTGGTCAAACTCTCTTCTCTCAAAACTCCGTGATGCGGCATGAAATATTCGAAGCTTGAATCATTGCCGTTACAAATTGTCATATGGCCTAGCTCTTTATACTCGTTCATAAATTGTATATATCTGCTGTGCAGCATTGGATCTCTCCTGAATTTTCGTTCTAATGCATAGAAACGTTTTTCGGCCTGAGCTTTCGACTCACCTAAACTAGAAGGTTGTTGCTTCAAAGGTATAGTGACTGTAAAACGTCCGTTCGCGTCTCTGGTAGTAGTTTTGATGAAATTGTCCTCGCAAAATTGTTCATCTGGAGAAAGTTGTCGCGTGCTAGATATTTCCTCGATTTCCCAAAATTTGGCTATTGAATTTAATAATTCCTGGTTTATACTTAAATTACAAGAAGCCTTTTCAACGTTGTTAGTACTTATTTGCCCAGATACAACCCAACCTAGCACTGTATCAATTAATAGCGGCATATTTTTTCCTAACGAAATTTTGTTATTGCTTAAGATTGTCCAAAATAGGTCCGCGCCAATGAGCATGTCTACTGGTCCGGGAATATTGAATTGTGGATCAGCTAGCTTTAGATCACCTGGAATCGCCCAAGATTGCGTGTTGATTCGACAACACGGCATCACACTTGTAATCTCTTTTAGAATATAACAATTGCCATGCGCTTTAAAATTGGTATGTATAGATTTAAATGAAACCTTACACCTTTTACTGACCTTTGAAATATTGTTTGAAATTCCGAAAATTGAAAGATCTGTTTTATGTGTCGCAATATTCAAACGCTTTTGCAAATCCTCCGTTATAAAGGAAGTTTGAGAACCACAATCTAATAACGCTCTTGCTTTGTGAAAATTATTGAAATTGTCTGAAATGAGTAAACAGGCGGTAGATAATAGCACCTGCCCCGCCGCTGGTACCACTACGCCACTGCTTAGTGCTGCGGAACTTGAGCTCGCGTTGTCCGCTATCTCGAGTTTTTCATGCAAAATTGTATTGTGCCAAGCTTTACACACTTTGCAAGGCCCTAATTTACACTGTTTGACAGAGTGACCCGAACGCAAACAGTTATGGCAAAGATTTGATTTTTTGACAAAATCTTTTTTTTGTGTTATTGTTAATCCGAGAAACTCTGCACAACGATATATTGAATGCTCTTTCTTGCAATAGGAGCATGTATATGTACTTGAGGTCAATGACCTTACTCTACTTTGTTTATTGAATTTATTTTCCTCATTACTAAATTTTGAATCTGATTTATTTAAACTGAGACTGTTCTTTGATTCTAACATATTAAGAAAATTGGAACGTTTTTGTAAAAATTGTAGGAATTTATCTAACTTTGGCAATTCTTCCTGATCTCTATTTTCCCTTTCCCATTCAAGGTTTGAGCTAGTATCTAATTTATTAGTAATCCAAAAAATTAGTAGAGGATCCCAATTAGTTATATTTTGCCCCAATTGTTCAATAGATCCCAAATGTTTGTGAATATCGTCAGCTAAATTTTGTAGTTTTTCAGCTGTCGGTTTTTGTATATTTTCTAATGAAAAAATGGCTCTAATATGTTCATATATTAATTTTTTAGTATTGTCAAATCTTTTTGAAATTGTGGCCCATGCCACTTCATAATTGTCGGCCGTATATTTGATTTTGGAAATGGACGCCGCTGCTGTTCCTCCTAGTGCACTTCGCAAGTAATAAAATTTTTGAATATTATCTAATTTTTTACTATCATGAATAAGGCATTTATATGTGTCCCTGAATTCTAACCAATCTTCAAAGTTTCCACTGAATTTAGGAAGTGATATATCCGGAAGCTTTATACCCTCGTTTTTACAACAAGCTTTGTCTGAAATCACGCTAAGATTTGTATCATTATCGTGATTATTGTAGCTTTGTAAAATGTTTTTAGCAACAGCGATTGCATCATAATATGAATTTTCAAATCTCTCTCGTTCGATTAATTGCTCATCTAAATTTATATCATCCTGTAACTCTATTTCTAATTGATATGATTTGAATTCGTCAAGATAATTTTCGGCATCACGTAACCTATCTTTTAATTTTGTAACTTCTGTTTGGCTTAAATTAGATATAGTTGCAAATTCATTTACCGCTTTTGTGAAAATAGTTAACTGAGCTTTAATTACACCTCTTTTCTTTATTAGTTTGCCAAGTTCTGCCATTTTATATTGTCAAATTGTTCAAGCACAAACAGAGAAGCTTTGAAATCGCAAATGGAAAGAAAAATTCGGAAATAAATAATTTGGAACAAACTCACTCTGATTTCGGTCGAACTGCCTGATTCTTGCAATTGAACTAGTCGGCCAGTTGAGTTGATGTCTGGTCGCCGTGATATTGTATCGACTACTTGTTTGGTCGATCACTTTGCACTCGTTGATAGTTGCTTGCAGCACGTGGTAAATTGTTTTTGGGTTATAGTTGTTAATAATATATTGTTTATTGCGAATTTTCACTGGTTTTGTTTATAATCCGCTCGTAAGGACCATTTTTTTGTATTATAGTTATTATTAACACGTTCACATTAACATTTATTTGTAAGAAAATTTTTTACATAGCTTTAACAACAGAACTTATTATATATCTCATTTCTTCCATTCGCTCAGTAGTCGGTTGGTCGGACAGCGTTGCCAGTTTTCATGAGTTTTGAATTAATTCTGGCGTGAACACTATTATCATCATTAAACTTTCTCCTTTTTAACTATTCATCCATTTTCAGAAGGATCTAATAAAATAAAAATAATATTTTCGAAACATTTAAAAAAATGGTTCAAATAATACCTCTGAATTTATAATAATCTAAATTATGCACTCACTTGTAATTTATGAATATGGAAAATTAAACCTTTCTGAAAGTGAAACATTTTATGATCTTCCTGCCTTTTGTTGTCCCAGTAAATTTATTGGTTTTTCCTTCAGTATTCAAATCTTCGAACAGCTTTTTGGTAACAATCACAGCTCTACTGTTGATAGCAGGTTTCATTACTCGAGTAGTCTTCTTTATCTTCACTGGAGTAGGCAAAACTTCGTGAAACGATCTGTTGAGAGAATTATCGCCCTCGTTATCTGAGCTTGAGGAAGTTGGAGGGTAACCGTCATCTGAATCGGATATGTCTGAATCAGACGGCACCATTTTGCGACGCTTCTTTAGTGGTCGCTTTACATTTTTCTGAGTTCCAGAGGTTGATGGCTGGGCTAGGTTATCATCGTTTCACAAAGTTTGATTGATAACCAAACCGTTGGTGTACAATTCTGCGGGAGGATCTGGTCGTTCAGTGAGAGTACTTGGGGCATATGCTTCTTCTGGAATAACAAGAGGATTAAAGGGGTAAAATTGAGCCTGGATATGTTTTGTTCCCCTTTGTGAGTATGTATTAAAATAATTTAATGCGTGTTGATCCCAAAATGTTTCAAAGCTTTTGAAACAAGCTTTGTCGTGTGTTGTATTTGAAGGCAAACAATACAATATGATATCATGCTCCTCTGCAGCTTCACAAATTCTATAGGTTAAGTGGGATATAACTCCATCAAAAATTAGAAGACACTTTCCTGCTGGTTTAAACTTAGCAAAGTGTTTGATATATTCTCAAAACAATCTGTGGTCATAGACCTTTTTGGGGTCATCTTTGTTGATGATCGAGGGGGGCAAATTCTTTTCCCAAGCAGGTTTTTTTTTAGCTAAAACTTCAAGGTCTTTATGTAGCTGTAACCTACACCCTTTCTCATCCATGTTAAACAATTTTTCAGGGGACTGCAAAAGGTCAAAATGATCGGAAAAAATGAATTTGTTAACTTTTTGAGCACGGGCAGGGTTAAGCCTTTGAGCTTTTCTTTTTTTAACATCTGGATTCCTTTTCAAAAAGCCCTTTAACCGATAACGTCCCGCAGAACACTCTTCACTCCAGATCCCACGTTTCTTCTTCACAGGATTCTCCTCAAGATTCATTTCTGGAACAACAATAACCAATATAGCGAAAATTTTAAATAAGTGCTGGTAATATGGCCAAATGCAGATATTATGGCCAGGGTTGGCCATACCACCAACAAGTACTGGTTTTAGTTGATACTAATAATAAAGATTAATACAAACAATTGCTTACTTTATAATGTTATCAGTCGACTAAGTATTGAAAACTGTTCTAAAAACTACAGTCAGATCAATTGCATATAATAGCTGCACAAAGAAATAGTCGTGAACTTACCTGTGTCCCTAGTAGCAGCGTCTCTCTTTTCACAACGGATCAGCGAAATAATGGCTACTGCTCACTGAAAAGCTTCCACCCCTCAAATAATGGACTTTACAAGCCTTGGTGACCTGCCCGAAGAGAATCCACACGCACTCTAGTGGAACTCATTCGAACTAACTGTAATACTACGACTTAGCCATATTACCAGCATGGCCATATTATCATCATCCACCTTATATAGTTCAGCTTCAGCTACTTTCAACTCATGAAAAATATTTCATCCAGTTAACCACTTCTGCCAAGTGCGTATTTAAACATTTCTTCAGAGAGGGGGCAAAATTCTGCCAGAAAAACATCTTTTTTCACAAAACTCAACTTTTAAAATATATGAAGCTTAAACTAAAGGCGAGTTTACACGGTGCGAGCTAACGGGTCAGTTGAGACAGCAAGTAACTGTATGCCAGCTATTGTTACCGTTTAAATGGATCCGCCGAGCTACTGTCTCTTCAAGGATGGGCAGCTACTGAATGCGAGTAACTCCAAGATTTTTTGATTTAACTGGCCACTTGCCAGAGACATTAAGCCAGTAGCTCGCATCCTATTCGTTTAATTTGAACGGCGAGTACAGTACCTTGCTAGACAGTAGACGCGACGCGACGGCGCGCTCGCCGAACTTCTTAAAATGGCGGAACGTTGGAGCAGCCAAGAAAACGTGAAATTCGTTAACCTGTATCGAGACCAAGAAAATTTATGGAATTTGTTCGATTCGGAATATAAAAATAGAGATGCACGGAGAACTTCGTTACAGCATATTGCTAAAGAAATGAATATCCCAGGATTCACTGAGAAAGATGTAACTAAAAAAATTAAAAATTTGCGTTCAACATATAACCAAGAACTCATAAAAATTGAGAAAAGTAAGAAAAGTGGTAGTGGTACAGACGACATTTATAAGCCTTCTATAAAATGGTTCGACATTATGGACTACATTATGAAAGTTATTAATTTAAAGGAGAAAGAAACAACAAGCAATTTGGTGAGTATACATACTATTTTATTTCAATATTTTTTTATTTTATCATATACGTTTGCCAATCAACTGCTCCTTCCCCACTAAAATAATCTCTATATTTATTTCTCAACTTCTCAGCAATTGCTTTCGACCTGTTATTTATTCGGGAACGTCTTATACTTGGTAATTCATTAATTTCTGATCTCCACTGTCCTTGAATTATAGTCAAATTTATATTATCTTCGTAATCTGCACTTCCTGGAGGTGTATAAGTATTTGGCATAGTCATTCGTAACCAGTTGTGTAATGTGCATGTAGATTTGACAATCTTTATTGTCGTTTGTTCGTCGACTTGAATTGGTTTTCCCAAAATCCGGAAACGAGCTGCCAGAATACCAAATCCGTTCTCCACAATGCGTCTCGCTCTGCTTAATCTGTAATTAAATATTTTTTCCGCAATTGTTGGCGTACTTGAATAGGGCTTTAACAAGTATGGTTTGAGTGGAAATGCATCATCTCCAACCAATACTGCCCCTTGGGGTAGTAATGAGTCGTTTTCTAAAAGTGAATATAAAGAACTGTTTTGGAAAACCCCTCCATCTGCATTTCGTCCATATGAGCCTATGTCTACATATTTAAAACAGTAATTATGATCCACTAGGGCAAGAAGAACGATGCTATTAGTTCCCTTGTAATTATAGTATTCACTGCCAGAATTCGGTGGTGCTTGAATTATAATGTGTTTTCCATCTATGGCACCACAACACCCTGGAAAGTCCCATCTTTCATTAAATCCTAGCTGTATATCTTGCCACTCGTCTTGATTTGGTATCTGTAAATAGAAATACATTTTCATTGCAGGAAACCCATGATTTTACTGAAGATAGCGTGGATATGTCACAAACTGATGAGGACATAAACAAGGATGATACTATAGGCATTGCCAGAACGCCAACAGCAAAAAAGAGGAACCTATCCCCAAAAAAAGGAATAAAGAGTGTTTAAAATTCTTTGCTGGTTCAAATAAACTAATTGTTGATGTGTGGACTGTATTATTTATTAATAATATTAAAACATGTGTTAGTTGGGTTTTAATGGCGATATAACAACAACACATTTCTAATTAATACAAAAATAGAAAAAAACTTTATGTTGGGCGGCGTTGCCACGTTTTCGACTTATTTTAACATAATAAAAAATTATTTTAACGATTAATTTTAACATAATAGCCCCCTCTTTGAAGGGATGCCTTCAAAACAGCTTATTGTAGAAATTTACTTGATAATATATACCTATGTTTACAAAGTCTATCACTGTATTAAGATTGCAATAAATCGATTTAATTGTCTATGTCTTCTTGTCTTGGTAATGGACACAAATGTCTGATGGAACGAATAATTAGTCCCTTATGGGTTTGGACTTCAGCAACTCTTGTAATGCCGTCTCTTCCGGGAAATAATTTCCTAATTATTCCCATTGGCCATTGGCATGGTGGATATAGGGTGTTTTTTATTAAGACTAAAGTGCCCACAGAAATAGTTGATGGGGCGTCTTTCCACTTGTACTGCTGATGTAGCTGAGAAATATATTGTCTTGAAAATCTTCGCCAAAATTGTTGGTAGAGTTTCTGGATGTGTTCTAATCGAGTCAAACGATACTTGTTGGTATTAGTATAGTCAATGTTGGGAATGGAGGTCAGAACTCGACCTATTAAGAAATGGGATGGTGTAATGGGTGACAAGTCATTAGGGTCATTTGATTGCGCCAACAATGGTCGAGAGTTTAATATACCTTCGATTTGTATCACTAAGGTGCACATTTCTTCGTAAGTCACATTATTATTAATAAGAGCTCGCTTCAAATGAAATTTGCAACTTTTAACGGCTGCTTCCCACAATCCGCCATGATTTGGGGTGTGTACGGAGGAATAAACTTCCATTGTATATTATATTGACTGGTAGAATTGACAATAGAGGCCTGATTGTTGAATAAAAATTTACTAAGATCTTTCAATAAGTTGTTAGTGCCGTGAAATGTAGTTCCGTTATCGGAATATATTATTTTGGGAACACCTCGTCTAGATACAAAGCGTTTTAAGCATGCTAAGAAATTGTTGGAAGTTAAATCAGTTACTATTTCGCAATGTATTGCCTTAGTGCAAAAACAAACGAAAATAGCCAAATAACATTTATTAAGTTTAGCTCCTTTACCTGGTTTGTTCAAAATATAGAATGGGCCGGCATAATCAACTCCGGTCACTTCAAATGGAAGCGTAGGCCTAATTCTTTCATTCGGTAGGTTTGACATTGGACAGGAAAATGGAATAGGATTGAACTTGAAACAATTCACGCAATTTCTCACTGTTTGTTTGACTAATATAGAACCACCAACAGGCCAGTAGAATTGTCGAACCGAACTTAATAGTAGTTGTGGTCCTGGGTGTAACAATTGACTATGTTTATGATTAAAAATTAGCTTGGTAAAATTGTGTTTACTTGAGAGTAAGATTGGATCACTCACAAATGATGGAAGTTAAAATTATTTTACTTCCTTGCTACACCAATGCTGCGTAAATAATTCAACAATAGCTTCATTAAAATCTGGCGATCCCACCTGTTTAGGTCCAGAAATCTTGGAGTCAAAGTTGCTTCATGCCGTAGGAACCTTTCATCTTTGATGGATGGATCCAAATATTTGATCAAAGATAACTTCAATAAGTCTTGCCGAATATTTTGTTAGCATTTGAGAAAATTTCTTTGAATTTCTCCCGAATAATTTGGGAACTTTTTTCATTGAATTGGGAATGAAAAATCCACCAATTAAGCACACATCTGTTTTATGCGGGGGCTCTTGATCAGCATTTGATTCAAGACATCATGTGCAGATTTGTCAGTTTTACAGAAAGCATCATTATATAGACTAAGAGACCGAACTTAATTTCTTGATTTCTTGTTGTTTATCTCCAATTTTTCATACTTCACAAGTAGATTTGAAAAATTGTATATAGGTCTCTTCGATGGTTTTTCTGAATCTTTTGGAATAAGATGTATAGCTTTTCGAGAAGCTATATTGAACAGTTGATCAGGTGATAAATCTAAGTTGATGGAATTCGCTTACCGATCGAACGAGTTTATAAACCTATCAAGTTGTTCGCAACTGCTCTTGATGTTATGTGGCTGCAATTCTTCTGGAATATCACACACCACAATTTTTATACCATTGGTCCAAAATTTTATGCACATTGTCAGTAATGCACATAACAATTTTTTTACCGGACATATTCGTAAATGTTAGTCTTTCTTTGGAATGTCCTTGGAGTAGATTCCTTAAGTGTTTATCAGAATAACCCTCTTCATCATCGGATAAAGTTTTGAAAATATCCTGAACTTCTTTTATGGTGTATTGGTACTCATCATAGTTTTCTATATAGTTACATACTTTAGTAAACATAGAAGCTAATTTAGTTTTTGGTCTACCTTTTTGTGTTTCAATCGGTTTAGATTTCGTAAACTCTGTGTAACAATGTTTGTGATAGCGTGCTTCTGCTGCTACCAAATCGATTGTACTTAAAAAGTCGAGCTTTTACTGTTTCACCCTATATGTCACTCTTAACGTTGCACTTTTGTAAGAAACTGTCTTTGAATTCAATTGTTGTCACCTCGTGAAATAGTTTTCTATACTGAGTTGGAATTTTAGAACTGTAACTTGCTGATTTTCCACAAATAAAACAACACGTCTTAAAATCAAAAGTGTCATGAAGGGTTCTACGAGTAACTCCATAGGTTGAGGTACTGGGTTCATTATTTTGTGTATGTATTGTCTTAATAGCTGCTTGAATACTGGAAGGTCTTGTGTATTGTTGCCTACAATGTAGTTTGATAGTACTCTTTCCCTGAAATCTTTCATGTAAACCGTCTTGTCCTTTTTTACTGGCTATGTAAATAGCGTGAATTCCATTCCTCACAACTACAATACTCCGATTCTCAATTAATTCGTTACCGAAAATTAAACATTTCAAGTCAGATTCATCCATCGTTCATTGTTTAAAACGTGTCTGGAACAGCATGAACGCATTAGTCCGTACTCCAACTCCTACAAAAAATGTGTCATATCAAAATGTAAGCCTTGTAAAAGTGTCCTTATTGTATAAATAACAATATATTTATTAAAATATTGACCATTTTTGTCTATAGCGTCGCATATACTAACTTAAGCTATAAATGTCAATGAAAAACATTTGTAGGCAATATTAATAGAAAGAAAACAAGACCAAAATTAAGTTAACATCTATTTTACTAACCGTGTTATGACCGTTTTATTAGAGGCAGGCAATATTCTGTTAAAGGGGGTGGGAGGGGGGTGAAGCAAGAGGGGGAGTGTCGGGGACTTTTGTGTATATGCTCCTTTTAGACTGATGTACCATCAGGCAAGATTTCAGATTTTCACTAATTACTTCCGACAAAGCACTATTTTCCCCCTTTATTGACTGGGCTAATAGGAGTCAGGACAGCGCTCGTTGATGCACTAACTTCACGTACTATATTTATACATTAGTATATTAATTTTGACCAGCATCGCCCAAACTTTATAAATTTTTAAGGAAAATTCACCCAACGTCTAACCTGTATATCTAAGTGAATAAAAAAGCTCTTAGATACCAAAAAATATGATTTCATAATATAAAAATAGAACATAATAAATATAACATAACATGATAAGCCATACCTAATATAATAACATAATAAAACATAAGGAGTCTAATTTAGTTCGTTTTTTTATATTTTTCTGAGGAATGGATTGCTTTTAACAAATTTTTGGTTTTCCTGTATATTTTCATAGAATTCCATACAAGTTGCATCTAAATTATTTTTAACAATTAACAAGGATTTCAAAGTTTCCACTTTATATTGGGTTTCTCTCTAGTCCAGATGGTTAATAAAGAAAAACCCCGTTCGATCGGTGCATCAGTTACTGGGATACAGAGGCAATATTCTACCAATTCGCCAAATATTATTGGACACATCATTTTCTTTAAAGCCTTAAAAAAATTTCAATTCACCTATCTGATACCGAAACACAATTTTGTTTCCAATGCCCAAGTTTCTGTGGTGGTGTGGTGTAGCACTGAATGAAACAGATTTCATCAAAGAGCTCAATTAAATTTATTTCCGCATAATGTTGAATTAAATAGTCACAGCATACTTGAACCATTTGATGCGTATGTTTCATGTTTAATATAATCCAATTAAACTTCTCGATTCCCTTAAAATGGCCTTCCCATTACTCCAGATACTGAACTTGTGAAAGTCCACCACTTTTTCTTTGAAAATATTTGATTTAACTAAGCCGTCTTGCTGACATAATGCAGTTCCTATTTTGGTACGTGCATCCGTCTGAAAATATTACAATTGGTAATTTTCTTAGTAAGCAGTGTCGTTCTAAGTAGTCTAACAAGCAAGAAATGAAGGTTGAGGCACACAATGAAGAATCAATTTCAGTGAACCAGTAACACGTTGCGTCGCTGGTGCCACAATTAAAGATGGTAAAATTATGGCAGCAAAGTTTCGTTTTAAAATAAAGATTGCTAGCATTAAGGGCTCGTTTACATTGGTCAAGTTACTTGAATCAAGTTTACTTTAGTCAAATAAAGTGTTAACACTACATTCAAGTAAAAAAACGATTTTTGAAACCTTGAATTCAAGTGGAGGAATTGTCTTGTGGTTTGTAGTGAAAATGGCGGCCCCTCCTGATGCTATGCGTGGAGTCGTTGCACTGTTAGTACCAATAATAAGCGATGTTACAGTAAGTGTATCAAGAAAAACTGAAAGAAGAAGAGCAAGGGTATGGATAAGGAGTTGGATTCGTCGTAGATTACAACTCGGAGCTTCAGATACCTTACTCAGAGAATTAGCTGTAGAGGACCGTGATTCATACAGAAAGCACCTAACAAATTTGATGAACTATTGTCTTTTGTTGAAAAGAAGATTTCAAAAGAAGATACAATGTTAAGGCAAGCGATACCGGCAAAGACTAAACTGGAAATAACCTTAAGATAATATATTTGCTACTGGTGACAGTTTGTCATCTCTGCAGTACCTGTACCGAGTGCCAAAATGTACAATTAGCAAATTTATACCTGAAGTTTTGGTAGCCGTTTATGAAGTACTTGAAGAATATATCAAGGTAAACTGAAACACATTATATTTGTGAGATTTATTGTACAATTATGTTAACAGTTACAATTAGGATATAAATTTTCAAATCGTTTCATCATAATCATCAGTGTTATTGTTAATTACAATTTCTTCAACAAACATCAAATTCTAAGAATCATTTTCTTCTTGGGAATACTCGTCGGTTTGTAATGTAAAGCTGTTTTCCAAAACAGTATTAAGTAAATCGTGTGAAGTTGCTTGTTGATGAATCCCTCCCACATCAGTGCTGTCAGATCCAGTGGTACCTGGATGTTACTGGGGATAGTGCTGAAGAACTCTGATTTTGCATATTTTGTTCCAATGATTTAATTCTTTCAGCTATCAGAATATTTTGGATAGCTTTTTGGGCTTTAAGTGAGTTTATGGGATTTAATAGCCTCAGTTGCGCTGAAACATATTCTCCAAAATGAGACAGTTCATCACAAGCCGGTTTAACAGAACCACTTTTATCAACTGGCTTAACAGTTTGCGATATTTTTTGTAGCTTATCTACAATGCTTTCAACCGTATGTATTTCGGATTTTTCAAACTTTTTGGAGCGCGGAGGCTGCATTCCAGTTGTTTCAGAATTAATAATTTGTTTTTTTTTTGTTGTGGTTGACGTTTCAAAGAAATTGGAGAATCCACATCCTCTATACCTTCAATATCAAATACGTCAGTCACTGTAGGTAGATTTTGTAATTCCTTGTCCTGAAATGAAACAGATTAACTGTACAACATAATACAAATATTATAAACAATTGTGACAAATTATAGAAAAAATTTGTTTCTGGTGCCAAGTACAAAGGAAGATTTAGAGTCTTTGAACGGCCAATTGCATTGTCTCCTGAAACTGTTGATTTGGTTGTTAAAAGTTCTTGTGCACTTCAAAACTGGCTTCGTAAGTGATCAGGCAAACATTACCTTCATCCGTAGATGTAGAAGATCTTGTAACATGCACAATTATATCAGGTACATGGCACGCCACTGCCAATACATCATGTCTCATGAGTACATCGAAACTGACTTCCACTAATGCGTACAAACGTAAGCTGAAAGAGTCTAGAGAACATTACGAAAAATTCTTCTGTTCAAAAGAACGGTCACTGCCTTGGCAATGGAAGTGGATTGGTGCTTAACAACCACCACCCAATAACCTTTGACTTTCTAAAATGAAACGTATATGCTACCTGCTATTTACGACGCCGTTTAGGCTGCAGTTAATGTTTACGACCCACCTTCATTTTAATGAAAATAATAAGTTTATTCTGCCACAAATAACTAAGTATTTTTTGGTTTTTTTTAGATCAAATATTTCAGTTATGAAACCTGTTAAAAATCCTGGGGACAGGTAAAACTTCACACATACATTCCTCATTGTAAAGCACTAATTAGGTCTGAAACTGTAAATATTTATTAATAAATGATGTTAAGTCACAAAAAAATGATTTTTTTACTTACTAGTGTTAAAGTCGAATGTCTGCTGGACGAAGATCCCATTAAAAACCGTGCTGCATTGAATCAGCTTAGTTTCGGTTCATAAAGTTCATCTGTTCCATCACCAGATTTAATTGATTTCGTAATTCTAATACATTCTTGGCTAACGACTGTTTTAACCTTAATTTTAGATCTTATCACTTCCAAAGTTACATTTGAAAAAGTGTTTTGCAACTGTTCAACTAACCCTTTAAATGCTGCTTCCCTCAAATTCCTATTTTTGTACTCTTTCAATGACGCGTTCCACAGTAATGGGTAGTTCTCATAAATCTCAAGGAATTCAATTATTATCTGTGCACTGTTCCACTTCACATTTTTCGAACCCATTGTTAAAAAAATACGCTCGTCAACAACAACATTCATTGTGACGCCAGATTGTAGGTTAACATTCTCTAAAGCTGTTTACTTGAAGCAAGTACATATGATCGACTTTGAACTTGCGTTTACGTCAAGTGACTTGTTTCAAGTACATCCAACTTGACTGAAAAATCAAACATGTACAAATTTTACTTGTCACTTGAATCTAGGAGTCAAGCACTACTTGAACAAGACAGAAATTACTTGAAGAAGCGTTTACACGCGTCAAGTTGATTGACTCCAGTAGACTTGATTCAAGTAACTTGACCAATGTAAATGAGCCCTAAGGTAAGGTGCAACCTTCACTGCCTGCAAGTCCATTGTGAGAAGAATAACTTCGTTATTCTGGGCTTTTTGTTTGTCTCTTGCTTGGTCCTTGTTCAAAATGTGTTTGTTCCAAACCCTTTCTTCTACTTTTGGACTTTATGTTCGCAACATATAACACAAATCTTTTTTGGGGTGAAATAGCGCCAAGTTCTCTTGATGAAACTTTCTTAAGAATTTTTTTCTGCATGAAATAGGCAATCCTTTTTCCGTACAATAGTTCTTGTAAATTTCATGAAGATTTGATAATGATTTTATTTCCTCATCCAAAAAAGCTTTGGGGAGTCCCTGCGTACATAGTGTAAAGGTACTTTTGCCATCTGATCAAAAAACTCTTTTAAAGGAATATCATAAGATAAAGATTTTCGGACACTATAGCTATTGTCTCTTCGTGACTGGTTCAATTTTCCTTTCCGGTATGCATTGATAGCACGGAATTCTTTACCCATCTCTGGACTGTGAAAGGTTTTAGAGCAAGTGTATTCAGAAACATTTTTCTGCATACAGTCCAGGTGTTCGCACCATCATTTAGATTACATACGAAGGTTCCAAGTCTTCTAGAGTTTTCATCGCTACTTTTTGTACACTTTTTAGTGCCAATTCGAGAAAAATGAGATGAAACGAATACTTTTTTTTGATCCCAAGTCATGTTTTTCCAAAATTCTAAGAATATTTTATTTCTTGTATCCTCTGAAAATTTGCTGCAGAATCTGACCTTTGATTTTTCACATTTTTTTGACGCACAACGTGGTCCAAGCTTTCTGGCACTTCTCATTATATCATATTTCACTTTTCTCTCTCTTGAGCGAGTGTAACCTAAATGCGCCTGTCCTGTCATTCTCATCCTCTTAGTTCTATTTTTTTTCCACTTTTCTGGATTACCATTCTTCCATCTTTTTCGGCCTTCGTTCATATTTTCATATTCGTTTTCAGTCTCAGTAACGTACCCACTTTCAGTTTCAGGAATGTCAGTTTCGGAAATATAATCTACATCATTTTCATCAGTTTCTTTAGATGTACCGGCTTCACATTTGTTTTGAACAGCAAAATTATCGATGCTTGATAATAATAATATGTTGTGTTGTGTGACGTTTACTTCTTTGTTATATTATCGTATTCTTTAGAAAGTGAAGTGAGGCAGTGACTCACATAATAAGGGGAGTATACTCACTCGAATAGTACCACCAAATATGAACAATTCTCCTCTTTTGGCAGAAACTATTTGATCAACTTGTTTTTGACTTTTGTAAGTAAAGATTTTTGGTGTGCACGAAACAGTAAAAATACCAAATTCGTCGTAGCAAAAAACTCGATCGGCAGTAAAATTATGTTCACGGTATATATTCTCCAAGATCTCGAAGGAAAAAATCACTCAAGTTTTGTTGAGACCTAATGATCTGGTAGCGCTAGATTTTCAGATTTATGTTAACTTAAATTTTTGAGGCGTTTCAGGAAACTTGCTTCCTTCTTCTATTTATTATTATTCCAACTTATTACGTATTTGATATCATTGGCCTTGGCAAATTCATACGCAAGCTTTTTAACTTCCATACATGCAATCCATAGTGAATCCTCTTCTGTTTTTGTAAACACTTGATGTGGTGTAAATTTAAATTCACGATTTCGCAACCAAGTATGTTTCACGTAAGTTTTTTAATACGGTTTGTAGTGTTTGTGCATCAACTCTATAGTATAGGAGCTGGCAACGTTTTTGAGAGAGAATTTCAGGTCAGCTGGTTTTCTGAGTCTGGGCGGTCTGTCTGCCGAAAGCGGTTGTGTTGATTACTGTGCATCCTACCTGTACAGGTAATAATCCTGGATTTTTAAACCATTTTTACAAACTTAATTTTCATATTTTGGCCTTTAAAAAGGTCTACCAGACATAAATTCCTTATTGCCAGATATTTTTATTATTGTTAATCATGTGACAGACGACAATTTTTTATTTTTTTTATAAAAAATTTAAAGTATTTTTTAATGTCTGTAATTTTTATACTATGTTCCTTTGAGATAAAAAAGTCTAAAATTAATTTGCCAAACGTTAATTCGGTTGTTAATCTTAAATAAAAATTAAAAACTCATGGAAGGAATTACTGTATGATGCTAGAAGTCAGAGAGAGACAGTTACAAAACATCATCGAAAATGAGACAGAACATGATAGAAAAGATACATTACTCACTTATTTCAGTAAAGACAAGTTTAAACGGAAAATTTGTAACATAAAATTGAAAATTAAATCTGAATAAGTTATCAATAAGTGAATTAAAAATGCTTCTTCAAGTTTCAAAAATAATATTTTTTTTATTTAAAATGTCCTGATTTACACACACGAATTACATACATTTAGTATAAATTAAAACACACGCGAATTACATACATTTAGTTTATTTAAAAAGTACTGTTCAGTCTATAACAGTGTCACAGTAAAAGGCGGCATCGTCATAGTCATCTTCGTCGTCAGTCTCATTGAAAACATCATTTAGATCATCCTCTTGGGAATTGTCGTCGTCTTCTAATACTCTATCATCTATAATATAAAAAAATTAACATTATTGTAATTCTTGTTCGTTATAAAGTATTTTAGTTTCTATTGATAAATGGTATATTTTATAATTACTTTGAATTATTACATCTGCAACTGATGACGGTAATTGCTGTCCCACAAACCAAACAAAATCATATTTGTCATCGTTGATTCTCCAACCAGAAGCAACAGGAGATAAAGATGTTGGATGTTTTGAGTGAGCATTTCTCCATAGCTTAGTAACGTAGCGAACCCGCAACAAATGCTGGAACAATTCTGCTTTACAAGGTGGCAAACTGGATGAATCAAAATTTCTAAAATTTTTATCAAACTTCTCATCGGATTTCTTAGACTGAAAATTACTGGAGAATAGATGAAATCGAACATCATTAACATCCGAAGAATTTTTAACTCCATACATCTCACAAATAAATTTTTCAAGGATAGCATACGTAGTGTCAAGTATGTTGTCGTCATCCGTAATAATGTTTTCGAATGCTAATTGGTACTCGTTAGATTTCTCTAAAATTTTAAAAGGCCTAACTTTGCCTTTTCTGAAAAATGCTGGCGTATAATCACACCCGGTTAGTGCGTGGAAGCACGGTAATGCTTTTGATAAAGATTCACCAAGAATACGGTATAGTTCGTTGACGTTTATGTATCGCTGATGATTACCCACACCCATATTTATCCAAATTTTTAAAGACGCGTTTAAGTGATCCATATTTCCCAGCAGTATTATCAAAATATCAGAGTCAGAGCAGCGTATAACAACGTCTGCGTCAAAATCGATTTGAAAAATGTGAAAAATTATCCTAGAATCAGCTTCTTCGTGTTCTTCACATGATAATTCTTCTTCAGTTGTCTTAATTACTTTATTATCAAAAACTTTGTAAGAATAACATTTATTGAAGCTTACGTGAATAGTTTTATTACCAATGAAAGATGACATGTCATGATTGCCCTAGTGATCAATAAGGAATTTAACTAAAGCTTCTTTAAATTGTATATTTTTAAGTTCTGCGGAAAAATTATGTGGCCGAACTTGATTTGGACCAATTGATACCGGACTTGTTTCTTCTTCACGTCGCGAACGTTCACAGTCTTTGATGGACGGCGAGAAGTATTGGTCGAAGATAATGTCAATCCGAGTAGATTTCATCTGGGATATAATACTCAAAAACTTCTTACTTATACCATCATACGTTTGTGGTACATCTTTCATGAGATGTAACAAAAAGAAACCATCAACAAGGCAAACATCAAAAGATGACGGCGGTTGATCTGTACTATTTTCCATTTTCTTTTCAATTAGCTTTGCTAATTGCGATTTATCCGTTTTGCAAATTGAACCATCTGGATGACACATTGACGTCGGCATGGGGGTAAGCGGGTATCTCAAAACTTTTTCGTTGTGAACCTTGTGGGTGAGGGAAATCCCCAACATCCTACCAAATAGATCTTATTGCATTCGCAGCTCAACAACCTTATTGCCCAAAGTCAACTTCTTTTTCTTTGGCGCCTCAGCAAAATTTAAAATTTTATTTTTTTTTATAGGCTTGTCAAATCTACCTTCATCAACAACGCATTCACTGATAAATTGGTTCTTTATATTCTCACCATTCTCTTCGATATTTAATAAAAAGTCAGCAATTTCAGGAGATGCAGACTTTGATGTAGCAATATTATACAAATTTTCTTTGTCTAATGTCGTATCAAACGGATTACAATTTTTTTCAAGAACTTCAATGAAATCAGCAATTTGTTTTCCATAAATTTTCACTCTATTCGGTTGTAATTCTGCCGTAACATCTTGTAAGTACCTTAGACCACATACATCCAAGACATGTGATATTAATGTTGCTCTTATGCTGTGGCTTTTAGTCCAGCGTTGACGTGCCGCTATAGAGTTAGTAAAGTGAGCGATGCCACTTAGTCGTTTAGCAGCATCAGCATTGATTGTTTGTTCCAAAGTTAGATCTACTGATATTCGCGAAAATGGCTTATCAGTTCTCTTGACGCCAAAGCATCCTTTATTAAAATCATCTTCTAGTCCCGGATGAGTTTTATCGACATTATTTAAATTATCGGAATATTTAACACAGTATCTAGCGTAATTTGGTTGATTAACAATGAAAAATAAGTTAGCCATTTTCGAAATCACGTGCTTGAACATTTGAAAGTCACCCATACGTATACTTCTTGAAAGATTAATATAATAACTTATCAACTGTATATAAATGAGGTAGAACTGTGCTGTTTTCCCATGTCTACCTTCTCTGGTCTTTGCTACATATCTTTTATAAGAATCGAGCAGCTGTGATAACACTTGATTAGGTACTAAATTAGTTTCTGATGAAGATGAAAATAAAATTTGTTTGTCCTGATATTCTAAAAGATCTTCATAAACTTGTCCCTTCACAAAATCGTATTCCGCACTCTTATGTTTTAAAAATTCGTCAAAATGTAACATCTGTAAGCCTAATGCCATTAACGGATGCAGACGTTTGCATCGATTAAAATGTTTACCTTCTATTATTCCTTTCACCGACCCAGAAGCAATGATCTTACTCTCAATCATCATGTGAGATAATCCGCACTCATCGATGAAAGTACCAACAGCTTTAAAAAAAGCCATCATCAAATGAAACGAGCCAAGATGGATAAAAAGATTACTAAATTTGAGACCTTCAGTTGCTTGAATTTTATAAGCTATTTTAGCTATTGCTAAGTCATAAGTCACTTGTACATAAGTTTGACCACATTCTTGACCAACTTTTTGTGCTTGTTCCATGGTGTAGGCTACGACTGATACATTTGTTGGTGATGAATAGATAGGAGTTAGATAAGATATAATTTGCTTCGGACTATTGTCATGGATAATTCTACTGTTAAATCCTGGCCATGACGGTGTGTTTGGCACGTGAAAAAAATTTGAAAGCATATGTAGTAGATCAATGGTTTGTATAGATGAAAAATTTTGGGGTAAAATTGGTGATTGATCAATTTCAACAGGTGTTAAGCGACCTATCATCTTTATTCGCTTATCATACGGTACAATGTCATGAGTTATTTCTGTCAAAGATCGTTTTCTTTTTTGTCGTGGTCCTGTTGGTGATAAATCTGAATCGGCATTGCTAGCATCTTGGTTCAGTTCCATATGAGAATCATTGCTATCAATGTTTTGATAAATAATTCCTACAGTGTCGTGTAAAGTTTTCTTTCCATCCAAGGTGTCGATGTATCTGTCAAAATTATCAAAGGCTACTCCGGTGCATAGTGAAGGTTTTAGAATAATGTCTGGAGGACAAACTTGTGAACTTTTTACCGATGAGATGGTTGCTTCTGTTTCCAATTCTTCTAGAGTCGTATAGTTACAGCAATGTCCTAATCTATTTAAAATATTTATCAATTTTTTACTACTTGTTAAACTTTTTATAGTCATACCAAGAGTTATGTGTTTAGATGGTTTTACATTACCATTACTCACACAAAAAATTGCATCGGCAGCCATTGAGGAACTCAGTCTTTTACAATTTATACCATCTTTACGTCTGATCTCCTTACCTCCCATAAATACTCTGAAGAATCGGTCTAATTTATCTGGAATCACGCATTCACCCGCAATTAAGTCGGTTGTTTTAATTTTTGATGGTAGTTTAGATTTCTCAATTTTTAAAATAGTATCTCGCAAGATTAATGCAACTTTATCTATAAGATCGTTTTCTTCAAGTTTGCTAAGATCATCTTCAACTAAACTACAATCTTTATGGATGATAGTTTTTTTCTTTTGTTTGGATATAAATTTAATAGTTTTTTTGAAATGTTTTTGGATTTTCTCTTCCAGATAATGATTAGTTATTAAATTAATACCAGCCTGAGGATGAAGTTTCTGCTCATAACTCAACTCAATATTATACGTATCACATAAAGATGATAATGATACACAATTCCTTTTTTTAATAACTTTTTCTTCTATTGTTGATACAATGTGATTAAAAATATCTATGGATGTGACGATTTTTATGCCACGTAGTATGTGGAGTATCAGAAACTACTTTGTTGTACTCATTTAAATAATGCAATTCACAAAAGTGATGATACAAAATTTTTTCATTAACAGATTTAAAATGATTAATTTTTCGTAATAATTCGTCATTATTAAGTTTTTCCATCCATTCAGTAATTTTTTCATAAACTTTTGTGTCGTTTGTTGAGTGAAGATTTTGTTGTTTACCTTTATTTTGTTTACGATCTTTATTACAATAAAAGCAAACATTTTTCAGTGGTCGATCTGGTTCAATCTCTTCTGTGTTCATGTCGGAAGTATCATCATGAACGTCAGTTTCATTGATACTTAAATCAATTGTCGAGCTGGTAGCAACATCTCCTAACGTTAACTGAGTATCTACACTTGGAGCAACATCTTCTGAAAGAACCTCACTGTTGATGCTAGGGTTAGAATGCCCTGAAATGCACTGATTATCGAGATTTGAAGAATTTCCTGATGTTTTTTGACGATTTAAACTAGAAGAAGCAACCTCACAAGCGATTTCACTGCTCGACTTTTCAGTTACGTTGTTCGTAATATTTTCAGGATTACTGGTACAATCTATTTCTGAAGAAGAATCACGATATTTTGCCATTAAAGCTGTGAAACTACTATAACACTGTCTATGATATCCATCTATATTATTTATTTCTGTAGGCAGCTGAATATCACAGTATTTTAATTTATATTTAACACGTATACTCAAAACGTTCTGGCATTTCTTTAATTTATCACTCACAAAAAGGATTAATTTATCTTTAGATCCTTTACAAAAAACACATTTAATTTTATCGTTAGACATTGTAAAAATTAATAAATAAACATTAAAAACAACACAAATACAAACATGTGACTTTAGACTGACGCCATATTGTGTACTTGCTGGTGCGCAGACGTTACTATCTATCTTTCTTGCACTTTGAGCTCTCTCTCTCTCTCTGACTTCTAGCATCATACGGTAATTCCTTCCATGAGTTTTTAATTTTTATTTAAGATTAACAATCGAATTAACGTTTGGCAAATTAATTTTAGACTTTTTTATCTCAAAGGAACATAGTATAAAAATTACAGACATTAAAAAATACTTTAAATTTTTTATAAAAAAAAATAAAAAATTGTCGTCTGTCACATGATTAACAATAATAAAAATATCTGGCAATAAGAAATTTATGTCTGGTAGACCTTTTTAAAGGCCAAAATATGAAAATTAAGTTTGTAAAAATGGTTTAAAAATCCAGGATTATTACCTGTACAGGTAGGGTGCGTAGTAATCAACGCAACTGCTACCGGCAGACAGACCGCCCAAACTCTAACCGAAAGAGTAAGAAGGACAACATATCAGAAAACCAGCTGACCTAAAATTGTCGTTTTCTAAACGTTGCCAGCTCCCATACTACTATATTCGGCTACTGACTTCCCAGAAGCTACTTTGTATTTCAAAACTTCATCGATAACATTAAACATTGTCTGTTTGTCTATCTCCTTCCACATAGTTTTCTCTTCCTTTCGACTTTTGTCTACATTTTTTCTGTAAAACAAAGTGATGAAATAATTTCAAACCTAAAAACTGAAATAAAAACGTGGGTTACATTCATACACTATGAATGTACTCTGTTTTTTGCTGTATGAACTTAACTCATCGCAAAAAATGAAATAAAAACTAACCATATATATCATTACTTACGTATCAATTTACAAATTTGGCGCTATTATCTTCCTAATAAAAATGTCGTTCAAAGTAGGGTTATGAAATTACTCGTGGCTGTATTATTTTCGTGTCACCTGTTTACGTTTCAGATCTATTGCTGTGACACATATACGCGGCATTAGTGTGACGTCACAAACATTCTTTGTATCTAAACAAACCTGGTAGCCATACTATTTTCCATTTGTGTCTAGATTTTTGATTACTTAAGCGTTTTATAGGAGTTATTAAAGGAAAAAAATTGTTAAAAAGAAAGTAATCGTATTCACTTGATAAAATAAAAATAGTTATAATAATTTAAATTGACAAAAAATACAGTATTTTCTCATTTTAAAAGCTATATTTTAGGTTATGCTCACTGGATTAATGTATACTATTGGAATAATATTGAAATATATCAAATTAAATAATACTGACTATTTCCTTTGAAAAATTTAAGCCAACCAAAAAGCTGTAATATTTTATGTTTACCTAGCAACGATCAAATTTCAGCGATAATACTGCACTAGTGCAAATTATCGATAATTTGCACTAGTGCCAAATTTTCGTCTAGGATTAATAAACATCATTTGGTTTTAATTTTATATTTTAAGAAAAGGAACAATTATTGAAAATGCAATTAGAATATACAACTTTACTGGAGGCCGACGATGGTGTTTCTATGCTGCTTCCACCACTTCTTATTGTTACTTCGCTACTGTCATTTCGCATTTTTTGTACAATTTCCTCGTGGTGTTCACTATTTACTTGGAGGTAACTCTTTATCGAGGCCTGATTTGAGTGTCCGGTAACCTTCATAATTTGATTTTCTGAAACCCCAACCTTGGCAAGCTGAGTAACTGCCGCAGCACGGTTCGAGTGATTTGTCACTTTTATTCTTTTCGTGTCAATTCCTATAGCTTCCGCTGCATCTCTTGTCCACTTTGAAATTTCATTTCGTCCTACTGGACAATTTTTAAAAAAACCTTTTGATGTTTCTTTCATCCATGATGGGTTTACAGTTAAGAAAAGACGATCGATCGTAATATGTTTTCCTCTTTTTTCTTTCAACATTTTAAAAAGCCTGCAAAATTATAATGATAGATTGTTTGATATCATGCTTTACATTAAATACCTTATTGGGCATTTATCAGGCTCGGTGGTGTTTTGGACTAACCATCTTTTTTCTGTTAACCTATGACTCCCTCCTTGCGCTGTCTTAGAAAAAATAGGATTATAAGCTATGCGTCCTGTAGGGTTGCCGTAGTTGTCAAATTCTTCTTCAAAGTAACTCAAAAGGCAATTACATGCTTCTCTTCCTCTCCACGCCAGTTCATATGAAGCAATATGAAAGAACTTGCGTTGAAGTCCGTCCGGGGTCGACTCGTCCCAAATGGCACACATTTTATCAATATCTTGTCCTGATAAGCTAGATGCACTTGTTTTTCTTTTTTCAGGACACTTTTGCAACTGCTTCCTTTTTGCGTCTCTCGCAGTTCTGGCGCATTCAAACGTTACATCTTTAAAAGGATCGAAAATAATGTTAAACTCTTCATAACATTTTTGTTGCAAAATTTTCGCTACTGTATTCCAAAGTGTTTTGACAACACCTTCTTTATATTCTTCCCCATCACTACGTCTCATGTTGAAAGCGAAATCTCTTAGAATTACGGCCAGCTGTGCGACAGAAGTTTCCTTGTTCAAAGTGTATTTTCGTTCATCACAAAATTGTTGAAACTGTCGCCCCGCAGAATCTCTCGACTTTTTCGTATTCAGTGGAGTTAGTTTATCCACTGCGGCGTCTATTACTTGCGTGGAATTCTGCCCAAAACGTAAACTCATTTTGAAATATTTTTTCACGAACAAAACTGTTGTCAATAAGTTACCGTAGATACCAATTCAATGCCAATATGATGATCGTCAACTACGGTATAATTTAAAGAATAACAAATTTTAAACACAGAATTAAGTTTATTTTAAATTAAATTTTTCTCAGGAAATAGTCTGCCAAAATGCCCTCTCGTGCATGTCAAATTGTCTCATAATTTCCTCGAGTGCGCATTCGCGCACTCGAGAAAATTAAATTATCGACAATTTGACATGCACTCGGGACATTAATATTGATTATTTGTTCTAGTGTCATCAACGCATGTTTTAACATTATCTGCAATAGCAACCTTTTTTAAGGACAATATCGCCCAACTACAAAGAGGTGAAAACTCTTATAGCAGTGGCAATGTGAAAAAAATGATTTTCGATCCTGCTGTTTCCTCTGCTCTACTTTGAGGTGAAGTTACAGCCAGTATGAAGAATAGAACTTATAATGTTGAGGTGAGTTTTGAAATCATATCAAAAAGATCGTTGTTATTTTGCATAATGTTATTTTTCAGGTTTCCATTGATTACGAGGATGGTATATTGGATGCCACCTGCTCCTGCCCCAGGGGACAAGCAGTATGCCATCACATGGTAGCTGTATGTTTTCATGCACACAACAACGTCAGTGTTACTGACAAAACCTGTGTGTGGAATCAGCGCAAACCTACTGGCGATGGAGAAAAAATTGTGAGGATTAGTGATCTCTACAAACCAAAATTTTCTAATTATCAGGCTTTTTCGAGACCAGCATCAACCCAAGAAATGGCAGATTTTAGGAATGAATTAGGATACTCTAATCCAGTTGGATTTATATGGCTGTTTATGCCTGAGCAATCACAATTGACAAGCATAATAAAGAATATTGAAGATATTTTATATTCACTAGAGTATACACAGGTTACTGACAAAGAGACATTTTTAAAATCAAAATGCTCAGTAGATATATAAATAAAGTTGAACAGATAACTAGAGGACAGTCAATTAATGAAAATTGGCTAGTTGCTAGAAAGTACAGAATAACTAGTAGTAAATTTGGCTCTATACTCTCAGCCTACAGGAGGAACAAATTCTTAAAATCTTTATTTTCAAGCCTACTAGAAGGGTACGAGCTGGATGGTATACAAGCGATAAAGTGGGGAAAAGAACATGAAGTGACAGCAATTGCTGTATTTCAAAAAATTACCGGATTATCAGTGGATCCAGCCGGATTTTGCATGGACTATTGTGGATTTTTGGGTGCTAGTCCTGATGGGTTTGTTAGCGAAAGATGCTTAATTGAAGTAAAGTGTCCCTTCAAACACAGAAATGTTGGAAAATTGAGACCAGTGTTAAAAGACAAAAACTACATAGTTTACTTTGAAGAAAACTTGATGATAATTAACGAGAATCATCACTATTATCACCAAATACAAGGTGCGTTACATATTGCTGAAAAGGATATGTGCTATTTAGTAATATGGGTACCAAGTGACTGTATCATTGTACGAATTGGTAGGAGTGAACAATGGACAAAAAATTTAAATATTTTAAAAACATTTTATATTTCAAAATTCATACCATTTATTTTATCGTAATAAAATATTAACAGAATTCTGAATTTTTATTCATTTCCTGCAAAGGGAATTAAATTGAGAGAAAGTTTTGAATTTAAATGATTAACAATAAGCTATTTAGAGTGTGAAAACTTCAAACACTACGTCATTTTTCAGAGTTTCTATCCATGGCTCTCAAATTTTAATTGCCCTTAAGGTATTTTGTTTACAAAAGTGTGACTACATATATTCTTCTCAATTAATATGAAAACACATATAAACTGTCTTAATTATGTAATCGTAAGCCAATGATTTACATTTGATAAAAAGGGGAAAATTAAGGTTCACTAAAAAGAACTGTTTAATAAAACTAGCTATAATAACTTTATTTGTAAGTAAAACAACATATTTAAAATAACAATGTATATATTACAGACAAGTTGATACAATGCAAAGATAAACATGTTTTACAAGTTAAATAGGTTCATAAGACTTAAAAACTATTTATACAAAATCTAACGATATGATCAATCTTTTGAATCCCTTCATAATAAAGTTGTCCAACTTCTTTAATTAAAGGATACTGCAAGTTTGTTAAAGCCCCTACTACCTGAAACACAGCATCAGCATGTGGTAACAAAGAATGTGGAATTAAATTTAATATATTGAACACCTTCATTCTCCTTATAGCACGCTCCACATGAATCCTTGCTCGAGCAATGCATTCAGTTTGATGAACTTGTTCTGTAGTGAATTGAGGAGTTGCAAGAAATGGGGGAATGTTAATATGAACTCCGGGAGGCATTAAATCTTTAATTAGGAATCCTTTATCTGCCAATACCAAGTCTCCAGGTTTAAGTTGATTTAAGATTCCACAATCTTTGACAATTTTTTTGTCTGATGTTGAACCTGGATATTAACATGATAAAAATGTAGCTACACCATTTGGTGCAACACCTACTAATCCTTTGCATGTATTTCTATGCTTATATGAGCTGTACGTCAACTTCTGGGAAGACATACTTTGGCGATTTATATAAGTATAAACTTCCGTACAATCTATTATAATTCTACAATTTGTGAAACTACTAAAACAGTTTGGTAAGCACAACTGATTTTTACTTCTATCTGGTATTTCAGACATGAATTGTTTGAATAAAATTTCATGCAAGGCATGCACCCATGTTGTTACAACATTTGAGACTGTGTCTTGTGAAACATTAAACCTTACTGCTAAATCTTGATGTGGAAAATTTTGTTTCAATTTCATCAAAGTCACGAGCAGCTGATCAATTTTTCTCATTTTTTCTACCTTCCATTTAAAATAATATCTTATTTCATTTTTTTCCAACAAATGATACAGAGCCATGAATACATCTGTTGTAGGCAAACCAGTATATAAAATGACCAAGTTATTATCACTCCTAATATGATCAAAGGAGAATGTTTCTGATAAGTGAGAGAGACTACCTGTAGCTTTTTCTAGACTTTGTCGTAAGCAATAGTCTGCTTCTGTCATAACATGGTTGCTTTGAGAGAAGTCGTCTGTTTCTTTTGACGTAGATGCTTGTGGTTCAATTTGCAATCTGCAAATGGATAAAACAATAAATAGAAATGAAAAAATCACTAAAGGTATCTACTTACTCCAACCCATCTTGAAGTGGTCTTTTCTTTTTCTGGGGATATTGGTCGTGAAACATTTTTCCTTCATTGTGTAAGAAAATGGTTGGCCCATTTTCTTTTTTTCCATCTACAAAATGACAACTACACAAAAAAGCTCCGGGACTTGGTTCTGTTGTTCTTCTACAAATATTGTGAAAAAATAAAATTTTAAACAGTTATAAAATTCATCATTGTTAGCTTTATTCATTTGCTTCTTACTTTTGGATCCTTTGGAAATCTATAAAACTTACAACGCTCTCTGACATTGTAATGCTTACAGCCAGGTGCCCAACACTGCACCATTATTATTTAGATGAAAAACGCTAAAATTAGATATAAAACATGAGAAAAGAATTAGAACAATTGTTATTTTTGTAAACGAAACTAACTGTTTCTGAATAATTCCACTTATAAATAGAAATTCATGAAAACTCATCAGATATTTTAGTAGGTATAACAAATCACATTTTTCAGAAATTTTATAATTTTCTTAAGTATACCGTGAAATTATTTAGGAAGGTTGATTTCATTCACAACGACTTGATTTCGCAAAATAAAAGTTCAAACTGTACATTTTATCTAAAACAATTATATTTAACAAGATTACAATAGTGAGGTTAGGTTAGTTTTATCTTTTTATTCAAATTATATGGTAAAACGTACCTGTTTTGATTGGAGTCGAATATATACTTTAGTAAACGTCCTAGTGATGTATACAAGTTAAAATAATTTATTTTTTTTCGAATATAAGGAAATAATAACTGATCTAAAATCACAGCTATTGTATCTAAATGGACGATATATTTGTTTAGATACAGTTACAAATTGTGACGTCACCACTAATACTGCGTATAAATAAGCTACGCATACACGGATAAATCGTTCAAATGATGCGCGTCTAACTAGGGATACGAAAATATCGATAGTTGGGCCCATCGATAGTCTGTTCATTAACCATCGATAGTTCCGATAGTTTAATATTTTAAATAAATGCTGGATTTTGGATTTACAAAAAAAAAAAACGAAAAACTATCTTTTATTTTAGTTAGCTTAATAACCACGCATTTTTAGTGACAAATATTAATTGATCAACATATTTTTCTTTGATTCTTGATCTTCTTTCATTTATAATAAGGCCTGCGGAGCTGAAGTTTCTTTCAGACTCAACCGAGGATCCCGGCGTGCATAAATACCTAACCACTAACTCTTGCAAAGGATTTAGTTCACCATTATTGAGCTATAAACAATCAATTTCTAGACCATTTTAATGAAATAGATAAGTTACCTTCCAATAGAGTAACGGATCACCATCTTCAGGCAGATTTTGTCTTTCCAAGTATTGCCTTTTGATAATTATTGCATCAGCAATGTGATTTCTTGATTTTTGCTGATTTTTTTCATGCATAAATCCGAAAAGACAACTTTTTGGGGAGTTGGTTGAACCGTTGGCTTCATTTCCTTCATTGTTTTTCAAATTTCTCATTAAAGGACTCATTTCTTGATCCAGGAAACAGGAGGCCTGATTAGCATTCTCTGCACTTCGAAACCCATCTTTTTTCCATCTCGGATCTGAAATAGTGCTAATTCTGGTAATTGTTCTGGATTCGTTGGGAAACAGTCGATTTCTTGTTGATTCAATCAACCCTTGACAAAACAATTTGCCAAGGTCTGTAGAAATATTAGCAGTATTCAAAAAATTATAAATACCAAATGATATAGGTATAATTATGATACAGTCACATATTTACTACCGCTAATTTTTTCCGTGGCATCATCAAATATAGAAAGGCATTTTTCTAAGTCTTTTAATATTTCAATGTCATCTGCAGTCAATGGAGTAGGTGCATTTTTTAGTTTTAGTAGTGTGGAGTTAAGAGCATTGGAAGTTAATAAGATTCTTTTAATCATTTGAAAACAGCTGTTCCATCGTGTTGTCACTTCTTGGATTAATTTGTAAGGAGTTTGATTTTCGTCAACAGTACCTCTCCATAAAATTCTTTGTTCCTCTTTAAATTTAGTTGTGGCCAGATTGCTACTTTTAAAAAATGTAACAATTTCTTTACACTTCTTTAAAATTGGTTGTATTTCTGTGTTTTTAAAGTTTTCCTGCACTGCTAAGTTCATTGTATGTGCGAAACAAGGTAAGTGTCTTTTTTTAATAAATCACAGGCTTTTGTCATATTTGCTGCATTATCTGTAACTATGCAGGTAACTTTGTCGAATAAATCCCATTTATCACAAATTTATTTGATAGTTTTTGCAATATTTTCTGATGTGTGGGATTCATCCATTTTTTTAGTAGCTAATATTACTCTCCTAAGGGTAAAATTTGAATCAATGTAATGGCAAGATAAACAAATATAAGCTTCATTTGCTGTAGATGTCCAGATATCAGTAGTCAATGAAACATATTTTATATTTTCTAAATGGTTTTTTAGCACTTGAGAAGTTTTCACATATAATTGTAATAAAAGCTTATTCTTAATTGTATCTGGATTTGGAAGTACATATTTTGGGTCTAGTAACTGTACAAATTTGATAAAACCTTCATCTTTTACAATTGTGAACGGTTGATAGTCTTCAGCAATCATCATCACAAGAGCTTGATCTTAGATCTTTTTTCTTTGAGAGTTATTATCATATTGCAGTGTTCTCCGGAAATAAGGACTGATTGATCGACCACTGGATCGAGTTGAAGAACCTTCAGATATTGAGCTTCTTTCTTCATCACCTAAAATTTATTTTTAAATACATGAATAATTATGTTGATGTAGATACTTACTTTGCTCGAATGATTTGGATATCAAAAGTGTCGGATGAAACCTTTTTAAATGATCAGAGAGATTACTGGTGTTTCTACTAGTCTTATATTATTTGCCACATTCACAACATTTAGCTAGCTTCTTGTCAGTGGATGCTTTAAAATATCTCCACACAGTAGATATTTTATTTCTCTTTCTGCTCCTGTCGACTTCAGTTAATTCAGTTTGAATATTATTAAGGCTAACACTAGTAAAACTACTAGAACTTGTGGGAACAAGAATTGGCACTCTAGGATTGACTTTTGAAGAATTTTCATCCTCATCGGAACCACTATTGTTATTTAAAATAGAAAAATATATACAGGGTGACAATAAGACTTGGGCCATGTAAATATCTCCCATATTTATGAAACAACTCAAATAAAATCTGGGAGACACATTCTAGACATAATTTTGAATTATCCCTGATACATGAATCAAAATGGCCGACTTCCGGTATCAACGGAAATGCGGTCAAGTTTAATTCACCCTATGTATTTTAGATTTTTTGGAATCTACTGTTAAAATTACTAAAGCAAAATTTTAATTTTTCTAAACAAAATTTTTTTTCAATTGGTTGGCTTCAAACTTGAAATATATGTTTAAGTAACCTCTAATGCTCAATTAAAAAATAATTTACAAATTAAAGTTAAAAATAAATTCTCCAGATAAAAAATAAATTTGTAAAACCTGGTTTTCGCCGAAATGTCACTTTTTTCTAAATGGCACCTATCAAGAATTTTTTCATTTTTTTAATATTACAAAGTAAAAAATTACACAAAACACTATACGAGTAATATAACCTTTAATTATCCATCTACACTTATTGCACAGCACAACTAATAGGATCAAAGATCAAAGTTGAAATAAAACCAAAAACCAAGCCTCACGCCACAGGTTGGAACCTTAACCTTTACATTTAACGTCTCCTTTAACCGCCTTTCGCGGCTATTCTTCTTTTTTTGTTTCTTCTTGCTTCTCTACCTGTGCATGCAGACAGCAAAATGTATCATTTAGCAAATTCAGCCGGACTTTGCAGTGAAGATTTTGAAAAATGTATTCTTTTGAAATAAGTGTCTGTATGCTTAACTTGAACTTATCATGTTCCAACTCCTCGTTTCTTGATTACTATCGATAGTATTCGATAGTCCCAATAGTTTATCGATAGTATCGATAGTCAAAAACTATCGATACTATCGATAGTACTATCGATAGTTTCGTATCCCTACGTCTAACAACATATATCTCTAGTGTATGAAGGTGACTCATGTAAGAATCTTTCATAATTTCCTGCAATGGAAAACTGGAAAATAAATTTTCTCTGGTTACAAAATATTTGTTATCTGAACATTACATTGATTTCAACGTATTTATTGAGTAATAAAGAATAGATAAAATCTGATACAATTAATATCCAGCATTATTGCAACCTACAGTTATTGAGTAAATACACTCAACCAAAATGTATCGCATCACTTATTGTGGGGTCAATACAACAACTAGGTAACTACAATTCAGTTGTTTCGAGAAAAACGCAAATTAAAGTTTTGCTAAGATTTCGGAAGATTGTGGAGACTAAACTAAAAGTTATTTTACTACCATTTCTGGATTATATTTAATTAGAAGTATTTATGTCTCGTTTTGACCACAATTTTGTAAGAATTGACGAAAAACAGTCCTTGAAATTTAATGTATCCTAAAAAAAAAATCAGTTACCTAGTTTTAGCAATAAGGATATTTTTGATGTTGAGTTAGAAGTACTTACATACCAAATGATCAATATTGTTTTTAATAAATGATTTTTCATATCCAATTCAGGAAGCCTTCACAGCACAATGTTAAGCCGCGTCCACACTATGCCGATCGACAAGGTCGATCGACAATGTCGAACGACATAGGCGACATTCGTCTCGTCCATACATAAACTGCTGTGTGGACGTATTTCATCAGTCGACTGTGAGTAGTTGAGTGCTGTACTTTAGTGAAACAAGAAACAAAATGAGTGATGTAGATGCTCTTGTTGCTGCTGCTACTGCCATATTTATGTCCGCGCTTGTAGACCAACATGTGCATCGTTCAACAAGGTAAGTCGCTACCTTTTTACAACTACTTAACTTCTGTACTGTTATTTTTATAGATGAGGAAACCATTGTCTCCAATAAAATTTGTTAATAAAAATGGATTTCGACATTATTTATCAACACCCTAATTGATAACTTTTGAATTCCAGGAGGTTTTGGATTCGACCTAGTCTCGTTAATGGGAGAAAAAAGTACAGCACAACCGAATTTATAAAAGATTTATTGTTGGATGAAGTGGATCCGTTAAATTTAGAATATAGATGCAACGCTGGATTCAAAAATTTTTTCCGGATGAAGAGTTCTGATTTTGAAATATTACTGGGAATGATAGGACCCATAATTTCAAAAAAAAACACAACTTTCAGAAAAGCCATTCATTCATATTCGTCCTTGAGCTACCTGCTGAAGATGTCGAAACAAACAATTTCCTCCATCATACCAGATGTTTGTGCTGCACTCATCTCTGTACTTCAAGATGAAGTAAAAGTAAGTTAAAATAATAAATAATTACTGTTTCTTTGTGGTAATATGTCATAATTTTTGGTGCAAGTCTAGTGCAGTGACCACTGTGTCAAGGAGCTGGTAAATAAAATAATAAATGGTTCCTATTTGGAATAGCAATAATTCCTAATAATTCTAGGTCCCGATTTGCCAGCCACCGTGGCGCAGTGGTCAACTGTATTGACTAGTGACCAAAATCTTCATTAAAAAAAGTTCCTGTACTTAGAGCATTCAAAACTATTCGTATGTTTGATAATAGGTACAAAGGTATAAGAAAAAATTTGAAAATTAACTTATTTTATTAGATTTTTTCCCTCATAATAGTAATATTGTAATATAAAAGTATAAGAATTGTAATACAAAGGTATAAGAAAAATTTTTTTTCTCTCATAATCATATTGTTATATAAAAGTAATTAGTTAGGGTGTTTACAATGAAAACATGTCTTCTAAACCAGGAATGTTCGACTGACTTTCAGCTTGAACATGGGTAGGAGTTGGAGTAGGTGAAGGAGAGTATTCAGATTGGAAAGTGCTACATTCGGAACCAGGTGATGACAATGGCGGGGTTGCAGTATTCTGTGGTCGATGGTGAGAGTAGCTATAGTAGATAGTATAGGGAGCTTGCGAATAAAATGCCGTGTTAGGACCACTGCAGCTAGCTTGAGGGATACCAGGGTTGTACATGCCAATTTCTGCCTCATACAAGACATGATTTATAGCATTTTGAACGACAAATCTTGCTTGGGGTGAATTAAGTTTTTGTATTTTTATTGCAATTTGCTCACCAAAAAGAGAATACTCATCCATTGCATCTTCTTTTTTGTTTTGAATAGATTTCATAACATTCAGAGCTTCATTCAACAGTGGTGTCGTGATAGGAGGAGCTGCAAGAGGTCCGCGTTTTCTTTTAAATCCCAATTTAGGAGACCTGAATTCTCTTTCCTTGGGTGACTTTGTTACCGACGACACATCCTCTCTTTCCTTGTCTTCATCACCAGCAGTGTCCTTGTTGACTTCACTGTCTCCAATTTGTTGATTTTGTGAAACCTGTAAAAAAGAGAAAAAGAATATCTTGGTTATTAGTAATAATTAAATAAATATATTTAACACTTATTACATAAATATATTTATTTTCATTTTCAGAAACCAGAAAATGCATCTGATTGGAACATCATTGCGAAACAATTTCATGACCTATGGCAATACCCGAATTGCATCGGAGCGATCGACGGCAAGCATATAACTCTACAAGCCCCAATTCACTCTGGATCTGAATTTTTTAACTACAAGTCTTCCACAGTATCGTTTTACTCGCTATAGTGGACGCCTCTTACAATTTCATCTATGCAAACGTTGGTTGTCAGGGAAGAATTTCTGATGGTGGAGTGTTTAATAATACATCTTTCAAAGAACAACTTGATACTAACGCTTTACATCTTCCTCCACCATGTCCTTTACCAGGACGACAATTACCAATGCAGTATTGTCTTGTGGGAGATGAAGCGTTTCAATTAACTGTAAACTTAATGAAGCCATTTTCTGGTACATACGCAAGAGGATATAAGGAAAGAATATTCAACTACAGAATACAAGTCGAGCCCGCAGAGTTTCCGAAAACGCTTTCGGTATTCTTTCATCTAGTTTTCGTGTGTTAAGGAAGCCGATGTTATTAGAACCAGATACAGCAACTAAAGTGACTTTGGCTACAGTTTACTTGCATAATTATTTAAGGAAAACCTCATCACGATCTATCTATTCTCCAAATGAAATGTTTGACAAAGAATGCCCAGACAATGGAGAAGTAGATCCAGGTTTGTGGAGACGAGATTTATCATCATCTCAGCTTTCTAGCGGTCGTTTAGTCTCTAGAAGAAATAATACAACAAATAAATTCGACATCTGATTTTCATTAGTACATTGTAAACATTTAAATTTTGTTTACCTTGGGAAACTATTGTAAATTATTGTACTTTAATGAATAAATAAAAACATTATTACTTACCTCAGTGTCCAATGTTTTTCTTGGTTTGTTTTTGTCAGCAAGGAAAAACAATCGGCCATAGGCGAACCACTTGCTTTGGTAAATCTCATCTGTTCCATTGCCTGTTTTTTGAGAGTCCTTTTCTCTTTTCCTTTCGCGAGAAAACTGTGATTGGAGGTTTTTAATTTTTTTCTCTACCTCTGACTTTTCGATTCCAAAAGAAACTGCGATTTCTGTAAGTAAATCGTGCCTTTTGTTTTTGTTTTTGTACTCTTCATTTGTAGAGTCCCAGAGTTGAGGGCGGTCTCTGTACATATCAATAAAATTTAATGTTTGTTCTTTTGTGAAATTCATTTTGATAAAACAATTAACTTTGGTAAAACACAATTATAGAACCACTTCTCCCGTTGCGCACACAGGTTTTAACAAAACTAATGATTTAAAACTTTATTATCACGCTCAACAGGTCCAAACTTGGCAATTATTTCCATTCGACTGAAAATAAAAATACACTTCATTCGGGTTACATTCGACTCGACAAATGTCGATCGACACGTCTACACTATGTCGACTGTGTCGATCGACCGCTGTCGACTTAGTGTGGACGCGGCTTTAGAGTCAAACTAAATAATTCAAAAACATTAAGCAAGCAGGGTAGTAAATGAATAGTTTATTTAGTATTTATAAGTTTTTATTTACAGTAATGTTAATAATATTTTTTACAAGCAACAAATCAAAATCCATAAAATCAAACGATGTTTTTTAATTAAATTTACAAAGTTAAAAATAAAAATTGAGCAAAAACAAAATAGTAATAACAAATTATAGATTTTCGTTGTCAGAATCATCAAAATCGCATTCGGGCTCGCCGACATCATGAGGCAGATCTAGGTAAAATTGTTTGTACCTATCTCCGAGTGCTGGGGGCTTTAGCGAGAACAAGGAAACCAGATCCCTGTGTTTCAAGGAGGTGATTGGGATTGGTTGGTCATACCTCTGCTTCAGCTGTGACAATGTGTGCCGACGGTTTCTTTTATTAAAATCTAAGACTTTAAATGGTTCATCAAAATTCTCCCTGAATCTCATCTTGTACGGTTCGGATTTTTCGAAACGCATCCAGCTCATATTTTGCCACCGCACTTCCTCTGAGTTTTCACCCTTCTTCCGGTTCGTGACATTTTCCCTTCATAAAAAGCTTGTAATCATTGATATTTTCGATCTGAAGATCGAACACTTGGTAGGGTTTGTCCCCTTTTCTTCTTGCGCTTCTTGCGATCTGCTTCAAGTCTTCCGGCCACGACTCTTTGCAGCACGGTGGCTACAGCTGAATGCATAGAGTCACACTCCATCTGTGTGTGGCCCGGGACTAGAAATTTCATATCGATGACTGATATATTTTGTAGCTCTTGCACAGCAATCATGAACATTGTTGCGATGAACTGATTAAGATTTTGCCCACCACATCTGTCACTGTAAAATACTACGTTTTTTACGTTACTGGGGAGGCCTTTTAAAAACAAGTGAACGCAACTTGCTATTTCACAGCTTCCTCTACCTCCTTGGGTCTGGTCCCACATGTAGCAAAAACCTTGCTGGGAGTTCAGTGTGTATATCGTAAAGTTGTAGGTAGCGAGTCTTCGTTTATAAAATAGAGCATTGTTAGCAGGATCAGATGGTACGAGAAGTACTTGCTGCAATTCGAAATTAGCACATACAGATTCCCCATTAGAATTTTGTGCCTCTTCTTTGTCTTTAATTTTTTCGGCACGAGCTCTATCTTTTAGCAGTAAGTGCTTTGTATACTCTTCCTTTAAGGTTTCTTTCTCGTTTGATGAAGCATTGGTGTAATGAGAGCAAACTCGGCACTGATCCTTTTTTGGATGAGGGAATCCCAAATTATAGCATTCGTTAAAAATTTTTTGATAAAAAGGTAAAGTTGCCTTCGGTTCACCATTTTCACTACAAACCTGAATGTACAAATTGAACATTCTTTTAATGTTTAGACTCTGATCCAGGTAAAGGCGCTTGGTGGTTGCACGACAGTAATGAGACGGCATGACAGGGAAACTTTCTATGTGTGCTTTTACATTTTGAACAATAGCTGGTGGAGTTTGCTTCTTGATGTGTCTTCCTCTCTTATTTTCTTGATTTGTATTTTCTGTGGTTCGCTTTTTCATCGCTATGTCTACAACACCTTTTTTAATGCCCAAAGTATTGAGGAAGATTGTCTTACACACTTTAACTTTTTTTCCCTGGCTGGGAAGATAGAATGTGACGGTAAAATTGCGTTTTGAATTATCGGCTGTTACACGCTTTTTAGTCAATTTTTCACTGTTGGCGTGAATAAAATCCCTTTGTCTGCTGTATTCTCCTAATGCATAATAGGCTGAAAAAATCCTATTTCGCTCCTCTTCCGAGATTTTTTCGTTGCATTGGCTCCTGCAGTTTTGGCACGGGGGTTTCATTTGGACAGCAGGAATGACTTTCTTCCGAGAAGAGACATAGGATTCGCCCCTAGCCCTCTTTTCCTTTCCCATTTTTGTTGACATCTAAGCCGTTTTCGAGGTTTTGCCGTTGTCTCTGGACACACCTCCATTCCATCGAGGCGTCCACTGTTGCTCTTCACTTTTGGGATCCGATGTGTATGGAGATTGTTAGTGTCACTTATAGAGGTTTCGTCTGTAGACATTTCATCGGGGCAAAATTCAGAGTGGTCTGATGAGAACAAAGGCTCTTCATCAACTCCCTCATCCGAATCACAATTTAAGTTGAGAGTGTCGAGTTTCTCACCTGGTCTTGTAGTGTTGGTTTCAGCCGAATGACTGGGCCCAGGGATGGAATTTCTATCGTATGATGTACCATTTAAATTCCCCATTTCTTCTGGTTGTGCCGCTAGTAACGAGAAATATAAAATTAGAATAATTGATTGTAAACCACTACATAAGTAAAGTGTTCGATGAATAGTTACTCACAAGTCTCTCCAGTAAGGTTATTTGCTCTGTGATCTTCTGGTATTGCGTGATGACGAGAGGATGGACTACATGATCTGGCTTCTGATTTCAATCTGCAGTCGTTACCTACATCAATATAAATGAATGTAAATTGTAAAATTATGATATATTTTCTTAATGTAATTTAAAACCGGAACGGGGGCCCTTGCAAGGATTACATGAATAGTAGATAGAATTAGAAAAAAATAGTAGATAGAAAAAAAATTTTAAATTCTTGCATGACGAAAATTTGAATGAAAAAATGTATACAACGTAAATTGAAAAAAATTAAAATGTGAATCGAATCCGTTTTGAAATCAATAAAAAATAAAATACTGAGAGGTACTTCAACCCGGCACCTGCATCAAGCATTTTCTGATATAACTATGCGAGCGGTGATCAGATATCAACCAAAATCAACCGGCCTCAACTGAAACTCAAAATTTTCTAAGATGTGAGAAGAAAACAAAAGTTAAAATTGCAGTATTGAATTGTAAACACATTACAATTAAATTTTAATACGGTGTCCTTGATTGCTTTCTATGCTTACCGTGCCGCCAATGATCACATCAAAGGAATCGCCGCCATTAACCCGGTAGAATTCGTTGCACGGCTTAACCTATTGTCTGCGCTGTTTTCGTCTTTTTCGTCGTTTACACCTAAGTGCATCTAAATCCAAATGTTCCGAAATGATGATTCAATAATAATGACCGGAATAAATTCGTGTTTATGAAATAAGTGACAAACCGATTAAGGCACGCTAACCAAACGACTATTCCGATAATTTTAATTTCGGCATTGTATTTCATTGCTCTGTAAGTTCTAGTCTAAAAATCCTTTTAAACACTCTTTGATATTGACAAAATGAGTTGGTATCCACAATTTCCTAAGTAAATTATTGAGTCGGTAACGGTATTTTAATGAATTGAGTAATAAAATTATACTTACTTATGTTGATGTTGCATAATTGCATAATACGTCTTGTTCTTGAAGAATCTCCGAGTTTTAGAAGAATAAAGCACTAATAAAGAGTTAAAGAAGAATAATATCACACACTGTTAACATCCAACTAGCTCGAAATTATAGAAAGCCTTACCTTAACCTTACCAAGACAACTAGAGCCACCTGTTGACAAAAATCAAGCCCCAGTCTTGTAGTGCTACAACTAGACATGTTGAGTTGCCTACTTGTTGCTTCAATCTTGCAGTTCTGCTAAGTTGAACAACTAGATAAGTGAACTTATCTAGTTGTAGATCGAACATTTTTTCTGATCATCAACTTATATAGTTTTAAAAACTCTAAGTAACTCCTGTAAAATGTCTACAACAGATACCTAGTTGTAGTATGGTGTGGACCTCACCTAATGGGATTTATCTGTGCACTTACCCAGATTTCGCCAAATTTGTAGTTACCTAGTTGTAGTACTCACCTTACGTTATGATATTGCTTATTGTATGGTTCCTTTTTGGGTCACTGTCAGTATACCGCCCTCCTAGTATTCTGATGTAATTTCATATGTATAATGCATAGTGGATGTGAGTTGTTGATCAACTTCAAAGCAAATGCTCAGAATGCCCACCATTTACTTCAATACACTTTATGATCCGATTTCTTAAAGATCTCTTAATATCAAATAGTCCGTGTCTATTATTTTTAATTACATCATTTGCGACCAAATTGAAAAATCCAAACGATTTAAATCAGGGCCTCTTGGTGGCCAAGTAAACTCACTTTCACGATCAATTCATCGATGCAGAAACTGTTCGTTTAAGTATTGACGAACTTGTACAGAATAATGTGGTGGTGCCCCGTCGTGCAAAAACTACATATTTTGTCTTAATCTTCTGTCAGGCGCAATATTTTTTTGACTATAATATGGCGCAATATATATCAGGTTGATCACATAAATAAGTTACCTAAAAGGGTTGAACTAAAATGAAACATGTTTTTGTTATAGACAAAGTACTCAAAAGAAATGTTCATTGTTCTTCTTCAAAATAATATAGGAATTTCCAATAATGTAATTGAAAACAATATACTAGTTTCTGTGGTAAAAAAATAAAAGGCGAAAATAACAAATAAAGCTGATAAAAAGAAAATTTAGTTGACAAAAGAAAACTATTGCCATTATTATTAAGCATTAATATTTTGTTTCAAATTGGTGTTACACTCGTTACAGTAACAATTCAAGTGGAACAAACATGTGGCTTTTTTACACAAGATGCAGTCATATTTGGTGAGCCTCCTCTTGTTAGCTGGTCCTTGACAATCCTGGCTTCGTCTTCTTTTCGCACCTGTAGCTTCTTGACCTTCTTCATTGGGAAGGTTTAGTTCGTCCTGTCGGTATGGCTGCAATTTTCGTTGCAGGTCGAGGGGCATACCTACAGTATTCTGACTTCGCCTGTATAATTGCGGAAGTACTAATTCGTCTACTAATTTTTTCAAAAAGACTTTTCTTCTAGTGACTGCTTGGTCGTTCCCAATGTGAATCAATCTCGCATTAATTACACTCATATTTAGAATAGCGCAAAACACTACCATCGGCCAACGACGAATATTTCTTGGTACATTATAACTGGCACACAATTTATCAGTTGTATCTACTCCTACTTTTGTGCTATTATAAAATGTTATCATGGCGGGTTTTTTCTGATCATATGTCTCAGGATCTATTTCATTATCGTTGTGTAAGGAGGATACTAAAAAAACGCACTTTTCTTTTTTTAGAACATAAGAAACCAATGAGTAATCTTTTTTGAATCCAAAAAGACTACTAATTTACTTGCTTACTTTAGACATGTGCCCCGATTGAATATACTCATCAATAAAGTCTCTATATAATTTTTTATAAGCATCGTTCTAGATCAAGAAATCGCTTTTTAGCTTTATACAGTGAGCTACCCAACTTGTCAATATTCATTTTCAATGGCAGTTTCACTACGAAAGCCCCATTATCGTTACGTTTAAAATATTTTTTAAAATGATTCTCACACGCAATTTCCTCTTCCGATAGAATTCTAGGTGAATATTCGGTTTGTTCTAATTCCCAAAATTTTCTCAAATCATTTTGGATTTGTTGTTCAACCCAAAGACTGAGATTACAGTGCATGACCATGTTCTTAGCATTTTTACCTAAAGGCTCAGTAATGACCCACCAAAATATGTTTCCTGTAAGAAAGAAGCATTAGGACCTAAAGAAATTTTATCATTACACAGAATACTCCAGAACAAGTCGACACCTATTAACATATCTACTTGCTGCGGCTTAAAAAAAAGGGATCCGCAAGTCTGCACTTCTCTGGAATTTTTCATTGGTTAACGTTTATTTTTGACGCAGGTAATGCACCTGTAATCTTAGATATCAAAAAACAAGAAATTTGTGTAGAGAATGCATTGTTCTTTGAGAAAATGTTGGCATCACATCTATGATTTATTTGTGAAATTGACCCATTAATACCATTAAGTGACATATTTACTTTTGTTTTTCAAGCCCCAATTTGTTACAGGCTTGCTCTGATAAAAAGCTTAATTGTGATCCGCTATCCAAAACCTACTAATCTACCTCTGCGGTAGAAAGAAACACTTCGCTTATAGCGCAGCTGGCCGAATTATTATTTGTAGGGCAGGGGCGAATATGGTTTTTTGGCCTCGAATTGAATCGAATCGAATAAAAAAAAAGTTCGAATATCGAATCGAATATTTTTACCTATTCGTCATTCAACTCAAAGCAAAAATTTTTGATGTTGTTTTAATGAATACAGTATATAATTTCTCTTCACGTTTTATTTTGTGGTTCAAGTTCAATACATTTTATTTATATTTGGGCTCTGAAAATGTTTTTTTGGTGCAAACTTTTAAATATTGTTCATAGATAGAATCGCAACTAATAATTATGTTTAAAAAGAAAAGAAAATCTAGTATTTACTATCATTGTTGATGATTACAGAATCAGAAATGAATTAGATATTCAATTGGGTAACGTTTTTGTACAAAGTCTGATTTGTTGCGGAGAGAAAAAATACAGAATTACTAAAATAAATTTTAAAATAATAATTTATTAAAGATAATAAAAAATGAGATCAACAAAAATGAGCAATCTCAAACATTGAAAAATTAGGAAAAGAATGAGATATGATGATTTTGTACTAAGTTATACAATTGATAGAATATTGACAAAAAGAAAAACACAAATAAATACTTCTTAAAAAAGAGTTAACAAAAGGTAACTCTATTGACAAGCATGCTAGACCAGATAAAAGAAATTTCTTACATGAAAATAGAAAATATGTAACGCATACCTATGCCATGTAACTTATACATAGCGTTTCATATTTTCATGTAAGGAAGTTAAAATTCCTACATTTTGAGAATCCAAAGAAGCCCGCGGATCTGTCAAAATGAGGCCAGCAGTTGAAAATTGGCGCTCGCTGTTTACTTCTGATGCAGGAATTGAAAGATATTTCCTGGCACAGTTGTACAGAAGTTTGAAAGAATGCTTGCTTTCTTTGGCCCAGTAATCATAGGGATTGACATCTTTTGGTATCAAGGGCCTGGCAAGATACAGATCTAGCTCGTCTTCTACCAAATTCTTTTGGGTTCTCTGCTGATATGAAGATGCCTCACAACTTTGTAGATCCTCTATATCTCTCCATATTGAGGCATATTCAGCTCTGAGCACCTTCATCTATGTCAGAGATCACTGGACAAACTTTATCAAACCCAATCTCTAGAATTTCATTAATTTACTTCAACTTCCAATGATCCTTCTTATCACTAGGGATTAACTCGGGAGCGGTCGCTACGCCAACTTTCACGCTATTGGTCGCACGTGAGAGTTTCTCTCACAGCTCCTTTTTAAAAATGTATTTCACTTTTCTTTACCCTTAAATTTTACATAACCATGAATTTATTAAACACCTGGTATCAAGCTTCATTTTAGATGTTTGGATGGTATAGTATAATAAAAAATAATATCTTTTAAGGAAAAACGTTTATTGCAAATTCGTACATTATATTACAAAGAAATTTTTTGTAATTGAACAAGTATCATTAATTTGTAATCATACATTTTTAATCAATGACATTATTTTTAATAAAAATTGTTTTTAAATTGCGGTAAAAAATTCAATCAGAAGATAATTGTTGATTATGGCATGTTTCACAAGTAAACACCGTGTGTTGTGGGCAAATTGGTTTGCCACATTGATGGCAACATTTTTTAACTTTTTTATTGCTTCTTCTTGGACAGAATGCGCAGAACCCTTCCTTTCTCACTTCTGATGATGTTGATGGCATATCTTCAATCTTAGCAATCCTTTTTATTGAGGACTTTAATTCTAAGGCTAAATTTGGAACCAAATACCTTTTCTGCTGATGCGTTTTCATCAATTCTAGAGCGAGGCTTTTTAGGTAAACTCTTCTATCAATTTTGTTATTGGTGTTGCTGAAATAAATAATCTGGCTATTGATACCACATATATTCATCAACGAAAAAAATATGGTCAATGGTCAACGACAGCTCATTCTTGAAACTGAATATTTTGATTTCATTTTATCAACAACATCAACACCACCCTTAGTTAGATTGTAAAACGTAATTATTTCTGGTTTAGATTGGCTACCAGTTTCTTCATCAATTTTCCCATCATCGTGAAAAGTGGAATACAATAAAACGTTTTTATTTGTTCCAGGTATGTAAGAAGTAAGTGTTCCAGTCGGTGAATAGGCAAACATAGTACTCAGTATTGGTCTTTTTTGAGAAAAAATAGGGGGAATTTCCCTTTTATTTTTCCTTATTGTTCCAACAATTGTCGTTCGTTTTTGGAGGAGCTCATTTCCTAAAGGCACAGAAGTAAAGTAATTGTCCATCGTTACGTTCCTTCCAGTATTTAGAATTGGTTTGGTAATTCTAAGGACTACACTTCGAGTACTGTTATCAAGTTTGAAGGGACCTTCTGGTTGTTTTCCCGCATATACCTCTAGATTCGAAGTATAAAACATTCGACAGTCTACTAAAGCCCAAATTTTTATGCCGTACTTTGCAGGTTTGCTACCCATATATTGCCTGAATCTGCATCGACCACGGAAAGCTTCAAGCATTTCATCAACTGTTGTATATTCTCCTATCTGATAATTCGACTGGCACCGAGCTACAAACTCATCAATTTCGAATGGGGGCAAGATTATCGACAGCTTTTCGACTTTCTCTGTCTCGATAATCATCGAATCTTAGTACACGAAGTAGCAAATAAAAACGTCTTAGCGACATTGTTGCTCTAAAGCATTCAACCCCCGTTCCATCAGAGGTCCATAGCTCACTTATATTTAGGTGATTTGCCTTTTTCACTCCTGCCATAAACAAAAGACCTAGTAATGCGTGAATTTCATCGTAATCGGTAGCTCCACAGTCTCTTGCCCGAGAATAATTTTCTCGCATTTTGTCTAAATATATGCTCGTGCATGAAACAATATAATCAATTGTTTCTTTGGGGAAGAATAATTGCCATGCATCAAAAATTGTTTTGGCATTTTCGCACACTGTTTTACCCCTGGAAGATGAGTAACTATGTTTTTTTTACTTGCCCGAAATCTCCGACTCCGAAGAGGGTTGGCCGACCACTTGGTTTTCTTATCTCTCCCTAAATAACTTGGTATATTAGTATCATCTTGTTCCGGCTCCATCTCAGATTCACTTTGTTCGGTGCCTGTATAATGTTCACTATGCTCACTTTCACTGTCACTTTCACATTTATCATGACGGTTTTCGGGTCTATCATCTTCCAAATCTTCTAGAATTACTGATTCAGATGGACCAGCCCATTCACATTGCTCTAGGAATAGAAATAAACATGATAAGTAACGAAAATAAAAAGAAAGTATCTAAAATATAAAACCACACAATTTATTTACCTATTTGTGAATGTGTTTCTTCATATCGGCCAACTTTTTCCCCCGTTGAAACATTATGGTATGAAAATAATTAGTAATAAGTAAAATTAACAAAAATTAAGAATAACACTTAAAAAAAATAAAAATAAAACTTTTACACGAGTGGTCGCGCGATGAGAGAATCTCTCACAGAAACGGGATGATGTTGTTTCCAACGAAGTTGAACAGGAAGTGAAAGGAGAGGGTAAACTGGCCTACCCCTATTAGTCAGAAGGGGTTCTAAAAATCAACTAGGGAGGGTCTCAGGTACCAAACTTGATGAAAAGATTTACAGTTTTACGAAATGAAACTTTTGTGAGAGAAAATCTCATATAGCGACCACTCCCGGGTTAAAGTATTTTTGAAGCGAGGGTCCATCATCATTGAGAATACATTCACACTATCTTCCTGGTATTGGGTGAACCTTGACTTTATAGATTTTAATAAACTTTTTGCCAATGCAACTGCATGAACATTGATTGATGTTTGTATGATCGTGAAAAGTTTCTTCTCACAACCTTTGAGAAAAGGAAACAGAAAAGAAGAGGTTGGGAATGTGTTGGATCCTAGCATTTCAGTACCTTCTTTGAGAGGTTTTAATACCTCCAAATAAGCTTCGCATAAACTCCACTCCTCTTAAGTGAAATCCTCAATGTTGGTGTCCTCAAGGGCACGACGCAATGGCTTCTTAACTTTTACAAGCCGTTCTATCATGTCAAACACTGAATTCCATCTCGTATCAACATTTTGAACTAAATACTGGGCTGGCTCTCCGCATTCAGTTTGATGCTTCTTCAAATCATCTGAAGCAGCAGTGCTGTGTTTGAAATGACCAACAATGCTGGTGCCTTTTTTGCACATTGTATCAAATCCTCTTACCTCCTTTCTAGCATCATGAACACATAATTGTAAAGTGTGGATGCTACATTTCCGAACATTCCAACGAGGATGCCCAGCTACAGCAGCAGTTATATTTTTGGCATTATCAGTTAGGACCCTGTGTGGAACCCTGACAATTTGTCATTGCCAAAACAAAAAGACTTATATTTAAAATCAAAATTTACATAGTGAGCTGACATTGATAAATAGCTATTTCTATGGGCTGACCATACATTAGTTGTGAAAGAAACAGGTAACAAAGATGGTTGATCATTCTGGAATTCCTTAATTTTTTTGGGTTTGAGCTCCTCATACATTTTCGGGATGAGATTTCTAGAAACTGTATTCCTGGATGGCATTTTATAAAGAGGAACAGTATAATTCATCAAATCGACAAAACCTTATTCCTCAACAATAGAATAAGGATGATAACCCTTGATGATGAAATCACAGACTCGGCGATTCATTTCTGTATGTCGGGGATCATCTTTATCCCATTGTACAGTGTGCACTCAATTCAGGGTTGCCGAAAAATCGGCGAGAGGTGTTTCCGTCATTAGTTGAGCCGAATCCTGGCTTTGGTTTGTCCACAATTAGTCCCATTTCTTGTTTGAAACGTTGTTTAATTTCTTCGGAGCGTTGTTTCACACTTCCCTTTTCTTCAGCGCTTCTAGCCTGCCATTTTTCAATGTTTTTGTTGTAGCTAATGTGTCACAAATATTCGAAACAACGAATCCACGCATGAAGAGTTGAAAAACCAAACCCAAAATAATTTTGATTGAAATGATGTGGAAGGTCGCGGCATAGTACTTCGAACCTCGAATTTGATTTCTTTATCCAACCAATTTTCGTTATTTTCCAAAAACCGCTGCTTTGATTTTCCCGCAGCAACCCATTTATAAAAAACTTTGGAGGCATAGCTCGCCAACCTCATTTTAATTTGCCTTTCAGAGTCGCTGGTAAGGTTTTCAAAATTAAATTTGGACGTAAGGAACTTAAAGAGGAAAGAGTTTTTATCTTCCTTTGAGTGCTTCAACCATTCTTCGAAAAAGTCCCTCCTCGAAATAAAGTACTCTAGAATAAAAAAAAAATGTACTCAAATGTGTTTGCTATAACACATCTTATTATAAATGGGGAAGGTACAGCTATTATATATAGAAAAATTAGCCCGGGTACAAATGGGTACAAGCCATTACGATTCCTTTAAAAATAATAAAACAAGGAAAAAATCATCCGTTCGTCTTAAATTTTTTTTAATATTGTTTGATTATCAGTCAAAATTATTTATTAGAAAAAAATCAGCACTTACTAGCATAACTAATATCCATCTCCAACAATCAATTAATATGAAACTAGGAAAACTTCGATTTGTGTGTTAGAAATATTTTGTAAGATATGTCTGTAAAAATCAAATTTTATTATGATATTTTTTAAAAGACTAAGACAGATCTACCTGCACTATACTTCTTCTAAACTCGAGTTGGCTGATGTTTCTTCCAGTTTTTCTGTACATGCGTTCTGTATTGTAACATCCACCATATAAGTAAAGTTGGGCTAGTACCACTTCTTTCCACGGACGCCAATGCGGTAATTGAAATAAGTATGAAGTCGATTCTAAGTGTTTAGACAGTTTATATGCATCGTACCAAGATACGTTGTTATCCATCAAATCGGTACCACCCATATTTTTGTTGTATTGTAGAACAAGGTCTGATCTAGACACAGATATGTTTTTTGATCTTTCCTAGAAAATCTTTCGACAGGTTTTATTGGTGCCACACCGAAATTAGTGCTCACCAATGTCACAACGCTGTTGTCCATCCACCTAACGTATGAAATCCCGCATGTTCTTCCCAAAACCGAGCTAATAGCGCCTCTAGCTCTTTTTGAAAATGTCTTGTCTTCAATTGGACAATCTCGCGGAATTCTATTCTCCCTAATTGTTCCCGTTCCACTATAGACGTTGTTATTCAAAGTATTCAAAAGATTGGTACAGAAAAGAGATTGTCGAAAAAAAATTATAACGACGAAATTTTTTTCTCGCCTAATTCGTCAATCATTTGAACAAGTGGTGCTGCAGCTTTGCCAAAGAGAGAAATTTATCAGGTAACCACTAGGTGTGTTGAGGCTCCACCATAACCAAATCGCACAGGTTTTCTTCTTATAAATTGTTTGCATCTGTGCCGGCCGTAGTAATTTATCATTGACTCGTCGGCGTCGTAACAAAGATTTTGTTCTGGTACAAAATTTTGAATGAATTTTTGTTTTAGAGCTCTTTCCCAATAGTTTCTTTTGGAAGGTAAAGGATTATATCCACTGAGTATAAGAATTTCAATGAAAACTTTGAATTCTTCAATAGAGATATTTGGATTAGGACTGTTTTTGAAAAGAGAGTAATTTTTTGTTTGAAGTGCTATTGCTTCTAGCAAATCATTTGAGGAAAAGAGCTCAAACATTTCAACGCAAGTCAAAGATGTGTATGCACTGTAGTCACTTGGTAAAAATTCTTCTGAAGAAGGTGTCAAATCTCCAATAATAAATTCAAAATTTGTTGGGCGCGGGGTCAGAGCAATATTATCAGGAAAATCGGGACTTGAGCTAGTGCTGGGCTGTTGAAAATCGGTTGCTTCTGCTGCAAGAAAATTCTCCTTAGTATTCTCCAATTATTCTCTTATTCTTATTCTCTCCTCTTATTCTCTAATTCTCGTATTATCGGCAAGAACAATTTCTGCACCAGCATTTAGTTGTCTCCTACAAGATTGTCAACAACACCACCTTCATCTTCATCTCTCGAATCTTCGTCAGATAATACATTGGATTCGGGAGGTACTATGTGAACTGCCGAAACTACTACGCTATCAGACTCATCATAAGCAATGTCTAATGCCTCTTTCAATGTAATTCCACTAAAAGAGGAAGAAAATATGTTTTGAATCATTTTGTCTTGCGAAACGCCTAGCGGTCCCACATGGGACCACTCATGTTTACAACTAATTTAAAAAAAATTGGAAAAGAAATTTACTACAGATACATAGAGTCACACTTTTACTTACTACATATATCTTAGTAACATTTATCACTTGAAAAATATGACTGAAATAATATTTTCATGAATCGGATTTTTTACACTAAACATAAAATCACTCGAGTTCAACACAACCGTACAGAACTACTACTAATTCCAAGTAAAATGAATTTAGGTAAACGAAGGGATACGAGTGCCAGCTATGAATAGCTCACAATCCCCTTTCCAAAAAATTGTTTCCAAGGGTGATGAAAAGTTAAGTGGTTGCTGGGACCGTATGGTTCCGCTAGGCGCTAATGGGTTAAGGAGGTACGCACTATTTTATATCCCAACATTGTCATAGGAACTGACTTGTGGTTGCGTCACTAGCCTTCTTATATATTCCAATTTCTGCCATCTAGAAGTGAGTGGAAGACACCAGAACTTTCTCGAACCATCGAGATTATTCTGTACGTGCTATTAGCGCCATCTGTTAGCGTTAGAAGGTACTACCTATTTCCGCTTGTGTTCACCAGGTGTCGTGTCACATTACTCGTTATGGCTCGTACTCTACGACTAATCCAGAAATCACAGATAATGACAGGAAAATTAATAATATGCAATGTTAACGTTTTGCGGACTTCAGTTCGATTTGCAACCTTTTATAAACGTTGCGTACTTTTTCGGACTTTCTTTTTCATCAGTGGACTATTTCACTTTTTACCAATGGCAACAATAATAATATGGTTTTGGCCCTCGGAACTTACTGGAGTAATCAGTATGGCCCTAAGGCTGGAAAGTTTAGAGATCCCTGGTATAAAGGATTGTGTGTGAATAATTGCCTGATCACAGGTACTTTTAGATGTGCTTGAAGAAGACATAAACCAAAAAAAATTCTAAACTATCTTTCTGAAATCGGTTTGAACTCGCAAAACCTACTATGACAAGTTTTAGGACGATTTCTGTGGTACAGACATTTTCCATAATTATTAGTGCTTGTCAGCATAAAATCCATAATATTATGGTCCCATATCTGTTCAAAAACATTGATTGACGACATATGTTCAATACCAGAGGTTCCCCAACTTTTTTGTTTCGTAGACCCCTTGCCACATTTTATGGTTTTTATTAGACCCCCACCTGTTCTTTAAAAAAAAATAATAAATAAGTAGTTCCTATAGTGTAAAAGACAAAAAAACACATTTTTATACAATAACTAATTTATTAATTAAATTTCAAACAAAATGTGTTGTAAAAAAAACAAAAATGAAATTAATTCATTCAATGCGAGGGATGAACTTGATGCTTTAATAACAAATTATCAACATTTGGCTTCAATTTAGTAACATTTAATCTCAAATCTCCTCGGTTTACTATGTCCAGTTTGTTTCTTTTTTTTGTAATAAGATTAGTAACTGCACTGAAACCTCTTTCTACGAGATATGAAGACGGAAAGGCAATTAAAAACTTTCTCGTGATATTCCACACTCCGGGATATGTAGCAGGTATGTCTTTCTGAAGCCAAAATTGTTGATAACCCTTTCTGAACTCTACCTTAAGTTCTTCGTTTGTACTTATTCCAATTAATTCTTCTTGTAATGAGATATCCGTCTCCTCAATATCACCATAAGGATTAATAATCCATTGTGGTATTACTAGCGTCAAAATATCTTCGAATCTCGTTTCAAAATCTGAGTAGAGTGCATTCAAATGATGCACATAGACTGGAACATCGTCTTCTTGGCAGTTTACTTGGGATAAATTGGGAAATTGTGAAAATTCGCTCCGTCCAATGTTTTGCTTCATCATTTTAATTCTGGCAAGAAACGCTGAAATGACCGACTTTGTCTTAATCAAATTTAAACTGTCACCTTGCAACTGCAAATTCATCGTATTAAATTTAGCAAATAAATCGGTCAAATACGCGATGTCCGTTTTTCTTTTTAATAAACTTTCTTTTAAATTTTCATATCTACCATCGAGAAACTCTAGAACAGTTTCAAAAAGTGCAAAAAATCTTACCAAGCATAAACCTTTCGACAGCCAACGCACATTAGTGTGAAGAAGTAATTGGTGGAAGTTCTCGTCGTTATCTTCACACAACTGCGCAAATAATCGCGTATTCAACGCATTGCTGCGGATTCGGTTTACTGCGTCAATGACAAATTGCAGAGATTCATGCAATCTTTCATTCAAATTTTTAGCAACTAGGTGTTGTCTATGGATGACGCAATGTACTGCTAATACCCCGGGTACGCTTTCTTTTAAAAAGCTTATAAATCCACGATATCGATATCGACCAACCATGGCAGGTGCTCCATCGGTAGCTACAGATATTATATTTGATAGAGGAATTTCTTTTTCAATAAAATAATCCCTCAAAACATGAAAAATTGATTCGCCTTTAGTGTCGGTTGCCAAAGTTCTCGCAAATAGCAATTCTTCGTGGATATTTTGATCCATAATAAAGCGAACATATGCTAGTAATAATGCTTCATTTCCAGGTAAAGTTGACTCGTCCAGTTGTATAGAGAAATGGGTCGTTTGCAAATATTTACATAGGAAGTTTTCAATATCATCACTCATTTCATCAATGCGTCTTTGAACAGAATTGTTGCTTAAGGGTATTTTCTTTATGATATCAAACGCAGGTTTGTGTAAAACAGTCTTTATAACCTCTTCAACGGCTGGCAAAATTAACTGCTCTCCAATGGTATGCGGTTTTCCGGATTTTGCTATAAGTAGCGAGATATTATAAGACGCTCGAAAACCATCATCATTTCTTTGTGACGTCAAAGTGAACATTTTGTCCAGCGTGGGTCTCTTCTGAAGATTCTCTTTGAAAGTTTGAAAATATTTCAAATCTTTATCTAATTTATCTGGATGACATCTTCTTAAATGATCTTCCAGCTTAGATGGCTTCATGGCGTCATTGCTAAATACTTTGTTGCATATAAGGCACAATGGCAGTTGTTTATTCGACAATGATGGAATAAAGCCAAACTTCAGATAATCAACATTGTACTGTCTACATTTCTTTTTTGATTGGGACATGCTTAGTATAGGTTATCTGTGGACAACGAAAGCTATTTATATAACATAAAACAATAATTAAAAATTTAATTTATTTATTTTAAATTTTTCTTCAGTTCTAACAACAAGAACAAAATTAATATTTTATAAAAAATAATGTAAGAGGTATTTACTTTTCTTCGAAACTTCGAATCAAATTAGTATTCCTTTCGTTGAGGATAACAAAGTAAAACACAAAGTGCACAGTGCTATTATTCAACTGATGTCAAACACAGCAAAATTAACACTGTTTTTGATTGAACCTTTATGGTCCTAGAGCCAGCTGTCGAAAATCGAGACGATTATTTAAAGCATGAGATTTTCAGGGTAGATAGATAATGATATGAGGATTCCAAAAATCATAGCTTGCCTAATGTCCATCCACGGAATTGCCCCTAAAACGGGCTATTTCCGGTAATTATTTATAGTGCTGAAACAGTGGTATTTCGTTTTAAATTTGACTCAGATTTAAAGATCAGAATATATAGAATACAAAAAAATATATTATTTCTGAACAAGAAAATATTAAATTATCTCCGGCAAGCCTACGGAAACATAGGGCAAATTACCCTTAATTAGCCGCGCAATAGTGATACGAGAACAAATGTTGAATTTTTTACTAGTTATAATCGGAATTAAAGCACCGTACTATCATAGATTTGTAGATTATTTAATTCTGAACAAGAAAATATTTATTAATTATACGGCGAGTTAAAGAAAACAACCCTTAATTCGTAATTAATTAATAATTTTATTGAAATTATAGGAAAAATTAATTATATGCAATTATTTTGTACTCTTTTAGAAATTTGAAATAGATCAGATGATCGGAATTCAGTTAATTTCATTCATCATTATCTATCTACCCTGTAAATCTCATGCTTTAAATAATCGTCTCGATTTTCGACAGCTGGCTCTCGGACTATTAGTGGACCGAAGCCCTCACAAAGAATATGCTTGCACATACATAAAAACGGAGCGTGTCGTCATTGCTCTCTTATTTCTTTCTTAAAAACAATTCTGCTTAATCAAATTTCAACAACAACGGATGTTTAATATTCACAAATCGTGATTCTTTTCATTAGCTTAGATTAGAGAGTGATTTTGCTTCGATATACATTCGTTTGCTAACGTATTTGTTTTCCTTTGATGTAACGAATACAACATAAAATATATTAATAACTAATATAAAATTATATTATTATATAAAAATTATATTAAAATTTTGTAATTTTGAAAACTTCTATCTATTGACCCCCATTTTTATTTCATGGACCCCCAATTTATTTTTTTGCCTACATAGACCCCTTGCAGGACTTCATCGACCCCTGGGGGTCGATATGGACCACTTTGGGAATTACTGTTCTATACCATCAATTTTTACACCAGATTGAGTTACATTAAATTGAAAATTGGAGTTATTAGAGTTACCTCTTCCCAATTATCATTCTCGTTCATGTCTTATTCTGATATTTGATTTTCCTCTAAAGCTAATTCCTCATCGTTTTCGGACACTTCTGCTTCGATGGTTTCATCTAGCAATAAATTATATCTTTCGTCACTATCGTTGAGAGATGACGCAGAAGGTACATAGCATCATCGCCAAACTCTATTACACTAAGTTTATATAAATCAGTTTTCTTATTGAATCTTCCCCATTAGCATTGCAAATGGGAACCCTGATTTGCAAAGCAATTAATGCAGCATATTAGAAATCCAAAGAGATATCAAGTCGCCTCTTTTAAAAATCTTAGACGTGATGACAACAATCAAAATGAAGGATATCTACTAGTCACCTCTGGAATCATTTTGAAATTAGTTATTTTGAAAATGTATTCTGCCGTTCTTCAAAGGAGAAAACATCTACTATCCTGGTTAATGCCTCGATAAATATTGAATCACAACTCCTCTGAGGAGGAGGAGCAATGGCTGGCAATTGCAATGAGAGGTTGTAATTACTGATTAATTTGGACGTCATGGTTTTACTAAAAAAAATTTAGTCGTGTTACATGTATTCCTGGTAATTTTTATAAGGAGAATGGTACAAATTTAGAAAATCCCTTTCTTGATAAGTGTAGAAGTGTTCGAATAGATTCTTATATTTTCAACTTTACTTTGGAAATAATTAGTTATAAGAAGCGGCCGTGATATGAAAGAGACTTTTTTGTTAATTGTGCAATTTAATACTTCATAATACCGTTCAGAAATATCGAATAAAGCTCTGATTAACAAAACTCTAGATCTTTGAATCTACAACTTTAGCGACTGGCTTGATAATGACATAACTTAAAAATTACCAACCAAATTGACTATGAACTGTATTACTAACAATAATTTCCAGCATCATTATTAATTCTTCGGCTAATTGATTTTTTATTCTGGCGTACAAAGAATTTTTTCAAGTTGTTATGAAAAGAAGATATTTATTGAAGGATACATCTCCATTGTCGTTTTGTATGTTTCATGTACATTGTCATATTAAGACAATTGTATATTAAATAGTTTAAAATAAAAGAAAAAGTTATACAACAAACGTATCAAAACTATAAGATAATTTTCAGATCAAAATATTTATATGTTATCCATTTGTTGCTAATTATCTCCAATAAGATCATAAAATTTATATTTGACCTTATAAAACTATATTTTATATTATTTTCCGTTCAAGAAAATCTACCATAATTCTATAATTTTCTCGAATTATTTTTTATAGGTTTCCCTACCTTTTGAAATTTACGGGAAAACTTGAACTTTTTTTTACGTAAAATTGATGTTTGATACATTTGATCGTTAAAAATACATTTTACTACTTAGTTTGCAGTCTTCCAAGTAGTTGGTAAGTTTCTTTGGGTCTTTTTGAAATAGCTTTTCCGGTGAATATAGTAGTTGATTCATTTTTCGTTCGTTGTCATATTTTAAACAGTCTATTAAGAGGTGTTTCACTGTTACTTGTTCTCTTCTACAGTCGTGATAATTTTCAAGGGTTTCGTAGGTTCGGATTTGCTTTTCCTTGCCATTTTTCTTGAATTTTTTTCTTAAAAAATGCTTAGAAGTTGGTATGTATTATATAGTTATTCTTCACTAATTGATCGTTGTTACATTTTTGCTAATCCATCCACTTTTTCTTTTCCCTCTATTCCGGTGTGTATATGAATATTCTTGGATCCAATTTTCTCAACTTCATTAAGTGCTTCTAGAATGGCAAACAGTTCAGCAGAGTGGACAGATGTAATAGGAGAGAGTAAAAAGGATTTCGACAGGTTTGCGGAGTAGAAGATAGCTCCAATTTCATCTTGATTTTTCGGAACATCTGTGTATACCTTATAAAAGTTGTCGTATTTACCTAAGATTCTTATTTTATTACGTTTGTTGGTGTGTCTGATTTATTGAGATATATAGATCTGTAGTAGGGGGTATTGTCCATGGGGGATATCATCTATTGATGATATATCATAGATATTTGGAAATTGCAGATTCATACTGGATAGATATATGTTGATTCTGTGATAGAAAAGAGTAGTAGAGTTGGTTGAGAATTTCTTTTTAAAGTGTTCAGATACGACATTACGGATTATAGAATTTCTTGTATATACAGAGGCCGCGCCGCATACGAGATGCTCAGATATTGTCTTCGGTAAAAAAGTAGTAGGTCCCCAGTTTCTTTAAATAAGCTTTGGATCACTTCCAGTGATAGTAGAATAGTTTTTCTAGCAGAGCTGTAGACGTTCGCTCTGTAGTCAAGTTTGGATCTTATCAATGATATGTATATGTGTAGTAAACTTGCGTAGTCTGCACCCCAGTTTTTGAATGCTAGTGGCCTGAGCAGGTTAATTGTAGGTTGGCTTTTTTTCTTCGATTTCAGAATGTGTTTTCCGTGTTAATTTTTGATCAAGTATCATTCCTAGGAAGTTCATTTCTTTTACATATTCTAACTTTTCTCCATATGGATATAAAGTTTTGGGCTGGAGTTGAGTTCTTCTTGAGAAACATATTGTTTTAGATGTATTGAATCGCAACCCACTTGTTTTTGACCATTGTTCTATTGTGGCTTTTGTTAGTTTGATACTCTTATGCGTTGTTGTCATATGTTTTCGTGTGAAATCAATAACTAAGTCAATTGCATATAATCTGCATTTTACTGGTGATTTACAGTTTGCAATAATCGAATTTATCGCTGTGGTATACCATTTTCTAGTGTCTTCAACTAGAGGTATATTACATCTGCTCGCACTTGGTACTGTCGATGTTTTAGGAAGTTAGAGATATATTTCAATATTTTGCCTCGTATTGACCGGTCGTATAGTGTTTTAATTATTGAGTATTTCCAGGCTGTATCGTACGCTTTACGAATATCAAAAAATATTCCTATGCATTGTTGTTTTATTGCAAAAGCCTCATGTATGTCTGATTCTAGATCTAGGTTGAGATTGTACGTTTCTAACAGTTTTTTTCCAAAAGATGTCTGTTTAAGTGAGCCCCAGAATGTGGGTATTAAAATCTGCTACTATTAACTGAGGATAAGGAATTTCCTTTTGTAACTCAGTATGGGAAGGGGGGGGGCATGACGGGGACCTTAACGTTTGAAGGGGAATAAAAGGCTCAATTTTAATTATTTTGAATGATTATTTATTAAAAATAATTCTTACATTATTAATCTTTGGGAATCAGGAACTTAAGACATGTTACATTAAAAATAAGAAATTAAAAAAATAATTTTGTCAAAGTCATGGAACACTCGATTTTGACATTTGGTAGGTTAAGACGGGGTACCCACTGGGGCAAGATGGGGATGAGAGAATTATTTAATTTTGACCACAATACTCGCAAATAAACTCTGCCTCATCGTCCTAATCTTCTACTCCAGCACAGCTACAGTGTGCTCAATTCCTACAGTGGGCACACGTGACCCATCCTTCATTTGATTCCATGTATCTTCCGTTGCAGTAAAAACAAGGATTATTTTCCTCTTCATCATATTCTGGTGACTATTTTTATTCTTTTTTTTAATGACGATTTTCTTCTTTTTAGTCAATTTAATATTTTCGTTCTTTTTTTGTTGTTTCGCATCTTTTTTGCTCTTTTTGCTTTCTTCTACCTGCCTCTTCTTTTCGATTGATTTTTCCAATTCATTTTTATATGGAGAAGAAGTTATAATAGCTGATTTTCCTCGTTTCCTTTTCACGCGTGAAATTTTCCGGGTGGCAGGGTAAGGCATCACTTGTTGAGGACTAACAACATAAAATACTGATGGTGGAGTAGTTGGTCTTTGGTAGGGATGGCAAAAAATGTAAATCTATCGATATATCGATCATATGATATATCGAATGAAATATATCGATATACATATATATATATATATATATATATATATATATATATATATATATATAAAGTTAATGACACTTATGTTTTCAAAATATCTATGATATACAACACACATACTTTGTTTATTGAAAAGATTAAAAATCAAAACAAATTTAATTCTTGTGACAAAGAACTCAAAAATAATAATTTGGACAGTCTTTTTCCCGTGAGACGGTTCCTATTTTTAGTAGCGGTGCCTCCAGCTTTGGAAAATAGCCGCTCACTCGGTACGGATATCGCCACCACACAAAAATATTTTTCGGCCAACTTGGATAAGCAGGGATATTCCTTTATCATTTCATCCCAGGTTTGGAGAAGATCATCCTTTAAATTCCTTACTGGCAAGCTCAAATATTTAGCCAATTCGGTGTCGTTTCCTGACCTGACTTTTCCTCCTTTTTTGGCGTAAGCCTTTTTTTAATGGCGTTCCCATAAATCAAAATCATCCTCGTCACTGTTTCCTTCTTCGGAAGATTCCGATGATAAAAAGATATTTTCAAAAGTTGCATTTCGTTTTTAATGTATTTAATTATATTTCCTAGAGCTTAAGGATCTCTGAAATTTATTTGTTTAAATCGAGGATCCAGTATTGTGGAAATAGCTGGTAGGTAAGAACTCTCGATGGCACCGAATCTCTTATCAATTTCTCTCAATAAAGTTGCTTTTAATTGTTCACCTACTTCATACAACGGCGAATAACTTTTGTACTGCTCTGTTAGACAGTCGATCATCGGTATTATTTTACTAATTGTTGGATAATTTTCACCACTAATCTCCACTGTCATTTTTTCTAGTGGGCGTAAAAATTTGCATATTTCTTTTAAATGTTCCACTTCAGATGCTGTGATAAGGTCTGGAGCGTTTATATCAGATACTAAAATGTTGTAGAAGTAGAAACCTTTCTATCATATGATAAGTAGAATTCCAGCGCGTTTCAACATCAAGAATAATTTTTTTAATGTTTCCTTCTAAAGTTCCTTTTTCGATTTGAATTTTTCTGAGTTGTTCACTAGCTTTAACGCTTCGTTTAAACCATACTATTATTGATCGTACCTTTTCAATCATAGTCATTAAACCCTCTGTATTTGTTAATGAATTTTCACAAACCAAATTAAGAGTATGAGCGAAGCACGGGATATGCCGATTCTTTCCAAATTTGTCATCTATGGCTTTAACCATATTGGCTGCATTGTCCGTCACCCCAGCAATAATATTATTAAAATCAATTCCCCACATTTCACGAATATCGCCTAATTTTGAAGCAATATAGTCTGCTGTATGAGACTGTGTTAACTCCACAATACCAATTGTTGCTGACATTAACTTTGTATCGTAGACAAAGTGGACAGTAAAACCCATGAAGCTTTTAGTTTGCATATCTGCAGCCCATATATCGGTAGTGATGGTAAAGTACTTACATTTCTTCAAAATATTTTTAAATGCTGTTAAAATCACCTCATACTTCTGATCCACATTGTTTTTTATTGTATTCCTAGTTGGTACTTTGTAGAGAGATACTATATGCTTCAACAAGGCGTCAAAACCCTTTCCTTCCACAGTACTGAATGGAAAATTGTCCTGAACAATAAATTTCACTACTGCATCCGTCACCTTCACATTTTTAGAGCCACCGTCTAATAAGAAACAGAAAAAAAATCACAAAAGGTGATGCATTGTAGATAAAAAATGTACCTTGGTATAATGCAATGTTTTTGAATGTAGACGAAATTGTAGTCTGCTGGAATCCCGAACTCACGTTTTTATTTCCTGCACTAGTACTTGGTTCTGAATCTGACTCAAATTCCGGATTTGTTATAGTTGAAGCTGAAGAATGGTGAGCACTATCTTGCAGATTTAACTTTCCCTGCAAATTTTAAATGTTAAATAAGACAAAATAAATCATATCAAGCTTTACCTCATCTTGGCTTAGTGTAGGACTACTTCCAACAGTTTTGCTTCTTTTCTTAGATGTCTGTGGGTCATCGTAATCAAATCCGTCATCAGTTAAGTGTTTCAAAATAGATGAATGTTTTTGCTTCAAATGTGTTTGTAAATTTGTTGTGTTTCCCGAAGTTTTCAAAACTTTTAGGCATATGCTGCATTTAGCATTTTTGTCACTAACTTTTTGAAAATATTTCCAAATATTACTTCGCGGTGGAGCCATATTGTCAGTGACACTTTTACTTTAACGAACGATAAACAAATACATTGTTTGTATCCACTCTTTTCACTGTTTTCGCTTTTTACAATGAATACGTTTGTAACTCTGTGAATAAGTAGATGAAAACTGTGGTATTATCGAAAAAAACAATTGCTGGCGTATTTATCACAAATATTTATCAACTTTGTACGGGGAAAAATCTAACTAGCTAAATATCAGGCGTCTTCAAGTGACAATTTTTGTGTTTAGTTCCCTACTGCAACAACGTCGGGTTGTAACCTACACTTCTTCACGGTAGTACTAGATGGCAGTGAGTGTGCGGCGATGTTGGTTATCTTATAATAATTTTCGATATATTTTTAAAATTACTGATATTTATATCGCGATATATCGCAATTCATGTATCGATATAAATATATCGATACATTTATTCAAATATCGTTATATAAAATTTATCGATATATTGTTGCCATCCCTAGTCTTTGGTCAATTTCTATATTATTAATCCATGAAGAACATCCAGGTTCAGGCTCTGCCTCAATCATCAGTGATTGGTCCATAGTGGCTTTGTCAGATACTTCAGCTGTCGCATAATATAATAACCCCATTGGAACGGGCTTCATTGATGACATCAAGGTTCTGTGTGTGGGTGCTGTGGCGGTCTAACAACAAAAGCACAGGTTGATCAGGCCTAGCTCCACTAAATTAAATGAATTTCTTGAACCAGTCCAGGAATAACTCAGCAGTCACACATCCAGAATCGCTGCAAACACCTCACGCTCCAGGAGCAGCATTCAGCATTAGCTGCGGGTCCATTCTCTTTCTCGGATACACCATCATTGTAGGCATGTATTGGCCACTAGCACTGAAACATATTTCAACAGTTATTGTAGTACCTCAGTAGTCATAGAGGCGGTTCAGGCAGACACAGACATCCGGTCCAGCCGCTCTGACCGCAGCGCTAACCGCAAGTCGAAAGCAGTGATAACAGCGTTTACTATACTACGTGTAAACCTTCTAATTAAGATACATTAATTAATCAATTTATTTAATTAAACAATTTAATTGCGGTGGAACTGAAAGTTTTAGACTTTTGTGTTTGAAGGATTTTGATAATTTTAGCACATCGCGCGTCAAGCATCGTAGATAATGAAGGTCTTTCGTGACAGTAAGATCCGCATTCGATAATGAATATACTTAATTGTCCGCTCTGTATATAAAATAAATATACATTTATCATGCAAACTGTGGGTATAATGAATTATATTCCGCCTTGTCTGGCCTGTATGATAACGGCGAAAAGGGTGTAGTTACTAGATTATCCAGGTCGTCGAAAAAGTTACTAAACACTGTATAAATAATATTAAGAATTGTGCATTTGTTGTTGAAGTGTATAAAAATTATTTTATCACAAAGCCACAAAGGACGATAAAAACAAACAGGTGTGTGTGAAGAGGAGCCATTCTGAAGCATGTTTAAAAAGGTAAATCACTTTGTTAGGCATTCACAAGTATTTAACGCTTTTACTATTTATGTATCGTAATATTGTAAGATCCGAGGAGAGCCGCGAGCAAGGGTTGATAGAGAATTATGAGATCTTATTGTTCGATCGATCGTAAAATATAAAAAAAGAATATTTTAACACTCTGTATATAAATTATAACTCTTGTATCATTCGAAAAAATGTAAAAATATAGCGAAAGTGATAACAATATATACGTATTTATCATGTTTGAAAAAATATACCTTTTGTGGTTTTTTCATTCGAAATAAAACTATGGTCAAAAGTTGATGCCTTGAATCTTCAGCTTGCTAATAATCCATTTTTGTGGTTTTCACTTCCGTATGACTTTGCAGCACACAGAAATGCAGTTTTTGTTTAAAGGGCAGCCTAGAAATGATATTTTAAATTTTAAAATTAATCTTTTACAAAGATAACGGTTGCGATTTATATAAAGCATTTTGTTTTTCAAAACAGGAATGCTAAAAGAAACGTTATCATATTCTAGGTTTTATGAACAGTTTACTTCAAAAAGGAAATTCGTTGTTGCTATGGTGATTACTTCCAACGAGATTATCATGCAAACTGTGGGTATAATGAATTATATTCCGCCTTGTCTGGCCTGTATGATAACGGCGAAAAGGGTGTAGTTACTAGATTATCCAGGTCGTCGAAAAAGTTACTAAACACTCTGTATAAATAATATTAAGAATTGTGCATTTGTTGTTGAAGTGTATAAAAATTATTTTATCACAAAGCCACAAAGGACGATAAGACCAACGGTCCGTGCTGAAAAACACTTTATTGGGGTCGACGAAGTGAAAGTAGACCGTGTCTTTTTGGACAAACAAACAGGTGCGTGTGAACAGGAGCCATTCTGAAGCATGTTTAAAAAGGTAAGTCACTTTGTTAGGCATTCACAAGTATTTAACGCTTTTACTATTTATGTATCGAATATGTCTAATAAAATAATATTTTTACTGTCAACGGCTACAGAACCATTACACACACAGTTGTAGTGAGATTAGTGGTGTAGTTTATTTTAAAGGTACATGGTGGGGCAACGGCAATAGAGTCGGAGTAATAGAGATTTTTACACCTCCTAAACAATAGGTAATAAAATTTTTGTTATTTATGAAAAATATAGTTTCTCCTACTAACAATCCTAACAAGACAGCCTTGACGATTCGATATAAAATCGAGAAGCAACATCATCCAATTACTGGTAAAACTAACGTTTTATCAAAATTTACTATTTTTCTTGGTCTTCGCGATATTTTTTCTGAATTCCGTGAAAGTGTGTTTTTAACATATCTATTGAGGAATGAGTGTCTAAAAACCTCTCTCGAAACATATCTAACCGCAAGTCGAAAGCAGTGACAACAGCGTTTACTATACTACGTGTAAACCTTCTAATTAAGATACATTAATTAATCAATTTATTTAATTAAACAATTTAATTGCGGTGGAACTGAAAGTTTTAGACTTTTGTGTTTGAAGGATTTTGATAATTTTAGCAAAAAATGTTACGAATAATCACCTATTATATAATTTTGCATACAAGGTGGTAAAAAGTTTTTAGAAATTATGTAGTAATAGTTGATACAATATTTTTTCGAAAAAAATATTCCGAGACCTTCCTTGGCTATAATTTGATTTTCTTGATCATACACTAAAAAGGCGTAAATAAAAACGTACAATGAATAGTCCGTTTCCACATCACCTAGGCGGTAGGACTAACGATGCGCTGTATTTAATCTTTAACGTGGCAAATACATCCCCAGTAGGCCTACGAACCACTAGTTATTGCTGAATCATGTCTAGACTTTGCAGCATCTTTTCATGGCTCTTCATGAGTAGCATCTTTTAATGGCTCTTATAAATTAATGACTCTTAGATAAACTAAGCTATCACTAATTGGTGGCATCTTTTCTTGACTACTATTTGTTGGCGTCTTTTTGTGACTGTTTTAATGAGTATAAATGTAGAGTAGCATCTTTTAATGGCTCTTATAAATTAATGACTCTTAGATAAACTAAGCTATCACTAATTGGTGGCATCTTTTCTTGGCTACTATTTATTGGCATCTTTTTGTGGCTGAGTCTCCGAGATGATTCAGCAACATATCTTTTAATCATTATAAATGTAAACTTATAATATTGCACCTTGATTTAAATAAAGACTTTAAATAATTTTTCAAATTCTGTTTAATAATTTTAAAAATACTTATGTACTTTGATGAAAGGGTATAAGGAAGGGATAGGAAGGAAATAGCTATGAAAACAGCTGATGTTTATTACAGCTAGCATGTTAAATCGAATGTTTCCGCAGAATAGCTATGAACTGACCTCTCAACCTCACTCTGTTTTTCTTAGGTGGATAACTTTACAAAAATACTACTTAAAAAAGATTACCAATACTAGATGCATTGCCGTTTGTATCCATAAGGAACAGAGTCATAGTTTTCAATTCGTTTCCGTTTAGTAAAAGTGGTGCGGAATACTTTAGTTACCTCTTTGGTGACGACAGAATGGTTGGTATTTCTTAATATATTTCGAGTAGTTACCTACTCTTCGGTGGCATCGTTAAGGACCATATCTTTTAATTTATCGAAATTTACTTGTTTATGTGTGCTATAATTAAGTGTTATCCCTTTAACTTTTATAATATCAATGGTTTTATCTTTATCTGTTGAATAAACCCTATAAACATAGAGCTTAGGGCCGCCTGAGACAAAGTCTGTAATATAACTACCCTCACCGTATTCAGCTAGCTCGTCCGTCATCTCGCCGAGATAGCTTCCAATGGGTACTTCATACGTATCTCCAGGGCGCGAGACGTAGATAGCAGAATCAGTATCGTGGTACATTACTCTATCACCTAGTTTCTCGAGATATGAATATAGTTTTAGTCTAGCATGTGCGGTCGTGAAGGCTGCCAAAACAACATTTACGGTCGGTAGAGAAGTGTATGCCTCATCTTTAAAGGACCAGTTAACGATGAGAGTGTTCTCGTTAACTGGGAATATATGGTTAACTTCTTTGTAAGTCTCTCTAATTGTCCAAGTTTTCCGCAGAAGCTAGTAATTATAGATTTGCCGACTTGTCTACGCCCAGAATTGTACTCAATTTCATCGGGGTTTAGCTCTACTCCCTCTCTGTCAAAATATTCTTTTATATACATCTTTTTGTCTTCATCAGTCTTACATTCTGGAGGCCACCCGCTAGCTTGTTGTTTTATTTTTAAAAATTTAGAAATCTATTCAGCAAAAAGACCGCCAGACTTTGTGGAAGGATCGTACTGTACCGTTTCATATTCCCAAATTTCATATATATCTAATATTTTATAGCCTTTTTCCAAAGCTTTTGTCACCTCGTCCATTACCCAAGTCCCCGTAATTGCACGCTCTTCGTCCGCATGACTACACTCTTCCTTTAACATATTTTCACAACAAGTACGGCATAGAGGGAAAATTAATTTATTGTTTGTTTTATATGGAAGAACGGGATGATAGAGATTTGTAGGTGGTAACACTTTACATTTAATTAATCCATTTGTAGTCTTTAGATCTAAAGCATAACATGCTTCTCCCACATAAACCTCTGGATGACCTATGGGGTATTTTCCATATTTGTTTATGTACGGATAGAGGCTGCAAATATCCCGATAATTTATTTTCTCCCCTTCCTTACAAGAATAATATAATTTTGTGGCGTCTGTTCGCCCACCGTAAAAAGCGTCACGAGGCTCTAGAGGTGTTTGTGAAAAGAGAGGGTGTTTTTCAGTATATTTGCTGATTTCAGAATTTTCGGACATCTCCCGACGAAAATCACACTCCCATTTCACAAGCACTTCGTAACCTAACTGTCTTAATTTTTCATTTTTTGCCGAGGTTGCTTCGTAACGTTGTTCATATGTGAGGGATGGATCCTCATAGGTAGGTGTGCCACGTTTGTATTTAATACATTTTGGACACCCATGAAAGTAACAACCCTCAAATTCAAAGACTTCTCGTGTGGTATTACAGTACCCGTCCAACTTAAGACCGTTAATAACAACTTCTCTGCCCCGAGATGCGTGTTCTATTTTTATACCTCTCTGCCGTTCTTCCCAAATCAGCCATTGAATTGCTATCTTTGATTGTTTATCCCGACACCTATAGCCATTCTTTGGAATCAGACCGATGGTATTTGGCTTCAAAAAATTTCTGCGGAATATCTTATTACACGCCCCGGGCTTCTGTAAAAGGATCCACCCCTCCTTCTTTTAAAAGCAAATCTCTGAATTTCAAGCATGAGCGAGCGAGAATACTGACGTCGTCAATGCAGTACGCTATGATTTCTTTTTGGAAATCAAAAACGTAATTTTGCTCAGAGAGACCTTTGTGCCAGGATATAAGTTGATTTCTAGCATCCTCTTTCTCGTCTAATTTTGGAACATATTTTAAACTGTGAGGGTCATAGTATTCGAGAGCAGGTAACGGACCAATATAGTTCCAATTTTCTTTTTTATTAAATAAATGTGGAAAGTACCCTTTTTTTATATTTTTTAAATCAAAGACTTTGGGTAACTTTGCTAGAGGCATCGGAAAATAATTTAGCGAGTCGATAAAACTGACGTTACCCACTTTTAATTGTAATAGTTTTGTTCCTCGTGTAATTAGTTCAGGTGTGAGATCTGTCTTTGTCATTATATGATTTAACATAAACTGATTATCGTAGAGTCCACCTGCATGACCAACTACGATGATTTTCTTGAATAGAGTGCGCTGGTTTAATACATATTCCATAAAACGAGCAACGGGGTCTATTTTTAGAACTTGGTATCTAACACCACAATCACACCATTTTATATCTGTACCTATACATAGTGCACAGTGTTGTTCAAACACACACAAATTACAGTTATGACGATGAGTACCGTCAGGCATAACCTCTTCTTGTGTACACTCGAGGTCGTAAAATATGAAGAGAGTACCGTCCATTGTGGGTTTATGTGTATCTATTGGCATGTAACAGTTGTGGGGAGAGGGTTTAAATTCTCTACACACTTTACAGAAAATCTCACCACATGTATGTACTCTATCTTTCCTAAAAGTTTTTAGGCATAATGTACAAGCTACCACCCGGTCGCAGAGTTTAGTCTGAATGTGATAAGCATAACAATTTTGCCCTCTAAAATAGCGATTACAGTTGGTGCACACAATTTTTGTGCTAAAAGTACAAGGTGGAACTTGTTCATAGGCAGGACAATTTCTTTCACAGAGGTGTGAGGTCTTGTGTGTGTAGGGGCTGTGACAATTTTCGCAGAAATATGAACAGCAAAAAGCAGATGTTAAAGAAATTATTACGTTATAGTGATTTTCGTGATACAGCAAATTAATTTTCTTACAGCCACCTATTCCTTCAAACACGACATCACGACCTTTTGCACCATAGTTGTAAACAGTTAAAGTATAGTCTGTCAAATATTCTTGAAATTTATTCAATTCTGGTATACCACCACCCTCTTTGGGTATCTCGATACCACTAGATTCTAATAGCTCTAGAGTTTTTTGCGTCTGAAGCCCCGTAATTTTACGAAGCTTCGTTTTGTCGGGGTCATTATCAACATATGCTTTGGCCACAACTATGGCTCTAGCCAGGCATAGGTGGTCTTTATTAACTATTGTTATAATACCACTACGACGAGCACATTCTTCGTCAAAGTTGTTATATTTACGCCCACGCAAATTACCTTTACCGCTAGGCATTTTTACAGTTGTTGCCCCGAGACAAAACGTTTCGGTATCGAAAGCCGACGAATTAGACTGGTACACTTTCGAAATCATATCCCATATATCTTCAAACTTTATTTGTGAAGCCTGTCGAAAAGACAACCATCCATCGCCACGTGTAAACTCTTTAGAGCAAAAAGTGAAACCGATCTGATCACTTGACTCTGTTCCTTCAGTTACTCTAGCGACAACGCCCTTAAGACCGTCTTTGATCCATTTTAATAGATCATAGTCTTCGGGAGCCGGGCGAATCTTAAACTCTATATGTCTACCTGTTAAACCAAATTTACGAACTTTCTTAACAATATTTTTGGTTACCAAAAACTTTTCCATTGTTTCAAACAGTAACAAATTCTATAAATAAGTCAAGATAAAAAAATGAAAAACACAATAGTGAAAAAAGAAAAGTTTTTCGACAAAACTCAAAAACCTAAAAATGTTCGATAATCAAAAATTCCAAAAATTTTTCAAAAGTCGAAAACTCACAATCAAAAATTATTTTAGACTTACCGCAAGAGCATGTCTGAAACGTCACGAGAGCTAGAGAGAAAAGAGGCTTAGCAGCTCTGTGACCTGCTTTAAATAGAGAAAATTTGTGGGCGTGGCTTGAATGCTGTCACGTGATCTTCTCAAGAGAAAATATCTTTTTCCGAGGTTCTTAACATATGATTTGTCTTTTTGAGGTTCTTAACATATGATTTGTCTTTTTGAGGTTCTTAACATATGATTTGTATTTTTTAATCAGGGAATTACTACTGTGAATCATTTATAAAGATATGGGTGTAATTTTTCGAGTTTGAAACGCTTAAACCAGCGTGTGGTTAGATAACCTCACTTTTATTATTTCGATAACGTCTGGCTCTATCAGCTGTTATGATTAATGTGGAATCTCCTTTCCAAAATAAGTATATGATGGTAAAGTGACGCGCTTGCATATAAACATAGATAAGAAAAATGGTGATAATTTGAACAGTTTTAATTGAAAACTCTTATCTCTAAAAAAGGTATTGCGCAATTTTAGATAACATTGCATAATTAGTGAAAATGTCTGAAAAGTGGCGTGACAAGCATAAAATAGTGATAAGAAAATTATTTGAAAAATTTCATTTGAAAAGTTTATTGAAAACTCTCTAAAAAGGTATTGCACAATCTTAGATGACATTGCATAATTAGTGAAGAAAGTTGAATAAATTGTCTGAAAAGTAGCGTGACAAGCATAAAATAGTGATAAGAAAATTATGATTATTCTTCTCAGTGCAAAATTATAGTTTAAAGTTGTTGCTAGTTAAGAAAATTATAATAATTTGAAATCCTCATTGAAAAATGATTTATAATTAAAAAGGTACTGCATAAACTTAAAAAGCTAAGTATAATACCGAAAACTTTTATAAAATTGCTATAATTATTCATTAATGTAAAACTTGTAATATAGGATAATTAATATTTAGAGGTGGTTTTAGAAAATGGTGCAAAGTAAAACAATATGAACATTTTTATCTAAACACTATTAGAGTTTTACTGAAGTAATTTTCAAACAAAATGTTTCTGTGCTAAATCCCGTTGAGTTGGATTGATAGATGGAAGATATAGTATCCCACACGTCATTAATAGACATATCTTTGGCTTTCTTGAAATTAATCCATCCTTGTCCTTTAGCGAGGTCTTTGGAGCAGAAAGTGAAGCCTACATAAGCTTCGGGCGACAATTCTTCAGTTCCTTTACGAACAATTTGGTTGATAGCCTCTTTTACCCATGCTACTGGATCGGCACCTTCTGAGATCTCTTTAATTCTAAACTCCAAAGCTCTGGCTGATACACCAAAGCGTTTACATGTTTGTGATTCATCTTTAATTATTATAAATTTTTCCATAATATACGTCTATTCACTACAAGAGGTAAGACAAAAATGGGGTACGCGCGAATGAGCTGCTTAATATATAGAACTTTTTTTCTTGAACCAACATTCTTTACACCAAGCTGTGAACTTGTAATATTCGATTCCTTTCCGGTCACAATTGTACTCTTCATCGTGCTGGTATACTTCTTTTTTCTGACAAAAAGAACAAAAACTTAATCCGCAGTCGCTGCAGTTACACGCTTTCCCCCAAGCACAATTAGGCATCTTCACTCTAGAACGGTTCGTCTTGAAATGACTACCAGAGCCTTTGGAAATGTCTTTTATTCGATTATGTCTGCTCGCCTGAGCTCTTCAATTATTTCCCAAATTCTTCTTCTTTGTTTAGATATTTAAGTGTGTTTACGAGATTATTTGGTCCATTTGGCATCTTCGCTGTAGAACGGAATTCAACTTATTTTTATTCGATGATACCTGCTTCAACAAGTACGTTTGGGTCTGTCCAACCTTGGAGCCACGTAGTTTGTCTTGGATATTTCCTCACTTTTCTACGGCAATTGTTCTTACATAGAGGCTTAATAATCTCATCAAATTTAGTTGATCGTTGTTGATGTTTTAAAAACCCTCTTAAATCTCTATGTACCCCCGACAGTTCCAATATTTGCCTATATAGTTGCAAATCGGTGATGGTAAAAGCTCGCGGGGTTCTGCAAAACACTATCTGTTGTAAGCCGGGTGTATTTTTAAATATTTTGTTGTCTACAATTAAATTTTCGTCATTGAATTCTAAGCGAGAGCGTCCAAGTAGCCATTCTCTATTTTCAAGCACAGGTCCATATATCGAATCATTGTCGTTGCATGTAACACTGTATTGATTTGATGGTGGTTGCTCTATATCCTGTAAATCGTGATTTGGTTGTTCTGTTACGTGTTGTATATGTCCGTCTTGATGTGATAATATAGTTTCAAGTGGTTCTGTCACAGGTTTAAATATACGTTGAAGCTGTTCTTCATGGCCACGTTCAGACCTTTTAAGTAAATTATACTTTTCTCGAACAGCTTTAGCAAGCTTTGACACCTGTTGCTTATATGACATCCTGATGTTAAATGAACATTATATGCGAGTGAAGTTCTATTTACAGCATTGATATCTGCCTTTCCACTGACACGTACCTGACTGACGTATATCTGACACATACCTGACATGTACCTGACGTGTATCTGACACGTACCTGACACGTACCTAACACGTACCTGATACGTACCTGACACGTACCTGACACGTACCTGACGACGCTGTGACGCGTAAGCTGACGCATCTGACGACGATGTGACACCTGTCAACGTTATCTGTCATAGCTGTCAACGTTATTTGACCCATCTGACGACACTGTAACGTGTAAGCTGCCCCATCTGACGACGCTGTGACACGTAAGCTGACCCATCTAACGACGCTGCGACACGTAAGCTGACCCATCTAACGACGCTGTCGCTTCTAGCAACGCTGTACCACGTAAGCTGTCGCTTCTGCCAAAGCTGTGACGTGTAAGCTGTCGTACCTGACTGACGTACACCTGACATATATCTGACACATACCTGATACGTATCTGACACATACCTGACATGTACCTTACATGTATCTGACACGTACCTGACACGTACCTGATACGTACCTGACACGTACCTGATACGTACCTGACACGTACCTGACTTGCAGTATTTAATCTTAGCAATAGAAACCATTGAGCAGGTGGTGTCTTTCTTCTCTCGGGGGTGGTAAAGATACGGGAAAGTGTAGAGCGAGAATACTCCTTTCCAAGGGATGAGCAGACATATGTACCACCGCTCCCTAGAGAGGAATAACATACCTTATTGTGGAAAATAAGCGGGTATTTGTAACATATACTTTTTAATAGTTTTCACTCATGCTTCTGGTAACTATCTGTCAATGTTAACCTTATTTTTCAACGGAATATAAAATAGTTTTAGAAAAAACAATTCATGCCTTGCTCATTTTTTGTTTCAGTTTTTCGAAATAATTATAGCGCTTTTTAAAATAAAAAATTTACAAATTTTGACATAATTTTCTAGGGATTTTTTCTTTTCTATTATGATTTCTCAATTTTCTAATGTTAGAGGGGATAGCTAAGTTGGTTGTTCATTTTTTTGTTTCAGTTTAATTTTTCGAAAATACTTATAGTGTTTTTAAAATAAAACATTTTTACAAACTTGACATATTTTTTCTAGGGCTTTTTTCTTTCAATTTTCTAATGTTAGAGGGATAGCTAGGTTGATTGGATGAAAGTGGCTATTATTGTGTTATTAAAATAATAGAGGAAGAATATACACTGTTTAGAAATAAAATGCATTTCCTCTAATAATTTTCGTCTTCTGACGCGCTAGTCAGAACTTCACAGCTAAAAATGATTATTCTGTTTTTATTCTTTTTTAAAATGTATTATCATTTCAGTATATTCTATATCCGAATTTAAATGTAATGATATAAATATTTGTGTATTAATAACTTACTCGTAGAGGACCGGCTCTCCCAACAACTTCAACATATCATCGCTACAAATAATTATATTTAATACAATTTTACATTTTATGAACACTTTTCAAAATAAACACCACTACTTATTTTTAGCAGTTGAAACTGTAGTCTTTTAAAATTATTTTAGAATAAAATAGACCGTTAAAAGCTTACATTTAATTCATTTATGTTAATTTATGAATAATATTTGGTAAGTTGTGTCTGTTAGTCAACATAAAAAGTTGTCCAAGGGTGACCAAGTGGGGAGGTAGACACAAATTTCTATAAAACTTGACTACTTCACCCTCAGGATAATGGGGGAATAAAGGACTTTGGTTAAGTACTGGGTGAGGGTAATTAAAAACAAGAAAAACTCTATTTTTTATTTTTATGTTTCCATCTGAAAAAATGTTACTACAGATTAGTACATACAAAATATAAAATTTCATAAAGTTTTATATATTAAATACTTACAACCGGCGAAGTTCTCATCAGATCTCTGAAAAAAGAATATGAAATAATTATTTCTGTTTTAATATAAAATTGAAGATTAGAAACTCACGGGTCATTTAGGACCAAAAGTCCTGATGCCGTTGATACGCTAGAAAAAAAGAAAATCGATGATTTTTGGATCGGTTTTACATTTTGAGTACTTACAATTCCGTTGGCTCGCTGTAAAAAAGGTACGTTTTTAACATACTAATTTTATTTTAAAACCTCTTGTTTACTTACGCGTTATGTCGAACCAGACACCCTGCAAAAAATATGTTAAATTTTCGGTTTAAAAATATTATAAAACGACCTACATCTATTTTTAATTACCACAAAGGGGTCGGGGGCACAAAAGACCCAGCGGGTACCTACCGGTGCCCGCTGGTATGTAGCCGATTTCTTAAATTTTTCTACAAACTCGTTCCTAAAAACATAATTCATTAATTTTACCAATAATATAAAGTTGATTACACTTACATGGTCACTTCTAATTTAATAAGCTTTAAAAGATATCAGCAGCTTTTATAAGCCACAAGAGTTCTTTACGGCACTTTTGATTTTATAAATGATTATCTGAGGTTTTTTCTATAACACTCACTGATTATTATTTATTACTATTATTTTTCTTTGATATCTCATGTGCATTTTGACCATCTAATGTTGAGTTATTGACTTGCTGGAATGAAAGCAACTATTTTAAATAGGTAGCACCACACATTTTTCGTTGTATTTTTTGTTGAGAATTCGTGTATTTTTGAAAAAACACCATCTGCTTCTGTATTCTATTACAAAATTTTAATATAGGATGTCTATATAGAGAAAGAATAAACACGATGACCCCTAAACCGATATATATGATTTGGACTACCACTCAGAAAATGTATACGGAAACGAAACCTCAACACATCTATCTCGCAACCCAAGCACTTGGCAACATCTCACATATGATGAAGACTTTTCAATATTTATATTATTAGGTAAGACTGTGTAAAATATTATAACTACAAAAAGGTACAAAAACTTACAGCTCTAAAGTTAAAACTTTGGGTCTCCTAAAAATTCCTTCGTCATTTTCCACAAGTTTCTAAAATGTGTCACTGCCTTATTTTCATAATCTATTTGGTGTACTCCTCGTTTAATGTATTTTGTTTTCTTACTCCTTGTTTCTTAAAAGGGGTTCGGTGCAGCACCCGTGTTACCGAAGTCATCATGTTTATAGTTATATACATATGTATTTACTTTTATATAGTTTATGTCCACAAATCGCTACGTCAAAAGTTACACAAGTTAGCGTTATCCTTTTATGATGTACTATATATTATAGATACAAAATGGATCTTTTAAGATTGTCTACAGTTTCATTTACCCTGTGGTTGCTTCAAGATTGAGAAAACTTATGTTTCTGTATTCTACAGATTTTTAATATAGGATGATTATCTCTAGAGAAAGAATACAACATCAATCTCATTTTAGACTTCTATTTGCCACGTTAAAGATTAAATACAGCGCATCGTTAGTCCTACCGCCTAGGTGATGTGGAAACGGACTATTCATTGTACGTTTTTATTTACGCCTTTTTAGTGTATGATCAAGAAAATCAAATTATAGCCAAGGAAGGTCTCGGAATATTTTTTTCGAAAAAATATTGTATCAACTATTACTACATAATTTCTAAAAACTTTTTACCACCTTGTATGCAAAATTATAAAATAGGTGATTATTCGTAACATTTTTTGCTAAAATTATCAAAATCCTTCAAACACAAAAGTCTAAAACTTTCAGTTCCACCGCAATTAAATTGTTTAATTAAATAAATTGATTAATTAATGTATCTTAATTAGAAGGTTTACACGTAGTATAGTAAACGCTGTTGTCACTGCTTTCGACTTGCGGTTAGATATGTTTCGAGAGAGGTTTTTAGACACTCATTCCTCAATAGATATGTTAAAAACACACTTTCACGGAATTCAGAAAAAATATCGCGAAGACCAAGAAAAATAGTAAATTTTGATAAAACGTTAGTTTTACCAGTAATTGGATGATGTTGCTTCTCGATTTTATATCGAATCGTCAAGGCTGTCTTGTTAGGATTGTTAGTAGGAGAAACTATATTTTTCATAAATAACAAAAATTTTATTACCTATTGTTTAGGAGGTGTAAAAATCTCTATTACTCCGACTCTATTGCCGTTGCCCCACCATGTACCTTTAAAATAAACTACACCACTAATCTCACTACAACTGTGTGTGTAATGGTTCTGTAGCCGTTGACAGTAAAAATATTATTTTATTAGACATATTCGATACATAAATAGTAAAAGCGTTAAATACTTGTGAATGCCTAACAAAGTGACTTACCTTTTTAAACATGCTTCAGAATGGCTCCTGTTCACACGCACCTGTTTGTTTTTCCAAAAAGACACGGTCTACTTTCACTTCGTCGACCCGAATAAAGTGTTTTTCAGCACGGACCGTTGGTCTTATCGTCCTTTGTGGCTTTGTGATAAAATAATTTTTATACACTTCAACAACAAATGCACAATTCTTAATATTATTTATACAGAGTGTTTAGTAACTTTTTCGACGACCTGGATAATCTAGTAACTACACCCTTTTCGCCGTTATCATACAGGCCAGACAAGGCGGAATATAATTCATTATACCCACAGTTTGCATGATAATCTCGTTGGAAGTAATCACCATAGCAACAACGAATTTCCTTTTTGAAGTAAACTGTTCATAAAACCTAGAATATGATAACGTTTCTTTTAGCGTTCCTGTTTTGAAAAACAAAATGCTTTATATAAATCGCAACCGTTATCTTTGTAAAAGATTAATTTTAAAATTTAAAATATCATTTCTAGGCTGCCCTTGAAACAAAAACTGCATTTCTGTGTGCTGCAAAGTCATACGGAAGTGAAAACCACAAAAATGGATTATTAGCAAGCTGAAGATTCAAGGCATCAACTTTTGACCATAGTTTTATTTCGAATGAAAAAACCACAAAAGGTATATTTTTTCAAACATGATAAATACGTATATATTGTTATCACTTTCGCTATATTTTTACATTTTTTCGAATGATACAAGAGTTATAATTTATATACAGAGTGTTAAAATATTCTTTTTTTATATTTTACGATCGATCGAACAATAAGATCTCATAATTCTCTATCAACCCTTGCTCGCGGCTCTCCTCGGATCTTACAATATTACGATACATAAATAGTAAAAGCGTTAAATACTTGTGAATGCCTAACAAAGTGACTTACCTTTTTAAACATGCTTCAGAATGGCTCCTGTTCACACACACCTGTTTGTTTTTATCGTCCTTTGTGGCTTTGTGATAAAATAATTTTTATACACTTCAACAACAAATGCACAATTCTTAATATTATTTATACAGAGTGTTTAGTAACTTTTTCGACGACCTGGATAATCTAGTAACTACACCCTTTTCGCCGTTATCATACAGGCCAGACAAGGCGGAATATAATTCATTATACCCACAGTTTGCATGATAAATGTATATTTATTTTATATACAGAGTGGACAATTAAGTATATTCATTATCGAATGCGGATCTTACTGTCACGAAAGACCTTCATTATCTACGATGCTTGACGCGCGATGTGCTAAAATTATCAAAATCCTTCAAACACAAAAGTCTAAAACTTTCAGTTCCACCGCAATTAAATTGTTTAATTAAATAAATTGATTAATTAATGTATCTTAATTAGAAGGTTTACACGTAGTATAGTAAACGCTGTTATCACTGCTTTCGACTTGCGGTTAGCGCTGCGGTCAGAGCGGCTGGACCGGATGTCTGTGTCTGCCTGAACCGCCTCTATGACTACTTACCTCTTTCCGCAGCAATAATGGATCCCACTTGTTTTCTGCCTTTTCGTGCAATTATTTTCGACCTTGTTTTAGGCACCACTGAAATTCCTGTTTCATCAAAGTTATAAATTCTGTCCAGTGAAAGTTTGTGTTCGTCATAAACATTACCAAGGAAGTTAAAAAACTGTTCAACAACCTGCTTATTAAACCCAGCTGCCCGTCCAGCTGAAGTACTTTCTGGTTTTCTGATCGATAGTTCTGGATGTCTCCTTAAAAATCCCTGAAGACAATTTTTGCCAGCCTCTCCTTTCTCACAGTTAATCATATGTTTCTTCCCATTTTTCACTGCTAAAGTGTACGCCAACACTCTTAAATCTTTAGTTGTAAGTCCGTAAAGACGACTTTCCATATCCAAAATATAATTAGAAGTTCGGTCTCTTCTTCTTCCGAAAATGTTCGACTTTTTGGGTCCAAAGGTACTTTAATTCACGAGCCACTTTTACTTTTCTTTCCAGGGTAGTTTGTGGCACAAAAAATGTTTTTAATGCTACTTTATACCCCATTTGCCCACTAATGATCATATTTACTGCATTTCTCATACTTTCTTCATTCCAATTTCCTCTGTCCGTCTTTCTTTTATAATACTTCACCATGCTTAAAAGAAAAAAAAAAGAAATAAGTTATTGAAAATTAATTAAAACATACTCTATATAATTTAAAAATCAAAACGGGGTACCTATACCCCATCTTGGCTTTCATGCTTTTTTCAATTAAAGAACTTACCATTAAAAAACAACTCAGACTATTATAACAAACATATTCTTACCTGCTAGTATAATAATGGATGAACAAAAATAACTTTCAGTGAGCTCTTGATATTTTATATTGAGATGAAAGGCACATGCCACACAAAACGCGAAAATACAAGCAATTTGATAAAAACAGGTTTTTGGGCGCTAAGTCACAAACACGTAAACTCAGTAACCAGTGACAATGCTGACTGAGAAACAATGCAACGGCGCGTCATTACGAGCTAGAACGGCTGTGATTGGTCGTTCGTACGACACGTGAGATCCTCCGTCCCGTCTTGCCCGCTACCCCGTCTTACCCCCCTTTCCCTAATCTCTTCGGTCGTCGGCTAATTTTTCAAATTATGGATTCTATTTTTAAAATTTGTTTTTTGTTAACTAATTATCATGGGTTTACATTTTGAAATTAGTAGTTGTAGGTTTCCTAGATGGTTAAGTACCCATTTATATTCCATTGAATGGAGGTGGTGAATTTTAAAAAAGGTTAATAGGTTTCAATTGAAGTATAGGCATCCAGTTGGGTTTGGTTTTCGAGATTAATCTGTTTGAAAATTGTGTTCCTAATTTGAGTTCATCTGGTTTTGATCTTTCTATCTTTAAAATAAGGATATATTGTGATAAGTAGGCCTACGACTTCTGTTATTTCTTTAGTATATATTTCACAATACTAACAGGGTCTGTGCAGCCTTCGGAATTTTCAAATAGATCTATAAGCTCTTCATAGGTTACAGGATAATAATTATTGTCTGTTGTCTTTTTTGATTTAGTATTTCCAGACTGTTTAATTTTCTTCTCGTTGTTTTTTGGTTTTGTAAAAGTAAGTGGATGTTCAGATGTTGTAGGGGACGGTGAGAGTTCTGCTGCAGTTTTTTTAATATCGCTTGTCCAGTTCAAGATTGGTTTATTTCAAAAAAAGCGATTTCTCAGGAGAGCTGATTAAAGTTTATGCTTTTCTCTTCAATTGATATCCGATGATTGCATTATCCGAATTATCCGGCTTTCGAGCCGAGGTATGGAGTTGATGTGATTTCGTACACCTTCCTTCATCTCAGGCGGAAGAGTGGGTTGCTTATGGTGTTTTCCTCTTTGGTCTGATTCAAAAATACCACCAATGTTGGATTTTTCTTTTCTTATCGCAGTGTTGAGAGCTCGAGCACTGATATTGAGAGTGGCCAAGAAGAAGATCTTGCATACACGTATTTTTTTCTTATCAATAGTAAAATAAAATACTTTGTTAAGGGCTCTTGGTGTTTTATCTAATCGGCCATAACGGTATCGGGGGTTGACTTCAGAAAGACAACTGAAAGAACGCTCTTTGCAAATGGATATTCGAGAGGTTCCAGTATTTAGTAAAAATTTCTATGCGCGTTTCCTCGCTTATGTTGGCTGCACAATGAAAGCGACATTTAGTTTCATTGCACGGTGGCTGTACCTTCCTGGCTTCCCTCAACTTGACGAATTTTTCTTTGGAGCCATCAGGATTTTTCCGCACTCCCAATGATTCGTAACTTCTTCCAGCGTTGCTCATAGTCTTTGCAATGTTTCTCTTCCATTCTGAAGTGTTCCTTTTCCTTTTACGTACAGGTTTCTCCGCAGTTTCTTCAGAAGAGGCAGGAATGGTTGTTCGTACTTTTGATAAAGGCAGTTGTATGTCAAGCTCTTCAGAATAATCAGAAAAAGATGCTTCATAATCAGGATCCCTTAAAGAATCGTCACAGTCCTCTTTCAAGCAGGACATCGCACTAGAGCGCGAAGAAGACGAACTGGAACATGAGGAACAGCTGCTTGATGAGGTCGATCTCGAAGAGGAAGACGAGTTAGATAGTGATAATGACCTGGATCGACGCCTGGCAGTTATTTGGGGACCTCTTTTATGGACAGCCACATCTGAAATCCAAACATAGGATCATTATTCAAGGAATAATCGAAAATCAATTTAAGTACTAGTATTGAACTTTTACTGGGTAGGTTTCATTTTCAATAGGAGAATGGTTACCTTCATGGACATGACTAGTATCTGAAAACAGAGAATAGACATTATGAAATATTTTCCCCAATCTATTAAATATACTAGTATCCTAGTATTAAAATTATGCAGCACTACTTTGAAAAGGAGCAACATCTTGGTCGTTTACTGGGAAGGTTTCAGTCTCAATTGGAGGTTGATTACTTTCATGAATATGATTAGCATCTGAAACGAGAGAATAGGCATTATGAAACATTTTCCCAAATCCATTAAAAATATTAGAATTGAAATCTCACATTACTACCTTGAGACGCCGCCGCGTCTTGGTCTTGGTTTTTGGGGTAGGGATCAGTTTCAACCGGAGGCTGATTACATTCATGGCCACTAAACATCGTGGGTTTTATCTCAAACAGTGTTGTCTGAAAGTGAGCATAAAAAAAATCCTATATTGAAAATTTAACTTGAGAGGAACAGCAAGGTTTTTAGATAAATTACTTATTAAATTTTGGTTAAACTTTTATGGTTAATCGGGAGCATAAAATGAAAAAAAAAACTGATTAATGTTATATTTTAATTATATTACCTGGTTTTCTTTTTTCCCCTCTTTGTACCTGATTATCCACAAAAACATAACCAAGATCTAAAATTTTATACGCAGGTATATATATATATATATTTATATATATATATATATATATATATATATATATATATATATATATATATATATATATATATATATATACCTCAGGGGGTCGCACTGCGAATACGGGCGTGGCAAGCCCGAGGTACTCTAGCTAGGCTCACATCTCACTCCCAAGTTGTGATCCTTCCCAAAAACCTTCAAATTTCCCTTTTCTCATCCTCCCCGATGCTATTAGGTTTACGAGGGCTAGGGGCTTCCTCTTTCTATCCTTCCCAAAAAAAGAAGAAAGAAGAAAAAGAAAATATGATATATGAGTCAAGCCAATGAAACAAAGTTTACGGTGCAAGGGAGGGACACCCTAGTACCGGTCGGTGTAGAGAGTGAGAGAGCGGGCTCTTACCGATCGTCAGCCAACTACCGCTATGCAACCCAAGAGGGCGACCAGGCTGGGCTGCTGGATACTGATACTGGAAGAGCTGAGAAAAACCCATTCGAGAAAAGTTCTATGATCGACAGGACACCCCCATCGAAGGTGAGAACTCTATCCTTACCTGATCTCAGCCCACCGGGATTACTGGGAGATCGATCGCTGATTATAGAACAAAAATATAAGAGAAAAAAGGAAGAGAGCACTCTGAGCCTTTTGTCTAAAACCAAACAAGCAAAGAAAACTACTCAAGACGTCGGAGCACAAATCTTGAACATAGCGTATAACTTAACAGAGGAAGCAAAAGCTCTAAATCGCACTGTCCATGAAAGTTCTAATACTAAGAAGGAAATCAGGGAAATATCTGCGAAAATACTACGCCTAACGGAGCAATTCGGAGGATATAAAATTCAGGAAGCCCTAAGAAGCCTCTTGTATAAAAAGCAGACAAAAGAAAACGCCAACGAAGAGGCTAAAATAGAACCAGCTGCTAGAAGTAGCACAGATATAGGAGTACAGACTGTTAGTATAATGAAGCAGAACAAGGAAGCGCAGACTAATAATATGGATGTCCAAGAAAAACAAATGACGCTACAAGAGATATCTGCTCCTGGCATAAATAAAGACTCTTTGCAAAGCATTGTTGAGGTACCCTGGGACGAAAAGTGTTTTGTCCATACAAACGTTATCCAAGATAACCTAGAGAAGATAGCGGTTTCAAATAACCTTGTAGTGTATCTAGACCCAAAAACGGCAGGAAAATCAATGACCATTCGTAAAGTTGCAGAAGCCGTGCCTGAAATTAAAAGACTGGGCTTAATGAACAAACCAGAACCACAACAAGTAGCTTATATTGAGTCTACTAGCAAGGTACACTTTGATGAAACCAATGAACTACAAGAAATTGCGAAGAGTATATTTGTAGCCGGAATAGACGAATCCAAAGAAACAATGGAAGTGCTTTTTGAAATATATTGCTTAACGGCAAAAATAGCCGAACTTGCGCAGAAAAAAGCTATAAAGAAACTTACGGTAATATTTCAGAAAGAACTGAATTTATCTGAAATACGTAAAGCAGTAGAAATTGCTCTGATGCAGTTTGAACTAAATGTAGAAATTTTTGTCTCAGACGGTATGACACTAAAAAAAACAAAATAAACGAAGAGAGTCAAGGGACGAAGCTTTATATATCGAGAGAGGAAATCGTTCTTATGCGGAGCTTTTGAAAGCAGTTAAAGAAGAAGTACATAATAGAAACTTGAACAATAAAGTAAAGGCAGCCCGAATGACAAAGGCCGGAGATTTGCTACTTACAATGGAGCGAAATAGCGGAGGAGCAGACGACATAGCTAACGCATTAAAAGATATAAACGAAGAAGGGAAGATAAGAAAACTTGGGGGACAGGAACCACGAGCGGTCTTACACGTCAGAAATATCGACGCGGTCACAAGTAAAGAAGAGATTGAAACAGCGTGAAGTCACTTATGGCCGGAAGCGAAACAGATTATGTTTCAGTCAGTAATCTTCGTCCTGGTTTCCGAGAGACTCAGATCGCAACCGTTCTAGTTGACAAAAAAACTGGTAAAAAACTTTCGGATAAGGGAAATATAAGAATAGGTTTTGTAAGCTGCACCGTTAGGCAGAGAGTTAATGTGCTAACATGTTACAAATGCTGGGGTATTGGACACACGACGTGGCAATGTAGCGGACCTGATCGATCCAAATGCTGCAAAAACTGCGGAAAGGAGGGACACCAAAAGAATAAATGCACTGAGAAATCTTACTGTTTAATGTGTAGTGAATCTGGTCACAGACCACACACCATGCGTTGCCCAAGATACCGAAGAGATATCACAAAAGGCGATATAGTGGGAACAGGCTAAGAAATGGCTAAATTTGTATAAATAAACCTAGGTCGCAGGCGACCTGCATACGATCTGCTAAAGCAAACAATAATAGTGAACAATATAGACATTTCAATAGTGAGCGAACCGAATAAAATACTTATAAAAGACTCAAAATGGTACGTTGATGAAAATTTTGATGCAGCTATAGGCATTACCAATAATGATATTCGTGTCCTAAATAGCGGACGAGGAAAGGGCTTCGTGTGGATTGAATACACAGAATTAGTCGTTTTTAGTTGTTACATATCACCTAACCTTACATTAGAAGTATTCGGAATAATTCTGAACCAACTCAAAGACGCCATTGGAACGCGCAATAAGAAATGCTTAATAGCTGGAGATTTTAACGCGAAGGCGGCAATATGGGGGTCGATTGAAAATGACAAAAGGGGTGATATGTTGTCTGAATGGGCCGCAGGCCTAGATTTGGTTTCACTAAATCATGGAAATACTCCTACTTTTTCCCGAGGAAACAGTTCATCACATATAGATGTCACCTTTGTCTCAAATGATATAAACAAAATGTTTGGGAGTTGGCAAGTACTGGACCAAGAAACATTGTCTGATCACAATTACATCTTTTTTGAGATACCGTCTTTAGAAACACAAAAAGTAGCTCCTGAAAAAATTATTAAAGGATGGAAAATAGAAGGAAAGAAAATCCAATACTTCATATCTGAGATAAAACAAAAAATACGAGAAGAAACAGACACCCTAAACCCTCAAGGTCTCATGGCGGCTATTAAAAAGGCTTGTCAACGCACATTTCAGCCCACATACAACCAGAAAACCAGTATACTGGTGGTCATCACAGATCAGTGAGGCCAGAAAATAATGCCTTTGTAAAAAGAGATACATGACACGTGCAAACAGAATATCCGGAAGCACAGTCGAAGAAAGAAAGAAAGCAAGAGCCGAATATAAAGAAAAAAGAAATTACTTGAAAAAAATGATAAAAGACGCGAAGAAACACTCCTGGAAAACTGTTATAGAGGAAGTTCAAAACGATGTTTGGGGAAAAGGCTACCAAATAGTGACAAAAAGATTTCTACTAAGACCGAAAACAGAAATCTCACAGGATATCATACTTAAGGAAGCAAGTGGACTATTTCCAAAATATGAAATAACCACCTGGCCACATATTGACATGGTGAGGACGGATATAATACCATGGACACAGGAAGAACTTGTAACGGCAGCAAATAAAATAAAACCAAAGAAGGCGGCTGGACCAGATAAGCTATCACCAGAGATAACTAAGTGTGTAGTGAAATACCTGCCAGAAAAGTGCCTCGATGTGATGAACAGACAACTGTATGCGGGGGAATTTCCCAAAATATGGAAAGTGGCGAAACTAGTGCTAATAGAAAAGCCTAAAAAAACGGACGATTTAAAAACGTCATACAGGCCACTATGTCTCCTGGACTGCATGGGAAAAATTCTTGAACACCTCGTCAAAAATAGAAATCGCAAATGAAGCAAAACATGTGGCATGGGCAAACCGTAAGATATGCTTACTTGTAACGTTAGATGTAAGAAATGCATTCAACTCCGCACCATGGAGAGGAATAGCTGACAGCTTGAAAAAGCGAAACATATCGCCATATCTAATGCGCATGATCACAAGTTATCTAACGGACCGGACACTACTTGTAGGTAATACCATTATGGAAGTAACCTGCGGTGTCCCACAGGGCTCGGTACTTGGCCCTCTCCTTTGGAACTTATATTATGACGACTTGTTGCAACTGGATATGCCAAGTAGCGTAAAATTGGTGGCCTACGCTGACGATCTTGCAGTAGTAGTAACAGGAAAGATAAAGACACAGGTAGTAGTAGAAGCTAACATCGCTATTCAAAGAATAGCTGAATGGATGCATTTGAAAAAACTTGATCTTGCACCTGAAAAAACAGAGGCGGTACTTTTGGGTGATCGAAAGGAAGCAAGAAGACTCACCATCGAAGTCTTGAATAACGAAATCACTACAAAACCGCAAATTAAATATTTGGGTGTAACCCTAGACACAGGTGCTACAATGAAAAAACATATCGAAATCGTCTGCAAGAAAGCAGAAGCATCTGCTTTGTCTCTAAGTAGAATAATGCCGCAAAAAATGGGCCTACATCAAGTAAACGAAAAATGTTATGTGCAGTAACTCACTCGATTTTGTTATATGCGTCTCCCGTATGGTATGAAACGCTGAAATATGCCAAATACAGGGATATTTTCCATAAAGTGCAAAGAAAGTTAGCTTTGAGAGTATGTAGTGCTTTCTGCACAGTCTTCACAAACGCGCTGTTAGTGATTTCAGAAATAATACCTATAGAACTGCAGGCTGAGGAACGATACAAAACAAAAGGCAAACAAAGAAATGAGAAGATAGAGATACGTACTGAAACATTAAATCGTTGGCAGGACAAATGGAAACAAGCAGTAACTGGACAATGGACTAGAAGACTGATTCCAAATATTAGAACGTGGGTAAACAGAAAACATGAAGAGGTGAACTACTATCTTAGTCAAATGTTAACAGGACATGGCTGTTTTGAAGCATACTTCCACAGGTTTAAAATCAGTAATACTGACGGAATGCACGTACTGTAGCGAAATGGATGACGCGGAACACACATTTTTCGTATGTGCAAAATGGAACCCACAGCGAATTGAAGTTGAACAATGTGTAGGAGAAACACTTACTCCAGATAATATTTTACACCATATGTTACAGGATGAAAAAAAAATGGAACATAGTATCGGTTATGATCCAGAAAATAATAGAGACAAAAGAAGAAGATAGAAGTAAGCACAGATTAAAATAAGTGTAAAGCAACGCTCGGAATGCTGAAGTAATACTTAACGGTAGTTCCAGCACTCTTCTCAGCAAGTGAATCCACGTATGAGGGGGAAGGGTTTAGTCGGTCGGCAGTACAACAGCCAATAGCCAACCCGACACTAACTAGGCACAATATTGATCAGCCTAGATGTCTGAGAGCAGATTCCTAATCCCCTCCTTTAAATATATATATATATATATATATATATATATATATATATATTGGATATTACCATTTTGCATCCATAAATAATTTACTAAAAGTTGGATTTACCTTGAGTTCGGTTTCTGCTTTTCAAGGCCAAAGCCACCATTTGTTTTCCTCTGTTCATTTTGGTTTCCTGAAAGAGGAATCAGTAATCCTTAGTAAATAAACAAATAGAAAAACAGCGACTTAGTTATCGGAGGAGAAGAGTGTTGAACAAAATAATTCTTCTTAAGGTTCGTATGCGCTACATGAAGAGAAAGATATCTCCATAATAGATCACTTACCAAGAACAATATTACTAAAAATTTCAGTGTTAAAGAGGGCTATGAGGGCTATCTCAGGTTGTCTCCAATAATTACTGGAAATTTAAGAGCTAAAGAGGGCTATCTCAAGTTGGCTCTTTCTTGAAGAGAATAATCTAGAGGGAAATAAGTTAATTTACCATTCAAAATAGAGCCATTATCATAAAAGTTCAGTTTTGTACTAAAGATTGATATGAAAAAGTTACTTACTGTCGGTTTATCACATAATAACCCACTATTGCACAATAGAACTCCACTCTCTCTATGTGTGGCAAGGATCAAAACTAAAATGATTCACTCTTGCATCTAGGTGTGATCCACTAAGTTTTTTAAGAAATGGTCTTCCACAGAGTTAGTAGAGGCAATTTGAAGATAATTCATGCAAAAAAAAGAAAATCGCTTTATTTTGAGTTAGACCAGTCTTGAACTGGACAAGCGATATGTGGTTTGGTTGTTTCAATTTGGCTCTTATCGACTGTCGCTTTTTCTTTTTCTTATGTAATTAGCTTCATAAGTATTCGAGGTTTGTGGTTTGGGAACTGTTTCACTGTTTGGGTATTTGATTGATCCTGTTCATCATGCGATATGTTGTTTGGTACTTCCTTAGGTTGATTATCGTCTAAATTTTTTGGTGTCATTACGGTTTTTGGGTATGAGTGCGTTGAGGTAGTTATAGTGTTTGGCCAATCTTTTGTGGTATTTGTGGATTGTTTGCACTGTACGCATTCTTGATTAGCAATGGATAAAAATATTTTAAAAGTGATTTCTTCGTATGTGATTAAGAATGAATCAGGAAAATATTGGTTGTTCAATGGAGATATGAATATTTGTCTTCTAAAACTTAGAATATGTTGAAATGCTAGATCTGATATGCCTATTCGCAAGAAGGAAGTGTGACAGAGTATTAATTCCTAGTTGTTTAGTTCAAACTCAAGAACTGAGTGAAGGATAGAGGGGAAAACATTGGATAGGATCAATCTTTGACTGTAGTAGTAGCAATCTTTGACTGACGCGCCTGTAGTAGTTCTTGGGTAATTTGGATTTTACCCTGATCGTTTATAAATGTATTCACTAAACTTTCATTTTCCAAATATATACATATTCTATTATTGGAGAGCTTTGAGCAAAAGACTATATTTGTATTTTTTGACTTAGAGCCCTTACGGTAATCTTCTAACCTAGTGTTTTCGATGACATCAAAAGTTGTTTGTTTTAGTTGGTTGGCTGGTTACTGAGAGTATGATTTCGGTTGTTGATTTATTTTTCACTTGGAGTATACTCATTTTGAGGTAGATTGTTATCAATTTTTAGTATCATTTAAATTTCTTAGTACCGATCTGACAGAATACTTTCTATCAGGTATCAAATATCAGGATTTAGTTTTAGTTGAAGTCTTATTTGTCTATTTATTGCTGTTTAATGAAAACTGGAATTCTTCCTGTTTGTTTTGGTTCACTTTGGAATTTACACTAATTGGTTTTAACTACTTATTCTATTTATCGTATCAGAAAACACGACTGTACACTGCAACGGTTCGATGCGGAATACCTTGTAACTTTGATATAAAATTACCAGAAATACGTGTAGGGTAAGTCCGGGAGAGTTGGCTCCGATTTTTTTAAAATGAGATAAAATCAAAATCAAAACGAATATTTAAACGCAAAATATGTATTACATATAAGAACCAATAAAACATTAGGTTATAAACTAGTTTTAAAGAAAAGGCAAACAGGTAATGAAAAAAAAATTTTTTCTCTTTAATACTGTCTGGGCCAACTCTCCCACATACTATGGGCTAGTTGGCCCAAGGATATAGGGTGAGTTGACCCAACAGAAATGTGTATTTCTACTTCCTTTTTTTTGATAAATTTTTACCACAAAGGTCACATAGGTTCAAATATTTCGAACAACTTTCGTGAAACCATATCTGGCAGTTTAGACATTGAATCCAATCATCGGCTTTCGTGGTCACACTATATTTTTCACCACATCCAAGGCATTCTGTTGCATCATCTTCGTCCGGACTATCATCAGACTGAGTCACTAACCCATCTAATGCATCAGTATCATCGTTTGTTGATTCATCTTCAATTTTTTGATTTTTTCTTTTATTCTTTTTTTCATGCAGAGCCTTCCTCTTTGATGTTTTTCTCTGATCTTCTTCTTTCTTCTGTTTAAAAGCAGATCTTTTTTTTTCAATGTGACTTGGGGATGTTAAAACGGCTGCCACTTGCTCTGCCTTCTTTCGTACTTTCTGAATGCTAGCTGATGAGGAGCTGGGCACCGGAAAGAATTTGTTAAGAAGTGTTTCGAGAGTGTTTTTATCGGTATTTATCAGCTCCGGTTCAGGTTCTGACTCTAAGGCTGAAGTAGAGGGCATTTTATCGTCTTTTGTTTGAGTGGTATTATTAGATTCAGTAGCGTAAACTAAAAGGTAAAAAATTAGTTTAAAGAGAGGTCTCTAAATTTACTCTAACCTGCAGAAGTATTGGGATCTAATTTTTCATCTTCAGAATCCAAGTAGGCATACTCTGGTATAGCACCAGGATTAAATGGGCAGATTCCTGTAGACACAGCGTTATCAACAGTTGCTGCTTTTGACCACGCCTCCGACAACAATTGACCAAATTGTATACCAGAAATTTTCCTACCAGGATTTGCTTTTACAAATGTATTGCAAGCTTTATTCCAAAAGGCTTTCAGGCTTTTAAAGAAACACCTGTCCAAGGGTTGAAGGAACTGAGTAGTATGACCAGGTAGACAAAACAGAATAACATTATGTTCATCGGCATATTTCAGCATTTCTACCGAATTACAATGACTGGCATGACCATCCAGTAAAAGTAGTATTCTTGCTGTTTACTTTATTATTTTACCCAAATTTTCGCTTTCTAGCAACTACTTTATTCCATCACTTATTCTTCTGTATACATTTCTATTCTTAGCTTCTTTCATATTCTTCCCCTGTCATACTCATTGTCTCTGCAACATAAGACAAGTTGAGCCTTATTGTCATTTCATATATGGGTCATTCTAAGTTAAGAGGTACTTTCGATGGCCAAGACAAAAAAAATACTTTTGTTTTATATTAATTTCATAATTAACCTATTCATTACTTAAAACTAAATGTTTTCTACGTGGTCACTCAAATTTATTACATAAATGTACGTAGTTTAGTCACAATAAGCTCTAATATAAGAAAAAAGTCTCTTCCCTGGTCTGTCCCCCAACCGACTTTATTTGTAAACCAGTAATTATAAATGTATTAAAATTCAATAATTACTTTAGTATCGTTAATTTTATATAGAAAAATAACTTAGTAACAGTATCTTACAAGTAAAATCGCTTATATTCCAATTTTTTATAAAAAATATCAAATTCGAAATGTGTCCTTCGTGTTTCGTGTCTTGTCCCCTGGCTTTTTGTTTTCGTTTAAAAATCAGTTTTTTTTTGCTAATCTGTGAAAGTTGGGATCTTGAGTACATAGGATGTAACGTTAAGTCGACTGCGCAGTCATTTTGTTGGCCATTTCAGTCACGCCACTCGCTGGTTGTAGAAGTGTTGAATGAATGTAGTCTTTCCTCTGGTAAGTTTTATTTCGCAATTATTTGTTAAAATACTAGTATATACGTCAATATTCAATATGAATTGTGCATACATTGTTATGCTTGGTTGTGAATGGGGAATTCTCCTCAATTTGGGTTTTTGTATTAAATGAAAATTCACATCAAATAACTATAGATTAAATATAAATTAATTTTTAATTCACTCTCTAAATACCTAAAATAATTATTAGAAATGTTGGTTTTTAAACTTTAAAGCGTTTTGTTGCTACAGCACATGTTGGCAACAGCGCTTTAGCATGCCTTCTTCGAGACAGAAACGGAAGATCCCAAAAACACAAACACGACAGAGAAGGAAATGAAACAGCTGTTTATGGAATACATGTGGTCCTATGCCGTAAATAACCTAACTATTTGTTACGGTTGTTGTTGTTGCGGTTATACAAGTTAGTTTAGTTGTGATTTTTGCGAGTTTATTGTGAATTTTATGACTTATTAGTGGCTTATTTAAATTTTATGACTAGATACAAACATTATATTATTTCATTCCTTCATTGAGAGTAAGTTTAAAAATTAAAGAATGAAAGGTTGATTTTTATACAGTTTGTATTTTCAGGATAAATAATCAATATTTCAATATGAAAAAGCTGTGTTTTGTACCTTCATGTTTAAATTCATCGGAAAGTACACCCCACAAATTATTTATATTTGTTCCGAGAAACCCAGTAGTGAGAAAAACTTGTTTGATGCTGTTGGGCGTACATTAGTAAAAACAACATCATATTGTTGTGAAGATCATTTTAATGTAAGTAATACAACATATTTAATATTGTGTTTATTGAAAATACTATAATTTCACTTAAAAGAAGATTCTATAAACTTTTCTTTTTACATGAGAACTGGGAAAAGTCCACGTATTAAAACTGGCATCACACCTCATTTATTTCTACAAGATAGTTGCAAAGATTTCAGTTTTCCACAACTTCAACAAAAACAAGAAATATCATCTGAGGGTGAGGAAAATAGTGAACCTGAACATCCATGCATCTCAACTACATCTAAAAATACTAGAGATGAAATGTACTTGGAGACATTGCCATTTACTTCTTCTAGTACTTCTTCATGGTTACAAACTACATCTAGTGAAGAACAATTTAACAGTGATCTAAGTGAACACGAGGAACAAAATGTAGACTTTAAAAATTTGAGTAAAAAAACAGAAATCCTTGCGATTGAAATGCAGCCTCGATTTTATTTAGGTTTAACTAGTGAAGTTTACTATTTAGTGGAAATTATATATATTCATAAGCATATATCAGAAAGAGACATACTAGTAGTTTTGAAAAAGGTTAGATTAAACGATACATTTTTTCGATTAGGTTTGGATTATTGAGATTGTACTTTTATTTTTCCTATTAAACTTACTATATATTGCTGTTTGTTTTTAGGTGTATATACATTTTTAACTCTTTTTGAGATAAGTTATGTACAACTAATAAATGAGAATACAACATTGTGAAACTATTTTATTTATAAATCCTAGTTAACTTTGGAAATACGTAATTTTTCCAGAATAGTAAACTATTTTCAATTAACTCGTTACAATAAATTTCATTACACGTAACATTATGTATATAAATTTTATTATTTGTTTCAAATTCTGGATCTGCAACTGCAAAAATTGCTTTAGTCTTCTTACACATTTTCATTTGCAACTGCATCTGACCCATGTATTTTTCAATAATTTTTCCATCCTTGACAAAATTACTTATACTAGTCAATGGGCATTTCACTTCTAGGACTGCATCACTTGAAATGGCATCAGGCGAGGCTCCAAAGACTGGTAACATATTATTTAAAACAAGTCCACATTTCGTCGTTTCAATTCCACATATATTTTCAATGCATTTTATAACCCTGTCTTCTAATTCTAATCCTCTCTCCATGGCTTTTGTCTGTACAATTTTTGTAGCACCAAAAATTTTCTCGAGTAAAGAACCTTCTGTTTTACATCGGCTTGCCTCATAAATCTTCGAAGCTGTAATTCTTCCAAATCTTAATTCATACCAGTTTGTATTTTTGGACTGGTTTCTTGTAGCCTCGGAAGCAAGTGCATAATCATTTGCATCCATTTTTTTTAATAGTATTCTAAGAAAAATTCTGGAGTTATGTCGATATCAGCATTTTCTATTTGACAATGAATAAATAGCTGGTGTAACGATAAAGTAGGATACAAAGGACCTCTATCCATATTTAGTAACAAACTATCTATGGATTTTCTTTATTATGTTCTCTAAAATTCTCTATTACTACAGATGAGTTTTCATCAGTCATTGATGGAACTTTTACCATCTCAGACAATTTCATAAATTTTTTCAGCGAACCTACTTTCGATAATTCTGATTTCTTCCAATAACATAACTGTTCCGTAGGAGATGGTTCTTCACTTCTCCTATGCAACCAAAATAAAAACGCTATCGTATGTTTACAGCCTCCTTTGGCAGCAGCATAATCCTCACATTCACATAGATTGATTATATTCTCATTCTCATTTACTATGACATTTACATCATAAGCTTTTGAATGTACTTTATCTTCTGGCGTTATTTTTGCTTTGATCAAACAAATATTATTGTTCCTTTTTAATTGCACATATCCAATGGCAGAATCTCCATATGATTGTCTTGCTGATCTAAAATCAAATTAAAAAACATTCAGTATATGAGAAAGGTATTTATTTGCAAATAAACTAAAAATACTAAGTTTATTAAATATTTTAATATGCTATATTAAAAATGAATTCTTAGCTCATGTGTTTTTTTTCACGTAATTCCACACTTATATAGTTTGCATTTTCAACAAAATAATTTGCTATCATTTCTGAAGTAACACGGGGTGAATTGCTTGAATCAGCTTTAATAAAATCAGTTTCAACCTTAGCCATTTTTACACTATTACACAACTATTTTCAATCTTTCACTTTGATAACTACAAAATTCATCAACAAATATGTAAACAAAAATTTGAGGTTATATTTATATATGTTTATTAAAATACAGGGCTTGCTTGCTTTCTTTGTCGTTTTAAAAGTAACAGAAAAGGAAAGACAAAGTAAATAATCAAATGACCAATCAGATTACAGATATAATCACGTCTACCTACGTTATTCAACCAATTAGAATTGAGAACAAGTATCACACCTATGCGAGGTTGCCAAATATTGAACTAGAAACAAAACGCTTTAAAAATTAAATGTCCAATCTTTTTTTTCAAATTTAACAGGGTAGACATTTCTTTTTAAAAAAAGTACCGAATATGTGTCGTCTAAAATTCGTTGAACTTTCATTATTTGTAATAATTTAACATGACTTTGGTTATAGGAGAATTCCCCATTGTGTACGAAAAACTCTTTTACGGCTATTTTAGGTATCAATCGAAAATGTATCTTCCCTGGCTTATTTCCCATGGCTCTTTTGATGGCAGGGAAGATACCTAATGTCCAGGGGAAATACATTTGTACGTGTTTTCATTAATACTTCTATAGTTTTTTCTTAACCTTTACTGGCATTATGTCTATCTTAGCTTTACAATGTAATATGACTTTTTTACAGAAAAAATGGTATCTCGAAAAAAAATGACGCGCGAAGAACGACTCGAAAAGAAAAGGATTGCAGAACGATTACGATACCAAAAAATAAAAAATTACCCGGATAAATACGCTCAACAAAGAGTTAAGGAAAGGGAAAAATATGAAAAGAAGAAAAAAAAAGGAACTATTAAGATAGTGAAGCAAATGACACCCAGAGAGCAGCGGAAGGCTAGAAAAGTATGGAGAGAAAAAGCAAAAATTCGTAGACGTCGTTTAGCACTCCTGCTGCTGTAATACCACCATGTTCGAATAATGAAGACCCACCGCCCCCTCAAAATATAAACAGGCGAGCACATGCAGCACAGCAAAAGTCAATTCGAGCAAGAAAAGCTAGAAACCTAATAATAAGAAAAAAAGGATCTGAAATAGCTCAACTTAGGTCTGCAAACCAACGCTACATAAAATAAATAAAACGGATCAAAAAACCACCAATTAGCACACCCAACACCAAAGTAAATTCACTTGCAAAAGCAGTAAGTACAGGTGACAAAGAAACTATAAAGAAGAAACTGCTTTTCAGTGAAGTTATTACTCAACAACTTAATAAAAATTTTTCAAATCTCACCACTGACCAAGAAAAAAGGGTCTTCAAGAGAGTGTTAAGCGGGAAAATAGTAAAAAAAGTTTTTTCGAAAGAAATGAAAATGAAACCCTTCAGTAAAATAAGCAAGAAATTAAGACTGATAGACATAAATCGCAGCTCAAGAAAAAACTGTGAGAATTTGAAAACGAGCATAGTCAAATTTATGGAAGATGATTCAAGCAGTAAACTTTATGCAGGAAAAAAAGATTTTATAACGAAAAAAGGCGAGCGTAGGCAAAAGCGTGTTATGCTAGATACTTTACTCAACTTGCATAAACGTTTTGTGGAAAAGACACATTAAAATATCTTACCCAATGTTCTGCAACCTCCGACCATTTTGGGTCGTCCAACCACGCTGTGACAGTCGTAACACTTGCATGTGTGTTACACACAGCAATATAGATTTAACACTGAAATCACTATACAACGCTAAGATAATATCTATCTCGAATTACGTGGACCTTCTAGATCAAGTTTGCTGTAGCAGATTCAATGAAAAATGTTTATCACGCGAGTGCGAGATGTGTTTAAACAAAGGTCTACATTACAAGGAATTCGATAACTCTATTCCACTATTTTACAGCAAGTGGCAAAGTGTACGCCAAGACATCGTCGATTTAAAAACTCAAAAACCACGAAGTGTAACGAAATGTGTTAAAAGCACACTACAGATTCTACCAAGGGACTTGATTTTAGATATGGAATCAAAGATGGAAAAGTTTTTAAATCACGAACTAAATATAGTGCACCAATATCAAACTATACAATCGAAAAAAGAGTCCCTTACTGAATCGGAAGCAATTATACACGTAGATTTCAGTGAAAAATACCTTACGAATTACGCTGAAGAAGTACAGTCCTTCCATTTTGGAGGATCGAGACAGCAAATAAGTATGCACACTGTTGTAGTCTATACTAAAGATGTCGTCGACCAAGAGCTAAAAAGCCAATGTTACTGCACTTTGTCACAAAATTTATCACACTCACCTCCTGCAATTTGGGCCCATTTACAGCATCCCATACTTGACTGTCTGCCGGATACTATTACGAATTTACATTTCTTGAGTGATGGGCCTGTCACCCAATATCGTAATAAAATGATGTTCAAGGTTTTGGCAACAATGCTAGAAGATTTCTACCCTAATCTTCAAAATTTCACATGGAATTTTCATGAAGCAGGTCACGGTAAGGGAGCTCCCGATGGAGTAGGTGCTACTTGCAAGAGAACTGCAGATAGATTAGTTGCGAGTGGCATCCATATTTCATCAATAGATGACTTTGCTAAATCCCTGAGAAAACCTGCCCGAATATTAAAATTTCCAATATATGCCGACATATCGAAAAAAGCAGAAAAATTAGGATCTATTGAAGGTATAAAGACTTTTTCAGGCACCCTAAAGGTTCACCAAGATGCCGGTTGCGTATTTATACCTAATTGCCTGACATTGAAAAGTTTGAGCTGCTTTTGTGACTCTGAGTTTAAATTGGGTACTTTGGATTATCCACAAACACATCCTAAATCTCGTATACGTGTTGATATATATGGAACTAGTGATTCAGAAGATGAACCACTAATCAAATTCGCATCTCAGTAGATGAACAACGTATGCACGACTACAGAAATAGGGAAAACCGTGTGTTAGAGAGAGAGCAGCGAGACAATGTGTAAGAGAGAGAGAGAGAGAGACTTCGTTTTTGCGCATGCGTAAAGTTATATATTCCTTGCGATGATAACAGCGGGAGCGCTGATATACCAGGTCGGTTAAAAAAGTCTTTGGGTTTTAAAAAATTATATATACCATTATTATTCGCTAATCTTGTAACATAAAAGTATAACGTATAAATAAAAAGAGATTTTTGTCAATGTAAGGTATCACGCACGTAATCGAGACAGATTCGTTGCGATGATATACCAGGTCGGTTAAAAGTCTTTGGGTTTTAAAAAATTATATATACCATTATTATTCGCTAATCTTGTAACATAAAAGTATAACGACTACAGAAATAGGGAAAACCGTGTGTTAGAGAGAGAGAGCAGCGAGACAATGTGTAAGAGAGAGAGAGACTTCGTTTTTGCGCATGCGTAAAGTTTCGTTGCGATGAGCGGGAGCGCTGATATACCAGGTCGGTTAAAAGTCTTTGGGTTTTTTAAAAATTATATATTCCGTTATTAATGTGATTGGAAATTAGTTTTTTGAGGATAGCAGAAGAGTGAAGATCATGTTAATCATTATATTAGCTGCAGTACTATGTCCAGTACTATGCGTTGTCGACCAACAGTATGCTATGAAGTATTTACACCGGTTCGGGTACGCAAATGAAAATGATTTGACTAAACTTGAGGATTATTTGTTGAGTTTTCAAGTAAGATATAATATCCCTGCAACGGGAGAATTAGATGAAAATACAATTCAACTTCTAAATAGACCAAGATGTAATGTGAGTGAAGCAGCTTCCGACGATGATCATTCTTTTAGAGTTAAATCAAAATGGACAAAATTTGATTTGAAATGGTATTTCCCTCAGGCAACTCCAGAATATCTTAAAGTAACCAAAAAGGCTTTTGAAGTGTGGAGTAACAGTTCAAAGTTTAAATTTGAATTAATACACAAAATACGGCCTTATACTCCCGATATATCTATTACAGTTGTACGGGGAAAGCACTATTTTCGAGCAAATTGCCAAGGTAGAGGTGAGTGCTCCAGTACATTTGATGGGCCCGGAAAGGTGTTAGCACATGCTTATTTCCCAAAAGGCAACAGTTGTATAGAGCTTCATATTGATGCTGATGAGAAGTGGGATTTAAGTTTGGATGGATCAAGTTCAGAAGGTCAGACTAGCCTACTTATGGTATTAATTCATGAAATTGGGCATATTTTAGGAATTGCTCACAGTGATATTGAGACAGCAATAATGTATCCATGGTATCAATTCAACATTGCTCCTAAATTGGATGAGGATGATAAAATGGCCCTTGAAGCTCTTTATGGGCCAATCAATACATATGTAAATAATCCTTTCAAACCCACATCAGCGCTGCCACCGACTACAAAGACACTTGCACATCAACCAAATGAACCGGATAAAAATTTATGCGACATAATACCGGAGTATATGTTCATTGCCATGGCTGGTGAATTTGAAAATTACCATTTATATATTATTAATGAAAATTCCCTATGGAAAATTGATTTGAATTCGAAACTTATTCCCTCGCAACCAGAAATACTCGATGATTATTTACCTGAAGAAGTGGGTCCCATAATTCAGATTTTTCAAAGTTCTTCAGATAATTTAATAGCAGTCAATGACCGTAAATACTATGTAGCAGATTTTCCCGCTCTACAAATACTTGAGGAAAATAATTTAATTATACCTAAGAATTCTCAAATAAACACAATGTTTCAAAGCAATCATGGGAAAATATATGTATTTTATAATAACAGTAATTATATTGAATTTGACATGAACTTGAAAACTGTTCGGAATAGAGGACAAATAAAAGATATTTTCCCTGGACTACCCACAGATGTTACAGGAGCATTCCAGTACATTGACGGACACATGTACTTTTTCAAAAACACCACATACTACAAATATAATGAGTTTACCAAAAAACTTGTTGCAGCCGGACCCTTTAATTGGAACGTGTTCGATATTCCATGTCCAAATGGAGACCTTTTAAATCATCTCAAAATTTTATTAACAAAAATAATTTCTTTTTATCAATGATGTTGTATATTTTGAAATAAACTCTTATTAAAATTTTTTTTCTGGAAAATTCCCGAACGCCAATCTTAAGATAACTTTTACCTATTAATAAGAAATTTTTTGATAACGCAGGAAATTGATAAGAATAATCGGAAACCATATGGACCACATTTACAGGAAATTACAAAATTACAAAATTGTCGCAAATAAAATATTTTTTCTAGAACATTCTATCACAATCGTATGGAGATAGTGACATGAGTATAAATAAGATTTTGCATTGTATTGGAGTCGGTCTCTTCCACTGCCAGCAAGAGAAAAACCAGCTCTGAAGAACAAATACTAGTATCTGTTAAAAAATTGTGCCTTAACAAAAAAAATGTAAGTATTTTTTTTTTTCTTGTGGGTTACGCGCTCTCTCTCTCTCTTTTCAGATGGATTTAAAAAAAATTAACGCAACGTCTCTAATTACAGAGAGAAAACCAATAACAAAAATACAAGATCTACCTTTGAATACTCTGAGGGCTATAAAGAAGGCAAAAATAGTCAATTCCAAATTCGGAGAATCAGTTTTATTGGATTTAGATACAGAAGTAGTGTTTTTACCGCAAAGAGTCACAAGTGTCTACAAACCAGTCATTGAAGAATTTGAAAAGGAAAAATACGGAATTATATTCAAGGGATTAGTGGATGTTGGAAAAAATCAACGGCTAGCGTCATTTGAAATTGAGGAACTATAGACGTGCCTAAGACACACACACAGAGAGAGAGAGAGAGAGAGAGAGAGAGAGAGAGAGAGAGAGAGAGAGAGAGAGAGAGAGAGAGAGAGAGAGAGAGAGAGGTGAGTACCATGAATATTGTAAAAAAATCTGAAAATTTACTGCAAGTCATTAAAAATGTCAGAAAAATATTGTTTGATAAGATAACGGATAGAGATGTGGAAATTTGGTTGAATCGATTGAAAAAACAAATTAAAGTATGTAATTTGGCAATTAAAAAAGGAGGACTGCATGTAGGTACAATTAGGAAATTACAAACATACATAGGACATTTCAAACATTTTAAACAACTTATTTCGAATAGGAATATAGGTATGGGGCTGAATAATAAACTGAAAAATAGGGTTAAATGGGAAAATGTAGCTTCTGCATGTACAAGAAGAGTTAAAACCGGACTTATAGTAAATTTATATCATAAGGACTTAACGCAATTTTTAAATGATTGTCAAATAATTTTTAAAAATAAAATAAGGGAAATTTTTAGGAAAAAATATTCTGTTGTTAAAGTTTATGTTTGTTTTTGTGGAGAGTTCATTAGAAAATCTGGTGAAAATGAAATTTCTAGTTTCCATTATTTTATGACTAAAAATTCTATTATTGATGTATCGACCGATATAGAGCGATGGTTTTTCGAGAACGTCAAAGATAAAATTAATTTTAAATTATCAGAATTTCAAGAGAGGGACTCTGGTTTTGCATTAAGTAAAATTATTTCTTTAGAAGTAAATATCAATAAATTTGAAATTGGAAACGGCTCATCTTATATTAAACTTCCAGAACCTATTCAAAAAAAGCAAGGGTGCATAAACATTAAAAATTCTGACCAAGCATGTTTTTATTGGTCAATTGTTAGTGCTTTGTACCCAGCCAAAAATCATAAAGAACTCACTTCCTCATATCCATATTATAGCACAGTCTTGAATACACAAGACTTGGAAGCTCCGATGCCCCTGCATCAAATTTCAAAGTTTGAAAAATCTAATAACATTTCCGTCAATGTCTATGCCTTGGATTTAATTGAAATAAATAATAAAAAACCATTTTACAAAGTATATCCAGTAAGACTTGCTAAATCAATACACGAGAAACATGTAAATCTTTTATTAATTCAAAATACATATTTTCCAAAGCTAAACGATTATGAAGCACCTCCTATAGATAATGACAATTCAGAAATCACATATCACTACTGCTGGATCAAAGATTTGTCACGTTTAATTAATAGTCAGTTAAGTAAAACTACATATAAAAAATTTATTTGCAATCGCTGCATAAATTATTTCAGTAGTGAAAGTAAATTGAATGTCCACTTGAAATTATGCTCTGAATTAAATAATTATAAAATGTCTTTTCCAAAATATGAATCTGTTAGTTTTAGAAATTATATATATAAACAAACTACGCCTTTTGTAGTTTATGCCGACTTTGAGTGCATGCTAGAACAATTTACAGATAAAACACAGCTTCATAATAAGACAAATAAATATCAAAAACATATAGCATATAGTGCTGGTTACTATGTAAAATGTAGCTACAACGAAGACTTAAGTTTTTTCAAGAGCTACAGAGTTAAAGATTGCATGGATTGGTTTGCAAATGAATTATCGAATTTAGCTGAAAGTATTAAATCAGAAATTAAAACTATTACACCTATGGAAGAAAAACCAGATTTACGTGTGGCAACAATGTGTCACATATGTGAAAAGGGTTTTTCCTCTACAGATATCATTGTTAGAGATCACGATCATTTTACGGGGAAGTTTAGAAATTTTGCACATCAAGCATGCAATTTAAATTTCAAAAAACTGTTTGTTGTACCTACAGTTTTCCATAACTTAAGTAACTACGATAGCCATTTCATCATTTCGGAATTAAGTAAAAGAGGAAACATCAGTTTACTCCCCATAAATAAAGAAAAATACATTTCATTTACACTTAACGATTCAGATACAAATATAAAATTTCGATTCATAGATTCACTGAGGTTTTTGGGTGCTTCCTTGGAAGAATTGGCTGCTACATTGAATGATAATGATTTAAAAATTTCCAAAAGAGAATTTAGTGATTTAAGTGTCGAACAATTTAAATTAATAGCCAAAAAAGGGGTTTTCTGTTACGATTTTATAGATAGTTGGGAAAAATTAAATACTTGTGAACTACCACCAATAGAGGCATTTTATAATAAATTGGAGGATAAAAACATCAGTATTGAGAAGTATTCTCATGCTCATGCAGTGTGGAAATCATTTGATATTGAAAATTTGGGTCAGTATTCTGATCTGTACTTAAAGACCGATGTTTTACTTTTATCAGATGTTTTCGAACAATTTCGAAGAAAATGTTCAATTACTTATGGTTTAGACCCTGCATGGTACTATACAATGCCTGGATATACTTGGGACTGTATGTTGAAATATGTAGGATGTAAATTAGAGTTATTGCATGACGTAGACATGATCATGTTTATCGAGAAAGCAATTCGAGGGGGAATTTCGGTTTGTAGCAGTAGATTATCGAATGCTAACAATAAGTACATGCCTGAATATGATTCTACAAAACCCTCAAAGTACTTACTCTACCTGGACGTCAATAATTTATACGGGTGGGCTATGTGTGAACCATTACCATACGGAGGATTTGAATGGTTAGATAATGAAAATTTTGATGTTATCTCTGTGGCAGATAATTCTTCCGTAGGATATATATTACAAGTAGACTTGGAGTATCCACATGAATTACATGATCTTCACAGAGATTTTCCATTTGCTCCCGAACACCGTAAGCCTACAGGCTCAAATTATTCCAAATTAATGACAACGCTTTATTGTAAAAAAGAATACACAGTTCACTATCGTAATTTAAAACAAATGTTAGCCAACGGTTTGAAAATTAAAAAGATACATAAAATTCTGAAATTCAATCAATCTGCATGGCTGCGGCCCTATATCGAACTAAATACTCGTTTGAGGGCTGCAGCTACCAATGACTTTGAGAAAAATTTATATAAATTGGCAAATAATGCTGTGTTTGGAAAGACGATGGAAAATATACGGAAGCACCGAATTGTAAAACTTGTTAAAACCTGGAATGGCCGATACGACGCCAAAAATTTGATATCTAGTGTTAGGTTTCATAGTCGAACAGTTTTCAATGAAAACCTAATTGCAGTAGAACTCACTAAATCAGAATTGGTTTTCAATAAGCCTCTTTATGTTGGTATGACAGTTTTGGATTTGTCGAAGCTATGTATGTATCAATTCCATTATGATTACATGATTCCGAAATTGGGTATTGATAGATGTAAATTAATGTACATGGACACAGACAGTTTTGTGTATGAGCTCATCTGTGATGATGCATATGAGGAGGTGCTAAAAGCTGATTTAACAAAATTCGATACTTCAGATTACCCCATCAATAATAACTATAATATTCCACAGGTAAATAAAAAAGTTCTGGGAGTTATGAAAGATGAAAACAAAGGCCAAATTATGACTCATTTTGCAGGCTTGAGGTCTAAAATGTATTCTTTTAAAGTTCAATCAGGTGCAATAGTAAAAAAGGCAAAAGGAGTTCGATATAATGTAGTAAAAAACAAAATAAATTTTGAAGATTATGTAAACTGTTTAAATGATTTCAAAGAAAAAAATATTACTCAACGCTGTATTAGGTCATATGCTCATAACGTATATAGCATAGAACAGACAAAAATTGCGCTAAGTCCTCATGACGATAAAAGATATTTGATTACCAATAGTTATGATACGCTGCCGTGGGGTCATTATAGTATTCCAGACTTACTCTCTTGTAGATAATGAACTCCTCAACATTAAAGGAATTATGCATCATAAAAATTTGTGAAACGATAAAGTCAGCAGCCGATTTCGCAGAGCAATCCCCTCTTCCTCGGAAATTGACCGAAAAAATTGTGAAAAAATTTCCTGTTTACAAATGGAATGCGATGATAAAAGAGGCTGAGAGTAATCCAAATTCTTCATCCATTGGAATAGAATATATTGACTATAATAAAGAAATACCGTTACATTTAAGAAACACTATATTAAGTAAAACAAATTGTTTGTTCAAACATGTTTGAAGAATCTACTTACTGCGTATGGTCTAGTGGATATTGGCTTCCACAATATCGTATAAATGTTTGTAAATCATGTTATTTTGTATTTAGAACGGTCCATAAATATTTAAAAAAGAACATTTTTGTTAATTATGATCACTGTCATGAAGTATTTGATGGTGACGAAATTGTTGAATGTGTATATCAAGAAATGTCCTATTGGTGTCAGAGTTGTTTTAACAAAGTCTTATTCATGATAAAATCACATGAGTCCTGTATTAATAATTTACATGAGATGCCTAGAAATAATCGTTTTGATGATTCTGATATAGACAGTGACATTGATACTTTTGAGGCCGCTATGCAGTAAAAACAATATTCATGGAATGTATCTCTCTCTCTCTCTCATAAATGTAGAATATTGTCTTATGTTTTCTTATAATAAAATTATAATAAAATTATTTTTAAAATTCTTGTGTTTTTTTTTGTTAGTTTCCAATATATCTTTATGTAATAGCAGTAAAACAATATTCATGAAATGTATCTCTCTTGTCGTTGCGTCAAACGTCACATCGTTACGTCAAACGTCACGTCGTTACGTCAAACGTCACGTCGTTAAGTCAAACGTCGAGTGCTGCGTCAAACGATCATCAAACGTGTCTACGTATGAGAATGTTCTCTTTCGTAATATGTCTTCAGAAGAGTACAGACGTCGAATTGAAGAGTTTATTAATAGCATTGGTGAATTAAAGAAAGATATTGCTTTCTATGGAGATAAAAGTGAGGTTATGAAACAAATGCAGAATCTTAGTTTATCTGATAAGAAAGTGACGTGGAGCAGTCTTCACTGGGGGGTGCCTGAAGAGGTCCATCAGTTGGCCCGTAGACTGCCGCAAACTACTTATCCGTTAAGACGTATTCAACCTACACCATGTTCAACAGAACAGAAGGGGATATAAAAAATGAAATTAATTCTGTTTTTGCTATGTCATGTGTAATATTAGTGGCTGTATTTGTTTTAATTTTAAAAATTATTTTGAAAATTGTAAAACGAAAATTCCAATCTTCATGTAATATAAAAGTTGATGAATATACAGAGTGTTTCATTTAAACCCATATTTTAAAAAAAACTTTATTTATAATGGTAATACAGTATTTAAAAACCAGTGACGGAGACGTTGTACATTTCTTTCAGTACATGAAAATAGTCCAGATGCGTGACAGGGGTTTGGATCTTGAGCAAAGTTTCCAGTTTCACAGGGTGTACCATCAAATTTGCAAACGTCAATAATATGTGGAAAATATATGTGACATTTCTTTTGCAGAAACTCGACTTTTTGTTGTCCTCGAAGGTAAATGTAGTCTGCGGCATACAATAACTTGCTTTCTAATATTTCATTTACTTTAGAATATTCTACATCTCCTGAAGAGTATCGAATGCCGTGCACATTTCTTTCCAAGTATGATGTGGTCTTTTTGTCCTCGTTACTTAATGTAGAAAACGGTTGCGGTGGTAAAAATATGTAATGTGAACTTTTGAAGCCAATTTCTATGGTGAGCTCTTTGGCAACGAAAAGACCGTCTACGACAAAACCTTGAATGTCTACAAAAGCTACTCTCATGTTGCGGTCTGCTCGAACACTAACTCACACAACATCTAGTTCAAGCTTTTAACAATTTCGGTGAGGGGGAAGTATTCCATTACACAATCGTGAATTATGATGCAATAGACTTTGGTATTTTCGGGAAAACCTATGTTTGCTTCAATGTCAAGTTTCACATCGACTGTGGATGCCTTCATGCTTTCCTCCTGTTTTGAACAATCGATAACAAACAATGCTCGTTTCTTGAAAGAAGAATAATCCAGCAGGGGGCGCTTCTGTGTGGAGTTGGCGTAGTTGGGATAGAATTCAGTATAGTTAAAATAGGCTTCATTGTAATCATTTTTAGCGAAATCCAATTGCATTCTTTCATTGGGCCAATAATCCCCATTAAGTGACAGTCTTATACTTTGTACGTCGGCATTGTCAAATAAAGTCGGGTCAGCTGTACTCAAGTTACGTTTGCCGGTTTGAAAGAAAACAATAACAAAACGAGGTCTTTCAACTGAAGTGGATGTCTTGACAGCCCAAACTTCATGTCTTGCTCCTTTGGTAATTGAGGGTAATTCGTGTAACTCCCACTTCCTAAATGGAATAACTATAGGTTGATCTTTTTGAATGGATTTCATGAGATTTAATTTTATGTCGTCATTAGGAAAGATATGTTTAACTTTTAGCTCAACGCTTGTAATGTTTATTTTAGCTGTTGTAGTGGAGAGCGTTCCAGAGGCATTCTTTTCAGTAATATATAAGCAATCATTATCATTTCGTGCCCGAACTAGTCGTATTGTTTGACGCCCACATGTAATCATTGAATAATCGTTGAAAATGCTGAAAATATGTTTGAGAGGTATTTGAAGGTTGAAGGACTTGTCGCTAACATTCAGAATAGGATCTTTCGGGTAATTCCAGCCGGCTATAGCCATATGATTGGAATCTTCTTGGTTATAACAAGTCATAGCACGTACGGCACTCACTATTCCAGGGTCCCGAACTGTTTCCATTTCCCTGGCACTTTCACTGTACGTACATGAATCGAATAGAAAGGCTCCAACATTATTTGCTAATTTTACGTCACCAGCTCCGTGTATTTCAAGCGAACCTTTAATGCACAACAATGTTTCGCTCATTGCAAAGAACGAATCAACCTGATTAATGCTAAACTCCACAATGTCACTGCAATTGAATGACTTTATAAATGGAGCATAGGTTCTGTATTCAGCCTTTCGAATTGAATCATCAAACATCGGCTTACGGTAGATATCAAACATTGGAGGCATGTTGTCGTTTTGGCGTTGACGTTTTCCATACATTGTTGTCATTTTTTTTCAATTTAAAACCCAACGATTGCAGAACCAATTTGTTTGCGAACGTGAGTTGCTTCAGCTTTGATGGTAGCTTATCTAATGAAGTTGAATGCTCTGTAGACTGTCTTTTATGATTTATTATTAGTCCCATTTGCTTCGCGCGCTCTAAGCTCCAACACCAACGTACTTAGTTCTCCACGAAAGTTTACAGGCTGACCGTCTTGGTCTAAAGCGATGACGGTGATATTGGTTATTTCACGTTGTGGTATAACAGGTAAATAGAGCAAATTATGAGGAATTTCGTCTATGGAATATCCTGGATCCACTTGTATGACGAATTCGTATATAGTATGAGCAGGTCTGTTTGCATCGAAGGCTCCAGTGGTAATGTTACAATCGAAGCGAATACTAGATACTTTAATGATTTTGACGGGGAGATCTGACGAGTGTATTTTGTTTGCGTCGAGTATTTTCGGTGAAAAACCCAAAATTCTCCCAAGACTATTATCTTCTTTGAATGAAATTTTGTATTTACTGGAAATTTCACATTTCAACGTATTGTGATTGGGTTTTAGTGAAAATATACCCTCTGGTCTAGTTGAATTGTCCACACCCAATTTATCTCGTATAAACGCTTCAAGATCGGCAATTTCGTAACATCCTGTGGGAAAATCAAAACTTTGAAGCTTGCCCTTGGTATCGTAGTAGTAAAACTTACAATTTTCAATGTTTGGTATACTGTGATAAGAATGAAAAGATCGCAAAGCTATTTCGTAATCATTATTCGGATCGAGCACAATAGGCGTAGTAGGTTGAAAGGTAAATTCATGATTGATGCTGTTTACTCTCAGCAACTGTGACATGGTGACTAATGGAATTCGGGTGATGTTTTGAATTTAAATAATACTACTTGTTTATTCTATTTATTGTTACAAAGAAAACAAGTGGCTTGAGAACTCGGAGGACCATCACAATGTGTTGTCCAATCAGGCCGGTTGTAATGGATGAAACAAGGTAGTCGTATTTGTAGTTCAAAATTTCCTCGATATTCATTGGGAAGTTTATGCCACATATCCAACAATTCCCAAGGTCTTACACACTCTATTAGATGTTCAATGGGAAAGTGCTTTAGTTCTTCGGCAGTAAAACTATTCAATGTTTTTCCATGGTAGATATGTTGTAGTAATAGTTCTACGCTCGTCATTGTTGCTGTAGAAATTTCAAACACAAATGTCCGCAATTTATTTGATTGTAGTTTTGATATTGGGTATTGTTGTAGAAAATTCTCGCACTCTTTCCCCCCAGATATTCAACAACTTCTTTCGGCGGCTTCAAATTACCAAATGAATCAAAATACTCTACATCGTTGTTTATCTTTCTGTAAGCCACCCAATGACTCCCACTATTCTTAGAGACATCTAAATTAACCACTGCGCATTCTTGTCTTCGAGGGCCGTCTTTGGGGAGGGTGTCTCGCATGAAAACTCCTCGAAAATGTGGTATTTCAAGTAATTTTGCATAATGCGCAATGTCAAAGTCAGATAGTGCGTGATTGGGTAGCTTTATTAGTTTTTTTTTTGTTTTTTTAAATACAATCCAAATCCACCTTTTGAATACTTTCAAGTATAGGCCAGATCCTACACGTTCCATAGCCTTATTATGACGTACATCTTCCTCCAATTTCTTTTGCGCATGCTTAGCATCAATGACGGTTTTTGCAATCCCAGCAGCACCACCTGACAAAGCTCCAAGTGCCGAAAGACCGGCAAACAAAGGAATAAGTGGTAGGAAACCTCCGGATTTCGCTACAGGTATTACTCGAGGAACCTCGACTTCTTTTTTGCCACCAAATTCTTTAATAAGTGCTTTGGCTGCTCGTAAGGCAAACGTTGCGGTGTCTTTCAAAGATGTTCCTCTCTTCAATGACTTTCCCACTTTCAGAATAACATCTCGATGCAAGGAACGACGTTTGCGACGACAACCCATTCCCAGCTTTCTTTTCACCTTCATTCCGCCTGTTACAAGTAATGCAGCAGCTTTCTCTCCCATTGAAGCGTCTTTTGATTTGACGCGTGCCCAAGCTTTATCTTCAAGTATCTGATCGGCTTTGTGTCGTTCTTCGAGAGACTTATTCTTCCAGTAAGAAATATCGTGTTGTTTACAAGCAGCGTCCAAGGGGTTGATGCCCGTATCTCCACGATCAAGACGTTTTTCCAATTTTGTACCAGCTAAAAAAAAAACAATCAATTTTTTCGGAAAAAATAGTCTTAGCGGTGGTTTACTTACGTCCACAGTACTGATAGCTAGGTAAGTGAAGTTCAATAGGTAGTTTATTGATGAGAGAATTCAAAATACCCTCTCCTTCAAACACCAACATTAAGACTGACACGCTTAATTGGTGACACCTATATTTAAAGAGTAGTACTACGAAAAACGACACACACAATGAAAATAATTCAACAAGAGCAGACTATACCCATTGAAAATCTGGATTTCACCTCAACACCAACTGTTGGCAAACATGGTAAATTGTTGCCAAATTCTTTCCGTGCCATTATATGTGGCCCCAGTGGGTGTGGTAAGACGAACGCCGTGCTGGCGCTCCTATTCAATCCAAATGGCGCGAAATTCAAAAATGTTTATGTCTATTCAAAATCGTTATTTCAACCAAAGTATCAATTGCTACAAGAAGTTATAGCGCAAGTCAAGGGTGTTGGGTATTTCCCATTTAAAGACAATGAGGAAATAATTAGTCCAGAGAAAGCTCGACCAAATTCCATCTTTTTATTCGATGACGTAGCCTGTGACGGTCAGCAGAAAATTCGTGAATACTACTCCATGTGTAGACATAAAGATATTGATGCTGCATATCTTTGTCAAACATACTCAAAAATACCGAAACAGCTTATTCGTGACAATTGTAATGTTATTGTGTTATTCAAGCAGGATGAGGTGAACTTGAAACATATATTCGACGAACACGTATCTCCAGACATGACGTTTGACACATTCAAAAATGTGTGTTCAAAGTGTTGGTGTGATCGCTATGGTACTTTGGTAATTATGAAGGATTTTACCCTTAATGGTGGTAGGTATCGCAAAGGATTCGATAAATATATAAAATTGTAAGCTGCATCTTTAGTCCATACCAAAATGTCTGACGATAAGGTTGCTAATGCATTGCGCAAGAAAAAAGTGTCCGAACTTGCCAGATCGATTCGCAAAAAATACTTGTCGTTGAAATTAGGTAAATCAGAGCAAGATGAGTCTATTAATAAACTATTCAAGCCGATATCTAAACCGCTTGAAGAAATTGTGCAATCCTCAAAGACATTACAAAAAACGATTACAAATTTAAATCCAAAAGAGGAAATAAAGAAGAAGGAAGAACCACCTGATGATGTGTTTACACCTTTTCTCGAAACGGAACCGGTGGCCGAAACCGATGAATTCGGAAATATTACACGTTCTGAATCTCCAGAAGAGATGCGCCCCGAAATTTCCCAGGAAGCTATCGCAGACTATTTGGATCAATATCCAGCCATCAGTCATCAGTTCATTGAAGATTACTTCCAAAAAGATGATAAAATTGATAAAAATTATGGTCCGATATACAACGATGAAATCGGTTGGTCATTAGGCAAACGCCGAATTGCATTTGATGGAAAAACCGGTAATATAAACATACTACCTGAGAAAAACAAAGGAGGAAGATATGTAATTGGAACACCAGGCTTGTATGAGCTTCTATTTTACCGAGACCCCAGTTACAATGATCAAGATTTACAGAACTATAAAAATCTTTTGACAACAACTGAAGTTCATTTAGACACGTTAGATCGTCTTAAGGGGTCGAGTACTGAAAAATATCACTACATCATAAAACCTTTATTCAAAACAAAATTTCTAACGACGACGAATAGATCGTCGCAGGTATTGACTCGTCTAAAATCGATTCCTTCAGCAAAAGGAAAAGGCATCGATCGTTTAAGATATAATGATAAACCTATGGAGTATATTTATTGGGATGATGCGAATGAATTGGTGGAACGTTTGAAGTTGTTGATTGCTTCAAAAGAGGCAGGTAATACGTCACACGACAACGAAATAGTAGCAATTATCAATGAACTCAAGGAGGCTGATATAATAGAATAATACAAGTTGAAACTTGTTCATTTTAATTATGCCAGTCGATAAATTCGGACATAGACATCAAACGTCCGATGCGCGTTTACCAGTGAAAATTACGTTTCCTCATACACAGGACGGTAATATTGATATTGAAAATATGAAAATTTGTAATGTTAAGGAACCGACAACAAATAGTGATGCTGCAACAAAAAACTATGTTGATGTGCAGTTGAATGACCTACGTGCTATCAACTCGCCATTAATTCAAGCACATGGTGTGATGCTGCAGCAACAAGACCGTGATATAAAGGATTTAGCTGTAGGATTGAACGAAATGAGAAATGAGCTTCATAAGACGAAAATCCCCATATTACAGGCGCACATTACTAACTTACAAAATAAAACTAACGAAATTGATACATTTATTTCGCGAAATCCCCCTGTAGCAGCTAGGGATATGGCTACGAAGAAATACGTTGACGCGTCAATTGTTGCAGCCAAAATATTTATTCGAAAAGAATTCACTGCTTCTATTAACATGTGTGTTGAGAGCATACGTGAGTTACAAAAAGAAATTACAGAAAATACCAGATCCGTCTCTGATATGAAAACTAACGTTTCGGGCATTGTAAACAATATTAAGGTTATGAATACGAATATCGTTAACCGCATTAACAGTCTGGAGCTGAAGCTAGCTGGTAGTACGTCATAATATGTATTCTAAAGAAAAAATTCATCTTGTAAACGAACTCCACAAACCGATTCGGAAAAAATTTCCTCGGAGACGCACTATTATTAAGGGTCTTGACGATCTTTGGCAAATGGATCTTGCGGAGATGAGGAATTTTGCATCACAAAATAGGAATCATAAAATGATACTGGTCGTCATTGATTGTTTTTCAAAGTTTGTGTGGACACGCCCACTAAAAACGGAGACCGGAGAGGAGATTACTCGGGCATTCTCGGACATTCTCGCTCACACTAGACGAATACCGAAAAATCTGCAATCTGATCAGGGAAAGGAATTTTACAACAGCAAATTTCAAAATTTAATGAGAAAACACAACATAAATCATTATAGCGTATTTAGTACAATGAAAGCCTCTATGGCAGAGCGAGTTATAAGAACGCTAAAATCGAAACTCTACAAGTATTTCAGTTTAAATGGCACCTACAAATGGATTGATATTCTGCCTGAAATAACTCAAAACTATAACAATACAAAACATTCCACATCAAAATATAAACCTTCTCAAGTCAACAAATCCAACGAAAAATCTATTTTGAATAACACCTATAGTCATTTAAAGATAGCCGGTCCACGAAAATTTAAAGTTGGCGACATTGTGCGCATATCCAAGGCAAAGCATGTCTTTGAAAAAGGATATACACCCAATTGGACTACAGAACTATTCAAAATCACCAAAGTTAAAATTACCAATCCTGCTACGTATTTACTTGAAGACATGCAAGGTACACCAATCAGCGGCTGCTTCTATCATGAAGAACTACAGAAAACATCGAATCCAGACATTTACTTAGTTGAAAAGGTGCTCAGAAGAAAGGGTAACAAAATGTACGTCAAGTGGCTTGGTTTGGATAGCAAACACAACAGTTGGATAGAAAATATTGATATTGTATAGATTTTTCCCCCCCGGTTCGCCGCGCTAAAAAAACCTTGAAAGAGCTCTCTATAAATTGGAGTGAGCTTTGGATATCAAACTCAGTTTTAGCAACATGAGTTCCCAAGATAGTGGTATTGTCGACATCGAATCTGATTCGAGTAACTACAGTTCAGAGTTAGATAGAATATTGGAAAACTATGAGACTGCTGTCAAGTCTGAAAACATTTACCTGCTTTCAACACAGTATCCAATTTCGGGGTATGAAGTAAAATGTGGAATAAGTCCTGCAAGATCATTCACACCTGCTGTTATCTTATCTCAACATCTTAAGTTCAGCAAAATATCTTTCAGTACTTATGAATGGAATACCTTTATCTCAATTATGTCACAACAGATCTTTCTTCATACCGGAGACGAGTTCAAACCTGATTCATTACCATGTGGAGATTACTGTACCATCACCCCATTGAATTACGATGACAGTAAGGTAATTTTAGTCAAGAAACATGGTGTTGAGTATTACATGGATGAAGAAGAAGTATCGCAAATTTTAGAATTAAATAATTTAATTATACAACGTATATCTGTGTTAGAAAATTTGAATTTTTGTGAATATTATTATAATGTTTTGGATTTCTGTAAAAATACCTTCTCCGAAAGTCCTTTACAAATTTTATACGCATTTTGTTCTATTACACCAAACGATATGTTACACAATGCTCTTAGAGAATTTGTATACTTTTATAAAGTTAAAGTTATCAATGATTTAAATAAATAATTATTATTGTTATTGTTGTTTTTTTCATGTTACTTTTAAGTCACCCGGTATACGTTACTTTTAACTGTATTTCAGTAATAAGACGCTATCAGTTAACCGCAGATTTTTATATTACAAGATTAGCGCTCCCGCTGTTATCATCGCAACGAATCTGTCTCGATTACGTGCGTGATACCTTACATTGACAAAAATCTCTTTTTATTTATACGTTATACTTTTATGTTACAAGATTAGCGAATAATAATGGTATATATAATTTTTTAAAACCCAAAGACTTTTTTAACCGACCTGGTATATCAGCGCTCCCGCTGTTATCATCGCAAGGAATATATAACTTTACGCATGCGCAAAAACGAAGTCTCTTTCTCTCTCTCTTACACATTGTCTCGCTGCTCTCTCTCTAACACACGGTTTTCCCTATTTCTGTAGTCGTGCATACGTTGTTCATCTACTCATCTCAAAAACACAAGAAGAAGCCTCAAGAAACTCTACAGCATTCCGTACCTACCACAAGCATTAAAACCAAACTGCACAATGATGATATCCAAAACCCTCAAGATTTGTAAAAAAACATTCTACAATGGGGACTTTGTGCTAGTTAAACTTCAAGATAGAAAAACAGAATATCGTTATGTTGCAATGTGCACAGGTGTTGAAGAAAATAATGAAGTTCAAGTTGTATTTTGTAAAATCTGTGATGGTGCTGGAAAAGGAAAAACCTTCAAAATTAATGATGACGATATTTTTTTATCACTTGGGATCAGGTTATAGAAGAATTATCTACCCCTAACTTAAAAATGAGAGGGCAACGTATTTTTTTATGTTTTTAATGAATCTGTCGATGTCTTTGAACGTGGGTTTTAGAAAAAATTAAGCATTTTTTCCAGTTACCTTTCTAAATTAAAAACATTTTACTAGTCTAAGTACAAGCAAACTTTAATACTGTTATTTAAAAGAGAAGTTTATTTTTATTCCATCATTGTCTATTGATAGTAAAGTTATATATATATATTTGTTTTGATGGAAAGAGAAAGTAAGAACCTTTTCATGTTTTGTACGTAGCGCTTAAGAAACATATGATGTTATAAACAAAGACTGCTAAAAAATGAAAAGCCTGATTATAAATAATTAATGATTAAAATAAAAATGAATAAATAAAGTTGTTTCTTAAAAATAACCCTGTTTTTATATGTCTATCTCTTCTCTGTTCATTAAGTATCCTCCCCTGAGCATCTTGTCTCTCCCCTGTACTGAGTATTTCCTCTGGTCACTTATAAAACGAGATAAAACCAACAAATTGACTGGCCACTTCGTTAATATTTTCAACTTAAAAGTTTCCAGAAAAAAAAGCATAGTTAAATAAAAATATTTAAAAAAATGGTATGCCTTCACTTCATACAACGTATTACCTCTTAACTTAGAATTACCCATATAACAAATGGACTTGAAATTTAATTTTTATTATTCTCCTCAACAGTCAAGGTGCTCTATCTTCCACTTGTATATTTTCTCTAAAACATTCTGTTCTTTGTTCATTATTATTAATTGCGTTAAAAGCCTGCGGGAAGTTTATTGTTTGTTTTAGCAAGTGTATTTTATGAAAAGTCAATTTGTTGGTGATAAAACCACTTTAAGGGTAACTTCCTTGTTTCTGCGCATTTCGAGTTGTCGGTTGTTTATAACTATTTCCAGTAGTTTAAATGCGGATTTCCTTATTACTGGTAACACTACTCTATTAACATCTTTTCGTCTATATTTCTTTCAGGAACTAAGAATTACTTTACTGATAAATGATGGTACAAAGAGATAGTCACAAGAATTCATCAATTTGTTGAATGATGCATATCATGTCGGGATTTTCCATTTTTCCAAGTCTACAGTGTTTTCCGATGAACCAACATTGTGTTTGAAAGTATTTTTCGGTATTGGTCCCATAAAATCCGCATTGGATGGGAAGATCATATATAATATTCACTAAAGCTTAACGTTTGGTGTGAAATAGGTAAAGGGATCATAATTCGATTCTTTTTAATCTTTCTATACCCGTGCCAAATGTTTTTACACCTATACCCGCGCACGATGTGACAGACCGTAATTTTGTGTCCTATTACCTGGTTATTTTTTTATACAACCGTTTATCCTTTTCCTATTCTACAGGAACTATAGGATGTAATAAAACAAAAAATATCAATTGTTAGCTTAAATTATTTATTACTTCAATGACTATCAGTTTCTCCACAACTACCTAAAAAAGTCACATTTTTTTATAGTCTAGGAAAACAAACAAAACATTTTGTATTTTTAAAAAAAATATAAAATATGTTCTAATTCTTAAAAATCACTTATCTTGAGACTATTACAACATAAATTTAGTTGAATATTGAAGTTTGCGAAACAGTCAGAACATACCATAACACCATGCCCTAAACAAAAATACTTGGCACAAATAGCGCAGTTGTACCGCGTTCCTCTAGTTTTCTTTGATGCGCAATATCTACATCGGCCAATTTTATTGTTGTTAGATGCAGATTTAAGGCCATCTAATTTACATACTTCATTGAGTCTTAACCTCAGTGTCCTTGGCAGAGAAAGAGTGAAAGCTCGTCGCCTGAGGTGAGGATTTAGTAAGTCATAAGACAGTGTGTCCAAAAACGTTCTGTGGCTAATCTTCTTGTTAGAATTATTCATTAGGTATAAAATAAACGAATTTATTCCTGCGACGTTCATCAAGCTGTAAAATATTACCATAGGCTACCTATTTGTACCTCGAGCGACATTATACGTCTCACACATTTTGTCGACACACATAGTCCATGATGATGTGTGGTTTGCCCGTGTCTTCATCAATATTTTGATCTTAGTGAATGCTGGACAAAAGTATAGGTATATACGATAAACGGCTGCATTTGCCACGATGTCCAAATACACTGGATTTTTCAGCTCGACCTCTGTTTGGGTAGCTCTTTTCTATTTTTTCGTACAGTTCCAATCAGGCCTCAGCTTATATTCGTGAACGAGCTTATCCAGAAGTGGAATGCTTGTGAAAAAATTATCACTTATGATGTTACGACCAGTGTTTCGAATACATTTACTTAGACGCAAAACTAGTTCTAAAGCCGAGTTATCAATTTTATAGGGACCTTCAGGCTGTTTTCTCCATACATGTTTTATGTATAAAAAATTTTAGCGTCTGTCGAAGCGTAGATTTTAATTCCATAATTGTTTGGCTTCGATAGGCCTAAAAGGGCAGCGACCTCTAAAAGCTTCCAACTTTGCGTTGACTGTTACAAACTGTAATATTTTTTGAAAGATTCTACGACCTCTTCAAACAACTCTCTGATGGGAGCAAGCTTATTCACTGCTACGCGCTCTACACGAGTTCTTGTCATCACACCGAAGACACCGTAGTAATAAATAGAATCTGTTGCAACTCAAAGCTAGTCAAAATATTTCTGGGGAAGACCCGTCAGTTTTGAACAAATCTTTGGCATTTAGTCGACTACTTCTTCTTACTCCTCCAAAGAGTAAGAAACCCAACAACGCTTCAATTTCTATTGGATCGGTCTCTGCGCAGTCCGTTTCTCGTGAAAACTTATCTTTTAGGCGGTTTATTTGTGCACTGAGCAATCCGAATTCAAACACTTTCCGAGAATAATAACCTCCATATTTCTAGCAGCTCTTTCGTATTTCTAGCTTCGCTCATTCGGCGCCTAAACTAGCTTGATCCAAGAGCTTTACTCCACTGTGTACGCCCGTTTTTTCCGAAGTAATAGTCTCTGTTAGTTTCATAATCTTCTGACTCTGATTGAGAATCATCCTTTCTGTCCGAAGACTGAATTTCATCTTCAAAATCACATGTTTCTTAATGGGTGAACCTACCATTTTCAACTTCGATATCAAATTCATCATCGTAATTGGAGTCTGAACCTTCCTCCTCCAACAAAAATCGAATACGTTAATCATTCATTTTTAAAGAATGTATAAGCTAAAAATTTCATAAATCTATACAGTAGTTGTAAACAAATAAAATGTAGTTCAAATCAACACATTAAATAACATAAATACTCATAAACAAAAAAATATAACTTATGTTAAAAGTTGATCATATACCCGCGTCGGTGTCAGAGACCGATCAAGCCGTAGTAGGCCTAAACGACTGCGTGCCACGTACTAATCTAAAGGGAGCCCCAAAATCATGCAGCTAGTATAACGACGAAAAACTGTTTCGTCGATCTCACAGACATGTGCGCGAGTATAGGAAGGTTAAAAGAGACATGATAAATGGAGATATATATTCACAACTTTTTTTGGGTCATATAGTATTAGAATCTATTCGTTTACTTTCCAATCGTGTTAATCATTTATCAGTTATCAGAAGAAATTTCGATTCAGCACGAAGGTGCTCAATCTCATTATGCGACTATGGTTGGACACTACTTGAATACTGTATTTACTTACGTAGATATAGTTAGACCAAAGAGGTTATATTGAGTGGTCGGTGAAATTATTGGAATTATCTCCACTGAATTTTTTTCTTTGTTCTGTTTGAACTCTATAGTTAAATGGATTTATCTTGGAAAATATAAAAACTAAGAAATCGAATCACAGCCAAGTGAAATGATTCAAAATTCATTAAGCTCATGACCTCCAGAAAGGCAAACCATAGCGAAGATGCGATTTGAACAAGCAGACGATAATTTTTTGCCAAGTTTTCTATATGTACAGATCATTGAAGGGCGCTGTCAATATGTAGATTAAGAAACTTGATGAAATTTGAGAATCGTTTTAAGTCACTGTTGAGTTTTAGAGCTGGTAAAGCTTCTTTATAGGATAAAACCGAAGTTTTCTCAGTGTTTGAACAAAGACCAGGACCTGGACCACTCCAGTTTACACTGGTGTCATCTGCGAATAAAATGAATTTACCATTAATTCGTAAATCTGTGACACCATCAATGAATACCAAAAAAGAGCTGGACCCAAAACTGAACTCTGAGGTAAATTTGGTTTATGTAATTTTTTAGGTTTTCTCATAACCAAAGTCAATTTGACGTTAGCTCTTGCGCGAGCCGTCGCTAAAGAGAGTTCATAAAAAATTTTTCTAAAACATGAAATGTTATTTAAAAAAATTGAAAAATTCTAGTATCTTCTCAACACTTGATAGAATCAAACCCCGTAGAAAAAGGTTTGATCACTATTTTCCAATTAATCAATTGTAAACTAACAAATTTTTTCCTAATTTTCGTTGCTATATATAATTGGATGAAAGGTGTAAATATGAATTTTAAACTTCGTGGAGTTTTTTTGATATAATTATATACTTCATAAGATCCTACCATAAATGTTCATAAAAGTTGATTAATAAGTTAATCATAAATTTTTATAATTATTGTGAAATTAAATATTAATAAAGAATGTTGATATTTTTTAAATCAATATTTAGCTATGCCTGTTTGCATATTAAACAATGGCAGTAATTGGCATAGGTTATGAATTTTTTACGTATTTTGCTTATAAAATTGTTTTAAACAGATAAAGAAATTAAATATTTTTGAAAAATTATTCTCTGCTATTTTGTTTTCTAGAGAAAATTATGATAGTTTAGAAAAGAATTTTTTTCTTGATTTAATTTTTATTTGTTCAAAATCGATTTTTTGAAATTTTGAAATTGTTTGAATAATTAGTTTAGAAATAATTTTGTTTTTGAAAATTATAATTTACACTTTCTAATAGTTTTTTTCTAATAATTATTCAATTACTTATTAATTCAACAATTTGTATAAACAAATATCGACCAAGGTTCCAATTTGTATCTGAAGCAGAAAAAAATTATAAAAATAGGATATTTTTTCATTTATTATAATATAATATTAGAAAGTATTAGAATAAATAAGAAACAAATTTCAACGTTAATTTGAAATTATAAATCATAAAATATAAAGTTTCTAGAGTTAATTCCGAATCGATTGAGTTATCGCTTATATTTCTATGATCTTCATCTCTATGTTCCACTTTTTTGAACTTGTTGACTAGGGTTGAATTCATTAACACACAAAACTATTGAATCACAATGTTCATAACATATTATATGCAAAAAGCAATACATACTAAAGAAAATCTTAGTGTCTACTATCATGGTTATTCCATTAGCAATGGGCACATATGAGATTATAAGTGTACACATAAATGTAACGTTTTGATGTACAAAGTGAGCCATGACTGGCGATGATGCTATGTGTGTGTTGCATATAGATGAAGTATTTGGACATAATGATTCAAACATATTGAACATCTACGTTTTTCACGACATTTACAAAATTGAAAAAAGTACAGAAACACTGTTTAGACTACCACAACACCAACACTCTTCAATTATACTATCTGCCGCGCGTTTCGATAACCACCTAATCATTTTCAGAGACTAAGAGTGCTCTTGTTATTCACAAAAAGTCTCAATAGTGGAACGCTGTAATGCACAGAAATCTTCGTAATCCAAAACCAGTTAATGAGTCTGAATAAATCTTTTCGACTGCATAGTTAAAAGCTTAAATAATGAATTTGAAAAAAAATCTCGTTATTTACTACAACATTTGGAATAAACAAGGGCTCAAAAATTCTTGAATATAGAGCAGAAGAACTTATTCACACACCGAAAGAAAAATTGCGCATAAAAAATTTTTTTTGGAGTTACACAGTTGCCTGGAAGAATGAATTTTAATTTATTATTTACATCTATCTATCTAATTTTTATGATCTTCTTACCAGATAGTCCCAATTTCTATCTTTTTTCTTCTTACTTACCGTTATGTCTCCGACTATGCGATTCCAATTTTACTGGTTCTGAATAAAAGACTAAGTCAAGAATGTCAACTGGTTTATTCGAAGTACAGAGAAGGAATTATTACAACGTGGTACAATTGCCTACTAGCGCGTACCAGAGGTAGAAATAAATTAAATTAATGACGTATATTAATAATAAAACTGATGCTGGATATTTGAAAATTATTATTTCCATACTATACCATTCTTACATAAGATAATATTAGTTTTCTATTTTCTTCATAGGAATCAACTATTCTCACACAACTGAATTTTCTCTTCTTTATGATCCGTTATTTTTCATCACCATAGATTTATTGTGTCTGTGTGATATCCAAATACAACACATATCCTTCATTAACGTCATCCTTTCAGATTTTCTTTTTGAAGCTGCATTATTATTGCGGCTCTTGTAATCTCTACTAATCTGACTTTATTCGATTTGTATATTTTCAATACCTTGGACACAAAGTGCATTCTCCAAATTTATCATGGCATCGTCTGCATCAGTGGATTGTGGTTCAGAGGTTCAAGGCTTCCATTAATAAATTCCCTTATTTTTCATCACAATTTTTAATTAACTGTACTAGCTATGGATTATTATTCATTTGATTTTCGACATTTATCATAACTGAAGTATGAACGAGACATGAGGTGTATCTAACAAAATGAAAACTAGTTGATAGTCACATATTACACACAATTATTGCATAAAATACGAAAGTAAGAAGTGTGAAACTCCTGATTCGAAATGAATTTTATTGATTTATACGGATATATTAATTGATTGAGGTAATACAGCAAATGCCAGAGCTTTTACCGTTCGACGTAAAATTGATCATCACAATTTTTAATCCAATGATGAACTTTATAAACGGCTTCGCTTAGAGAAATTCACCGCTCATCTTATTTTTCAAGAAATAGAACATAGTTTACAAAACGAAACAAATCGGCGAGTTGCTATCAGAAATATTCCTACCTTCGACATTTGGTGATGAAGCACAATCTTGAGCCAGTAATTATTCGAATTCAGTCGTGGTCGCACTTCCCTACAGGGAATAATCGATGCTCTGTTTAAATTAATATTGCAGATCGTCATGTAATATACCGCCTTTGGCCTTTGGGCATTAGTTCCATTCGCATACAATCGATAATGCTTGGAACATTTGGCTGTCTAAAAGATTTATACGGGAAGTATACCGCATAATTTGACAATAGCTCAAAAAATTTTGTGTCAATTTAAGCAAAGAAATACTGACAAAATTCAGTCGCGATGCTGTCACCCATCAGTTTAGACAAAAACGTTTTTAAACAATCAAAAAATCGAAATAATTGGTGATTTGACGTATAGTTCTAGTTTGGCACACAATGAATTCCTTTTATTCCCGCAGATCAAAAGTAAACTTGGAGGTACCTCAATCGTAATGGAAAAAATACTTCAATAATTGGTTCAAAAGCATGTAAAAGGGTATTGATCTCAATAGAGAATATTTTAAAAAATAATAAAGTCATATCCAATTATAAATGTTTTTGTTTTTTTTTTGTTTTTTTGTTTTATACTAACCTAACTTACTACTACTACTAACCTACCCTAACCTACATTACCTATCCATCCAATTGTTTTCTGGGCCTCTTGTGTTTCTCTTAGTCTTCTTTATTGTATTTTATGATTTTCCTTAATTCTTCGTTGGGGTGCGTTGCCAACTCCTCGAATAGCTTTACTACCCTTTGGTCCATAATGTCTAATACTTTTTCTGGTCCCGTTTCTCCGTATATTTCCTCGCTACTTGTTGTCCAGTGAACATTTAGTGCTTGTCTCAGCGTTATGTTTTGTTGAGCCTTCCTGTTTGTTTTGCACGTGTGTCCCCAGGCAACAGAGGCGTACGTAATAATCGGTATTATTATACTCCTGATAAATCTGAGTTTTGTTTCCGTCTTTAGCTTGCTTTTTCTACCCGTTAATCCGCATAGTCTTGCTCTCGCTTGTCTCACTTTGTCGACAGTGTTTTTCACGTGTTCGTTGAAAGTGAGACTTTGGTCTAGCGTTACGCCTAGGTATTTGGCCTTTTTTGTCCACTGGATTTCTTCGTTGTTAATTTTTATTTTTCGGTCGGGTTGGTGGCTCCTTTTTTTCTTGAAGAGAAATGCTTGGCTTTTTTGCAGTTGACTTCTATTTTCCATGTTTTGCACCATTCGTCAATCTTTTTTGCAGCGTTTTGGAGTCTTTTCGTGATGTTTTTCACCTTAACGCAACTCGTTGCTATTGCGGTGTCGTCCGCATATAGCGCTGTCAAGGTGTTCTCCGATTTCGGGATGTCTGCTGTGTATATGTTATACAGCATTGGTGATAGTACCGCTCCTTGAGGTACTCCCGCCTGCTGCTCTCCGACCTCCGATTTTTCGTTTGCAACCTTCACCTGAAACTTCCTGGCTTTGAGGTACGTGCTCATGAGTTTTATGAGCGTTTTTGTATATCCTGCCTCTTTCATCTTGTAAAGTAAGCCCTCGTGCCATACTCGGTCGAAGGCTTTGCTTACGTCTAGGAAGATTACCCCTGTGGATTCTTTCTGGTTGAAACGTTGAGTGGTATATTCTACTAGTCTCAAGATTTGTTGTTCGGTGCTGTGGTTTTTCCTGAAGTCGAATTGTTCCTCGTATTGTATTTAATGTCCTTGTTTGTTCGTTCAGAATCGTCAGTATCACTCTCTCTGCGATTTTACTCATGGCAGGTAGCAAACTTATCGGTCTGTAGTTTTGGGGAAAAGTGGGGTCTTTACCGGGTTTTCTCAGCATGATAATGCCTGCTTGTTTCCATCTCGATGGGAAGTATTTTGTCTTCAGCATGCCACTTATTATGTTCGAAAGGTATGCCATACCTTTTTTTGGCATGTTTTTCAGCGCTCTGTTCGTGATTCCTTCTATTCCCGGAGCCTTCCTTGCTGATGCGAACCTGAGTAATTCCTTCACTTCCATCGGTGTTGCGAATCCTAGGGTTTCTTGATCTTCCTCGTCTTCTAGGTATTTGTTGATGTTTTCTTCTATCATGTCTGAGAAGTCCATGTCTTCGTCGGGATGTTCGTTCAGTGTAAACTGAAGTTCCATTGTGTTTTTCATCTCTTCTGCTTTCTCTTTGTCTGTATACGCCATCCCGTTGCTTCCGTGTATTGGCGGCATTGGTTTTTTTTTCTTAGGTTTTTAGATATGTTCCATAATCCGGGCTTTTGCGGATCTAGTTCGTTTATCCTTCTGTTCCATTCCTCGCTTCTGTGTTCCTGTAATTTTTCTTGAATTTCCTGTTTCATTTCCCTCACTCTCCTTCTTTCTTCTGGGTTTTGTGTCCTTTGGGCTCTTCTAGCTATTCGATTTTTCTCCCTAATCAGATTTCTCATATCGTCGCTTATATTTTTGAATCTGCCGTATTTGTCTGGTACGGTCGTTGTGGTACTTCGTTCTATCGCTTCTGATAGTGCTTCTTCGAAGAAACAGACCTGTTCTTCTAGCATCTCCTTGCTTTTTATTTCCGTGATTGGTCCTAACAGCTGTCCTGTTAGCCTTCTGAATTTGTCCCAGTTGGTTTTTCTCACGGTTCTTCCTGTTTGTCTGTTGCCCTCTACCAATGGTGACGACGATTGGTGAGTGAGCGTTGCCGCCGTCTATGGTCCCGATTTCTACAGGCATCGTCATGTCTCTCAACTCAGCGATGTCTATAACCTCGGGCCTTCCTCCGTTTGGTGGGTAGTGTGTCGGTCTTACTGGTCCTATCGCTTGATAGGATGGGTGATCTTCTATGATCTTCTCCAAGTTTCTTCCTTGTCTGTTTCTTCTTGTGCTGTACCACGTAGGGGACTTGGCATTCAGATCTCCTAAGATAATGCCTTTTTTACCATCTGGGAGTACTGCTAGCACGTCTTCCTCGTGTATTGTGGTGTCAGGCCGTACGTATGCTGATATTATTCTAATATCGCCCTATGATGTTTTAATGACTACTTTTGTCTCCTCCATGCTAAGTAGTTCGTCCGGTGAGTTTATTCGGTGTTGGCACAACTCTTTTTTCACTAAGATCGCTGTACCTCCGGAGCGTCCGTTTATATCGTCTCTATAAACGTTGTAGCCTTGCCAGGTGAATCTGTGTGTGTCACCTGGCAATCTTGTTTCTTGTAGTGCGAAGATATCGTAATCTTCTTCCTCCAAGATCACTCCCATGGTGTTTTGGTTTGTTCGTAGTCCTCCTGTGTTCCACGAGCCAATCTTTATTTGACTAGGAAGGTTGTTTGTCATTTTATTTTGCTTGTTGAGCTATTAATGTCGCTATAAGTGTCTGCATGTTCTGCAGCATACTCATTATCTCGCCCATTCCTTGTGGTTTTTGTGAAGTTGAGGCTGAGGGCGTTTTCTTGGCCGTTTGGGCGTAGCTGACTCCTGGGATCGTGGTTTTTGTTGTTTGTTTTTTAGTTTCCTCTTTTTTTGGATTTTTTGGACACCCCCTGTGGCACCTGTCCGTCGTGTTTCTTCTGTTCTACCACACTTATCTTCGTATGGCAGAGATATCTCAAGTTTTTGTAGGACTGCTCTTCTGCAGGCTCGATAACTACCATGTATATTGGTATCAATTTTCTTGTCTTGTCTTGTCTTAAATTTTTTGAGTGAGTTGCCATACTTTTTTAGGTTTCAATCCTCTTTCCCTCAGCTCGATTTCTACTTCCGATGCTGGGGTGTTCACTGCTAGTCCTTTTATCACTAGCTTTCTTTCTTTCTCTTCTTTGAGTGCGTACGTATACCACTCTATTTATTTGTGCTTGCTCAGGAGCATCTTCATTTTGTTGTCTTCCACTGACTGCGTGGTGATCTCTCCTGTGAAGCTGCCCATTTTGCATTGGGCGTTGATACTTCTCTGTATCAGTTGTTTTCTGTTAACAGTCTACATCAGTGGGGATTTCAATATGATTGGAGGTGGCCTTCTCTCTGTTTTTTTTATTTTTCTTCTTCGTCTCTATTTTTTTAATTCTTCCTCTATTTCTTTTCCACTTTCACTACTTTCGTTTTTGTTTTCTTCCGTGGTTTTGCTTTTAGTTTTCTTTCGTTCTCTTTTATTTTTCACTTGCGTGAAATCCTCCTCTTCCATTGGGCAGTCTTCGATGTTTGATTCCTCCATTACTGTGGTCGGGCTCTCACATTTCCTCTCCCATATTTTGTTTTCGGCTTGCGGTTGTCCTTTTTTTTTGATTATTTTCATTTTGTTCGAACAGTTTTGTTAGTTTGTCGTTTAGTTTTTCACTGTTTCGGTCAGGTTGTCTATTCTTGCCAGTTGTATTTCAACTTTTCTTCTCAAGAGCTTGTTTTCTTCCTCCGTTGTAATTCTCTTTTTTTTTAAATTTTCTAAAATTTTCTGAAATTTATAAGTTTAATATTTGTCCGTACTAAGTGTACGGAATTCTCCGCGCAATCAAAACTGCTGTATTATCAGACTTTCCTCATGCGAAGAAAATCTTAAAAGTGTAAATAATTGTGCCTAACTGACACAACCTGAAATAAAAGTTTTATTTGGGTCTTACCCGCGTCCGCTTTCGCTTCACTACACAGTCACAGATATTCACTCTACGTAAACTGAACAGGGCCGTAACCAGCCTTATATACTCTAAAGTTTGACGTCAACAAAGTAAACAAGAGTTACGCAATAAATTAAAAGAAAAAAAATGTCCACCGAAATTGCGAAAATCGAAAAATTGGAGTATCGAGCCATCATCAAGAACCTGTATTAAAAAGGATTAAGAGGTAAGCAGATTTATGAAGATATGCTTAATACCCTTGGGTATCAATGTCCTTCGTGAAAAATTGGACTGCAAGCTCAAAAGAGGTAAATTTTCCATTGAAGATGATGACCGATCGGGAAGGAGAGTTTCTGTGTCACTCGAGAGAGGACAGTAGTTTAAAAAATGTGGATTCAAGTCCGCAAATAAACAATGTGTTCAGTGTTCTTGTTTTAAAAATATAATAAAATGTAAATCACAATGTCACCAAACCTCCACGTGTTGCAATACATGATTGATTGACATGCAAAAAATAAATAAATAAGACTTCTTTTATCCTATTTCTCTTATTCTGTAAACCCAATAGTCTGTTATCCGTTTTTTAGCTTAAGTCCCAGGAGAATAGACAAACGCTTGGTCATTTTTCGACGAATAATCTATTGTCCGGCATTTAGCAAATACTCCGGGAGAATAGGCATGCGTGGCGCGCCATCAACCAACTGTCTATTATCCTGACCTACGACATATACATCGACCAGTTCAGCTTGAGACTTGAATTTTGGATGCGCGATAGTCATGCTAGTCAGAATATATCGAGAGCTCATTTTGTGCCAGTAAGTCGTGCTGTTCACTTCGTAGCTATTCCAGTGCTGTAGCAAAAATTTGGGCGTGAAATTATTTATTTTTGTTGTACTCTTATACATTTCATTCAACGTGGAGAAGTGAATTAAAAAATAAAGTTTTGTGTAGTCAGAGTCGGGAACTAGTGAGTTATCTCCTAAAATTCTTGAAAGAGCAAGCGACAAGGTAGGAAATTGAGTTATATCTCTTCTATGCCAGGAGTTGTCATAAAAATTAGAATAGATTATTTTCTGTTTAGTTCTATTTATAACAATTTTTATAGCATCTCCTGGTGATGCAAAGAATATAACTTTGACAAAGGGCCGTGTAGGAATGTGTTTAATTTTAAAACTTGCTTATCCTATTTAAGACTTTAGGCTTGAGGCTAATGTATCTAAATCCTTATTGAAACTTTTTTTTTGTAAGCATTCAAGAAGTTTCACAAAAACACTGTTTTCTATTGTCAAGTCTTTGAACACAAAAAACTGCGGAAAAATATTAATTCATATTATGTTCATATTTAAGATTACTGAACGTGTTGTAGTTGCTTTAGGTATAATTCGATGCACCGTACTTTGTATATCTAAAGAAAGTAAAATGGTGGATGATGGAAAACAGTATGTAGCAGATAAAAATGTTTCATTCAAATTTAATGAGGTTATCCAATACTGCTACGATTTTTTCAATAACTTTTCAGTCGATGACTGAATATCACGTTGTGATCATACTAAAAAGTTTGAGAAAGAATATATGGAGAAAAAACCACCTCTTAATCAGGTAATCGACAACTTAATTATAGATTTGAATGATGAAGATTCAAGTGAAGAAAGGTTTCTTTACGAAACTAATTCCGAAAGGCATTTAGTGGTAAGTGGGGACGATTTTGATTGGGAGCTCTTCAAGAAATCTCAAGTTTGAAGAGGTAAAAGATTGCAGCAGTGTAAGGGTGGATAATTTCGTTCAAAACGAATCGATAGTGATTCTTCGTCAAAACTATTTACAGTTTTATAAATAGTATCTCCTATTTTTACATTCTATTATTTTTATCAATTTTGGTAAAGTGATATATACTATAATGTAATTTTATTATCAAGACGAAATAAAACAATTTCATTTGTTTGAATCTTCATTCAATATATTTTAATTTTTAATAATGTTTGATGTAAATTCACAGAGGCTTTGTCTTGAAACCAGTCCTCCTTGTTACAAAAGTACTAATGTGACGACGCTGTAGGTCTCTCCGCTCTCCGTATCAGCCAGCTCGCACGCATAATATTATCATTATTTTTCGTGTTTTTATTCATTGTTCAATTCACTCATGAAACTATAAAATATTCACATATTTTCCAGTTGTTATTACGTGACTCGATTTATACATGTGAATATTATAACAAAAATTAATGATCCATAAAGTTATGGCATTCATATTTGTACATGAGATATATCTAAATAAATAAAAAACAAAAACATCAATAAAATATACTGGTTATTTCGAATGATCAATATATATTTTCTCTATTCTGTCAATTAACCAATTTAGATTTTGAAATTCCCGAGAAAATAACAAAATAAGGTCCTCATACGATAAAAAATATGACCGAGTCCAAGTCAGGAAACATTAATGAGACTTTGCTGTTAGTGTACTTCAACAATATATCCGAAAAAAATTCCCCGACTTTCTGGGAGCTGAATATTTGATAATAAAGACGACTCAAATAATTTATAAGTATACTGATGTTTACAATTTTCACAAATTACGTGAGTATTTGAAGTAAAATTCAGAATGATACTAACCAAAAAATCCACTATAAGATTTAGACAAAATTTCTAAAAAATTCATTAATTAGGGACCAAATGTTTTTGATTAACAAGTTTGCGTGATTATTTGCTATGTCGGAAGAAGGAACTTAGTAAATAATTTAGTCACTAATGTAAAGGATAGAAAATCAGTTTCGGTTGCAATGGTGCCAGAAATCGTAACTGACAAAACATGTTTCCAGCCATGTTGTCAAATGGAATCATAAAAAGTCTTGAGGAGAAAAAAGTATGTACTACAGCATTTCTGGCGTTGAGCAAGCATTTGACCGTGTCTGGTACTAAGGGTTACTTTCTAAACTAAAAAAATCCATCCAAATTACTATTCAATCCTAGTGATCGCTACTTCCAAACAAAATTCAATCGTGGAACCTCTGTCAACAACCCCATGAAATCAAGTGTGATACAGGATAGTATAAGGTCGTATATCCATTTCTATACTTTACAGTAGACTTGTTAACAATGGAAAATACATCCTTTGCTACGCTTGCAGACGATACTGTTGTCCTCACAATAGACAGGAATTCTTAGGTAGCCAAATAAACTTCATGAACACCTCAATGTCCTGGAAAAATGGTTAACCAACTAGCGAATGCATTAGTGTCAGAATGTAATGAACCTCCTTTGTTTTTAGAGTGGCAATTATTGTTGCACACAGGGCCGTAGGAAAACTAAAAAAGAAGAAACTTATAAAATATCAAGAAGAATATTCGAGGATCACAGAAAATTACTTAATAGACAAAAAAGACGTTAATGAAACATGGAGGAAAATAAAAACCAATATTGCAAAAACGGCAGAAGAGACACTAAACAGGGAGAAAGGAAAAAATAGAGATAAAGAATGGTATGACCGAGAGTATGATGAGGCAAGAGAACAAAAAAAAACAAAGCGAGTACAAAATGACTCATAAAAAAAGATGAACAAAGTAGGGACGAATACGAAAGAAAAAGGAATTGAGCAAATGCAATTTATAAAAGAAAAAAAAACGAATGGTTCAATAGGATGTTAGAAGAAATGAACAATGATGGAAATACAAATAACTTAAGACAATTCTACAAAAAGATAAAATATCAAAACTATAAACCATTAATAAAAGCAAAAGGGATAAAAGCGAGAGACGGCAGAACAGAACACCGACCACAAGAGATGGGACATATATGGAAAGAGTACTATAGAGAAAGACTTAACGAGAAAGAAAAAATCGAAGCAAATAAAGAATAATGTTAACAGAGAAAGAAGATTAAGAGGTAAAAAGCCCCGGGAGATGATGAAATAGAACCGGAACTTATAAATATGGTGGAGAAAAACTAAGTAAACACATTCATCAACTAATGGAGTAGATATAGAAACAAAACAAAATCCCAGACGAGTGGACCACAGGCATAATGACACCAATATTTAAGAAAGGAAATAAAGGATAAAATAAAATTGAGAATGAAGTAATAATCTATAATTACCAGAAAGCTCAGAAATATATTGTGTAAGTGCAAGTTATCATATATTGCTGGTGAGTAATTCTGAAACATTAATATAAGAGAAAACTAGATATAAAACAAATCAAGATTATTAATACCGATAATCCAACTATTGATTATTATCAACAAAAAAGCGATAAACAAATATCGTTAAAAATCAATAAAAATAGAAATCCAAACTGATAAAAATACAGACCCCGACTAAATCCAAATAGAATAACAAAATTAATCCACAATAACGTAGCTAAACGAGTTTTAACAGCCCGGGTAAGTGTTGGGGGCTAAATTGAGTAGGTGCCTAGCGAATCAGAACGAGACGTGGAACTCGTTAGGGTGCGTTAAACAAAATAAAAGAAAATGAATGATAAAAATGAAAAGGACGATATGGAAACAATAAAAGTAATGTTCTTACAGATAAAAGGTAGTCTCAAGAGCATGGAAGAGAAAATAGACAGAAATGCCTATATTATAGATGAATTAAAAGAAGAAAATCAAAGGCTTAATCAAATAATAGCCGAACAAGAGGAAAGACTGGAAAATGTAGAAGGAGAAATGAGGCTCAATAATATAATAATTCAAGGAATCGAAGATGGAGAAGTCAACAATAAAGAAAAAATCCAATTCATAATGGGGAAAATAGAGGTAGAAGTCGACCTGGAAGCTGATTTAGTAGAATACTACAGAATAGGAGTATTTAAAATAAACAAAAAGAGTGATATTAGAAGCCATATCAAGCGGCCATAAGATTGACGTAGCAAAATATGATAAATACGCCATGGAAACTGCGAAACTATTTGTTAAGTTATATGGCCGGCATCCTATGAGTCCAACGATGCATAAGGTCTTAATTCATGGAGCCTCAATAATAGAAAATTCGTTGTTGCCGATAGGGCAACTTTCGGAAGAAGCTGCTGAGGCCCGCAATAAACATTTTAGGTCTTATCGCCTAAACTTTGCTCGCAAGTTTTCGAGGGAAGAATGCAACTTAGATATTTATCATAGGTTACTATTAACATTCGATCCATTTATTAGTTCCATGAGAAAGACCAAAAAAACCGCTTCAAAATTTTTTTTTGCCTGAGACAATGCAGCTATTAATTCCTGCTGAGCTAAACTGACCAATGGAAATTGATGAAAGCGGCGAAAATTTAAATGTAGATGAATAGGTCTCCAATGTATGATTGATTATTTTTAGTGATTATCTATTTAGCTTATGTATCTTTAATATTGTATAACGAATGTAAAGATCCTTTTAATAATATAATATATTTACTTACTTATTAGAACAAAACAAACTTTGTTTTATTTAATAATACATACCTGAAAGTATTACTAAAACGTAGACAGCTGTCCCTCCTTGGGGAAAGCCGTGAGTATGTCATATGTATTTTCAGTATAATATTAAAAAACACTTTGAAATCAACTACGATCTCGAATAAAATATTTTTTGATAAAAAATCACAAGTAGGTGCGCCTAACCACCGTGCACCAACAAATAAGTTATTCCAAACACAGAATTCTTTTCATGTAACTATTTTGTAATATAAATATCACATAAAATAATTTTGGCCGCCTAAATCCTGAAAAACGATCTATGTGCGGCGAGAAATTTTAAGTCAGGATTTGCATACTTGAAGGTTCGTGTCATTTTTACGATAGTTCTATTTTCACGCTTTACCAGGGCATTTTGTTCCGACGTATGGGGTGCCATCAAACGTTGTGTAACGCCATATCCTTTCAGAATTTCTCAAGGTTCAAAGTTGTCAAGTTCACCATCATTATAACTTAGAAACTCCTTAACATGAACAACAGCTCACCTGGGGCGCACGTTTTACTCGGATTCGCACAATTCGTGGTCAGTTACAACTAGTGGTGCGTTTAAGTCTTTGTCAGTAAGCTTTTATTCATTTCATCTCACAACATTCACTCTCACATAGATTAATCAACTTCTCCAAACACTGAAACAAAACTAACATAAATAACTTAAAAAGAGAGAAATGAGAGTAGATTGTGTGTGCAAACGCGCACGATCACATTGTAAAGACTAGACTACTACTGACTGAGCGCTGAACTCATGGGACTCATAGCAGGGCGGACAGGCAAGTCTATTTGTCAATAACGGAGGGGAGAGAGGTAGAGAATTAGGCTGGACTGGCGAGTCCACCTCACACTAAGAGAAGATTGGGGCATGTATAATGCCCGCAGAAAGGTATAGAAGTTACATCAGACATTCTTTAAGAAGTGCATGCACTTCGATTTAGAATCTAACCACACTAATATTGTTTATTTACAATTGAGTGCATAACTAGTGTGATAATATATCAAATTAAAATATAATGACATTTACCGCGAACTTAATTTTTTTTGTGCTGGTTTTGTGAAGCTTTCTACTTTGACACTTGATCCAGTAGTCTTTCTAGAGTCTTTTGCAGGAACGATGATAGGCTTATGCGTCTGTAGTCCTTTGGTTTGGTGTTGCTTGATTTACCCGATTTGGGTATGAAGACAACCTGTACTTCCCTCCACCTTCTCGGAACATGTCCGAGCCGTAGGCAATCTGAGAAGATCTGAATAAGCAATTCCATTATCTCACCCAAAGCCTTCTGCAACATGATCGGCAGGATCTCGTCTGGTCCTCCAGACTTATATGGGCCGAACGAGCCCACCGCCCGCCTTTTTGAGTTCACGTCAAGAAACTTATCATTTGTACGATCATTGCTAAATTACATAAATTTGTATCAGAACAATTCTATTCTCGCCGCCAATGCAGAATATCATAACGTGTAACAATAGTTGCATACAAGTAGTTCTCTTAGATAATCTATAATACAGCTCGTTGTCAAGTAACAGGAAAAAAATAATAAAAAAACTTCTATACGTTCTTTTTTTGTTACTTAACAACGAACTGAACGATCATTCTAAACTTAGAAATTACTAATAAAACATATTATAGATTATCTGAGAGTATGTAACCATTAATTCACGTTATGATATTATGCTTTCAGCAGTAGCGGCGAGAATAGAATTGTTCTGTTACATAGTACTTGTCTAACTTTGTTCCATGAAATGTTTCAAAATACTTGGCGGAAAGTCGACAAGCGCTAGATTTCTCATAAGCGGGAAGCGGAGCTCATTTTTTATGGCGAACTAGAAATATGACATACTTTGCGACTTTTTTATTTAAATAAAGATTCCAGTATAGCACGACTTACATATAGATTTAAAATCCTGGAAACTTTCATGCAAGACCCTGTATTTCACCTATAGAAGTTTATTATTTCATAATCAAGCGGTTGATTTAACAATATATTGGTTAAAGCACTCTGAGTAAAGGAAACAATTCCAGTGAAAAATCAGTCTATAAGCTATTATTTAGAAGATTATTGATATTTAAATTGTATTAGTATGATAGTATAAGATAAAATACAGGAAAATAATAGAGGAACGACATTTCTATTTAGATGAATGAAGCCTCCAACGGTCAGCGCGGGTCGCAAGTCTTCTAAAAACACGGAAAGATCATGTAATGATTCCTTTCTAGATATTTCTTCAACTTCGGTTTGCAGAATGTAGCAATTCTTGATAATATTCAATCCTGCTCTCTCGATATTGTCCCCTGCAATCGCTAACATGACGCACATAGCCTAGAAGAAGTTTGATGTGAAAAAGCACTGAACAACTTGTGTATAAAAATCTGAATAAAAAATATAAATGTTTATAGAGAATTGTTCGTTGATCGCTACTTGCATTCAATTTTTAATTTCATCAAATACTCTTTTCAAAAATTTTCTTTAGTTTGTATCAAACCTGTGTCTTTAAATTGAATCCGTAGTAAAAATTCAGTTTATATTGTGAGTGGTATAGTCGATAATGTGAAAGAATTCTTTATACATTCTTCTCTTCAAATATGACAGGTAAATGAATCAAATATGCCTTTCACATCATTATAAAATTTATTGATGAGTTTGTAAGTTAAACAAAATAATTGTGATCACTGTTACGAACTCACTCATATAATTTGTCGTATGGGCCGGCTATTTTAATGTTTTGTGCTCTATTTACATTATGAGTCTGTAACTATTTCTATAGAATTTTTAGAAATGCTTTCCATATATAGATCCTACCTTCACTTTCAGCCAAATTTTGATTGTCTACGAAACAAAAACGTTTGAAAACCAATGATGGAGAAAGTAAGTTTTTCTATCAAAAAAGAACTAACATTTCCAGTAACATATTCACATAAGATTATCATTGATAAGAGATGTTGGCCCATTCCGTTCTTTATTATGGACAATTTGATAACCATTAGAAAAATCCTTATACCAGCAACATACCAATTGATAATATTAGGCTCATAGACCCGACAAAGCTGACGATTGACAAAATTCTCTGTGCGTTTAAGAACTTTATCACCGATTGAACCGGGAGAAGGATCAAGAGCTTCAATTTATGATGACTCTTAACACGCTTCTGGTATGATACGGGATCTATATATCACTATTATAATATATATCATTTAATTTGGAATTTGTATAGAGTCTAGATAAGTAATTTTCAACCTTTTTTCATCCTGGTGCACTTTTAATAAAGTAAAATAGTATTACAAAGTTAATTATTCTTTAATAAATGATTCCCGATGCAAAAACCGATGAGTAACGTATATATTTGTATTATGTTCTCCTCTATTTGCCGCAAATCCTTTCATATCTCCGGTCATAGCAGGAGCATCATCTGTGCAAATGTCAATGCCCGTAATTTCATTTCTTTTAACCCTAGAATACTATTCGTTCGCGAAACTTACCGTGGTCGGTCATATTTAATAATTTTAGGTCCTATCGACGAACTAGCCGTCCGAAGTTCTCAGTACCTTCCTGACCAGTTCTGATCTATACGTGAACGTAGGTGAAGGTATATAATTATTCTCGAGAATTGGGGATTTTGAAAAAGTGTAGTAACGTGTATACGAGAGGAACAATAGTTCCAGACATATTCCACTCTGTTAACAGTAGGTAGTAGATTTATTTGTAAAAATGTAGCACTTCTTATCATTACTTTGTCGGAACTTCAGTGGCAAAGAGAAGTTGAACGAATCATTAATGAGGGAGAAAATATTTCAAAACCAGATGGTAATAGCGGAGGTGATTGGGAGGAAGATAATTTAGAAGTCGTGCCATAATTTACAAACTCTAGGAAGAAGGCGGCCATAAATGGTCGGCTAAGTTACCTTCAAGTAATAACAGAATAACAATTAGAAAGATCAATCATTTTTTAACAGGCAGTAAAGAAGTCAGAAGCCATATAAACTTACTATCTTAGGAACAGTAAGAAAAAAGAAGAGAGAGATACCTCCAGAATTATAACAAATGAAAGGCAGAAATACTAAATCTTGAATGTTTTGTTTTGACCAAAATAAAACATTGGTCTTGTATAAGTCAAGAGAACATAAAAGTGTATTATTGCTCCCCACACTGCATGAGAGGGCGGATATTTCCGAAGAAAATCGTAAACCAATGATTATTGTCAAACCAAAAGAGAGGTGGACAATTTTGATCAATTTCTGTCTAATATGGGTTGTAACCGAAAAATAAGAAGGTGACCATTATGCTAACTAAATGATCAGCACGTGATGACCAAGTCCACAATCGTTTCTGGAACTATGACTTTATTATTACCAGTTAAGATATGATTACGTCGCCATAGAACTTATATCAGGTGCGTTTTCATTTCAGTTATGGAAATCCTTTAAATTTAGATCTTTATCCTAAGCTTTACTTTCCATATTTGTATTTTATCAAATTTTATTATTTTCATCCGTAAAATTAGGCGGTTTTTCATACTTACAAAAACTATGCATGAGTACAGGTAATCCCATGATATTGATATATTTGTAGGATGTTCTAAATTATAATTTATAACAGCAAGCGTCTCGATAAAATCATATATTAATATCAACAAAATATGAAATCCAAAAGTGTGATTCAGAGTTTCAACGATAAGGTAAATATCTCTGTAAATGCGTTCAATCTTGTTTTTATTTCCAAGAAAGTCATTTCTTTGTCTATAAACGATCTGTAGATTTCCACAACATTCCATCAGTCTATGTCTCATGATTGTTGAACTTTCTAATACAAAAGAAGTATTTATCACCATAACAACATACATACTCATCCATATGAACAATGCACTTATGGAAGCTTCTCCAAAAAGAGGAATATAAGTTCCAAGTCCCATAAGCAAAAACAAAGCCCACAAAAGACTCCTAAATATAATAGTATATCTCGAAATGTAACAACTCCCCAAGTTTCTGTTTAAGCTTGAAAAATGTTGGAAGTATTTCTTCCAATTTTCTATGCTAAGAATTAATGATGAGAATAAACCGATATTCATGAAAGAGTATAAACCTGCGTGAAACCATTCAAAAATCTGATAGTTTTCTGATGTGGTTATGTCCTGCATTATGAAATCATAAACTGAAGTTCCAGTAAATATATTCGAGCATATCATTATTATTGATTGTATAAATATATTGCCAGTTTTAGAAGGATATAAGCCAACAATGTTACCAACTTTGTAAATATTTCTCAATAAAAATGTATCTTTCATCATAATTTTTCCATAGTTATTGATAATCATATTCAATGTGTTACCGCAGTTGAATGTATAACTTACTAACTACTGTTCTCTGTCAGGATTTGAAATTATTCGATTTTATCTATTCATGAAACTATTAAATGTTCAACTGAACATACTTTTTAATTGTTTTGACGTGACATAGTACACGTATAAGTGAAATTTGTTTCGTAAATATATAAAAAGTTTTTTGCACCAATACAGCTATCATATAATGAGGAAAGTGCTGTAAAATATTTTATCCTACGACCACTTATGAAAATGATAAATTGCACTCTCATTTTTACATAAGAAAGTAGCTTATTTCACACATGTATTAAAAAATAACAAAACATAAATGTATTGAAATGCTTCTTTTTCTTATGTTATATATGGTTTCGAACTATAGAGGGAATTCGCGAATACAATATGAATCTGGCTAGGTGCCGAAAGGCAAAAGGCCCAATTTAAAAGACTAAGAAGTAGACAATATGATTTTTAGGTTATATTAGTGTTTACAAGTTTGTTGTGATTTGTGTTCAAATACATATTAGTGTCTGTAAGATAATTTGAACGTTAAAATTGAGTATTATCACTATTATTGGGTAATCGGGTAGTATCGTGCTGGCAAAAATAGATTCTAGTGATTTTGGAAGTATGCTTTCAGAAATAATAGAAGATGCTAAAAAAACTTCTCTCAAATTTTTGCCTGCGAAATCTAGAGTAAGGTATCAATGTGCTCATGATCAATTTATCAAATGGAGACAAAGGAAACAAATAAAAAGTTCGTTTTCTGAGAATGTACTTCTTACCTATATGAATGAATTTTCATTAAAAATGCAAAGTCCGACTTTGTGGACACAGTACTCAATGTTGTACACTAATTTATCTATTGAACATAATGTTGATATTTCCAAGTACCTAAAACTAGACCTAAAACTGAAGGCATTCTTAAAAAAGCCAGTCCTCTCGTAGCAAGAAATAAATAATTTCATAGAAACAACTCCAGATGAATTACGTTTATTTACAAAAGTAAGCAAGTTTGATATTTATTGTTTCGTTCAATGTATAAGTACTTGTTATTATCTTCTTCTTTTTTCTTTCCATGCCTTCTCCTAATGGAGGTTGGCGACCACTACTTTAAATGCTTCTCTATCTTTTACTGTGTGAAACAATTCTGGCACACTCATATTCGTCCAGTCTCTCACATTCCTTAGCCACGACTTCTTCTTTCTCCCGACACCCCGTCTACCATCTATCCTGCCTTGCATAATTGTTTGCAGAAGAGTATACTTGTCTCCTCTCAGTATGTGACCTAAGTACGCTGTTTTCCTTTGGTTTATGGTCCTTATCAGTGATAGTTCTCTGCCTATTCTGGTTAGCATTTCTGCATTTGTTGTTCTTTAGAATTTTACGATAGAGCCAGAATTCAAATGGTTTTTTGTTATCTGAGCTTTCAGCGTCCAAGTTTCAACTCCATATAATAATACGGACCGTACGTAGCAGTGTACAAATCTTAATCTTTGGTTTAGAGATAGATTTCTATTGCATAGCAGGGCTTTATACTTGGTAAATGCCTTTCTTGCTATTTCGATTTTACTTTTGATTTCTCCGCCCATATTTAAGTCAGATGTAATTTGGGACCCCAAGTATTGCTTGCTACCCTCTCAATTGGTCTTCCATCAAGATGTAGTTGGCAATTGTTGATTGTGTTTTTAGATATAACCATGAACTTTGTCTTGTTTGTATTCATTGAGAGTCCCATTTTTTCACTCTTCCTGTTCACACATTCAAGGAAGGATTGCAAGTCATCAATTGATTCTGCCAGTAACACCGTATCATCGGAAAAGCGAATTGTATTTATCACTTCTTCACCTATCTTCATTCCTTATGCTCTTCCCCATAGTGTCCTTTTAAATATAACTTGAGAATATGAGTTGAACAGAACTGACGACAGCACACATCCCTGTCTTACACCTCGCTCAACTAGTATTTCGTCTGTTAATAAGTTATTTATCTTTACTACCGTCGTGTGATTCCAATATATCTTTTTTATTAACGTTACATCCTTTGCTTCGAGATTGATATTCTAAAGTTCTTCAATATTTTAATATGCTTCACCCTGTCAAATGCCTTATGATAATCTATGAAACACATGTAAATAGTTTTATTGTATTCACGGCATTTCTGTAGGAGAACATTCATCGCGAAGAGTGCTTCACGAGTTCCCACTCCTCCTCTGAAACCAAACTGGGTATTATCCAGTTCCTACTCACATTTCTTATAAATTCTGTTTTGTATAATTTTTAATAATATTTTCAGAGGATGTTTGAGGGTTATTCTTTTTGGGTATTGGTATGAACGCTGATTTCAGCCATTCCTCTGGTATATTTCCTTGTTGGTAGATCTTATTTAGTATCTTAGTGAAGTTTTTCAAGTTTGATCCATCTAAGCTTTTAATAGTTCAATTGGTATTCCATCCAACCCTGGTGCTTTCCCATTTTTGCTATTTGTTAGTGCATTTCTAACTTCTGATTCTAAAATATCAAGACATTCGTCAGAACTTGGTAGATCTATGTCTTGTGGTTTTCTGTCCCGAAAGAGCTGTAGAATATATTCTTTCCAACACCTTTTTATATGTTCTTCTTCTAACTGGATCCTTTGTTGGCTATCCCTTGTTATGCATGGTATTCTTTTCTTTGTGTTACCAGTTAATTCTTTCAGCTTCCTATGGGGATTTGATGTCTCATGTTTTAAATTTAAGTCTTCAATTTTCTGACACTGATTTTTCATCCATTTTTCTTTTGCTTTGTTGATTTCTGTCTTTATTTTCTTTTATTTATATTTATCTTTATTTTATATTTTTCGGGGTTCTTATTATTGAGCTCTCTCCTTTCGTCCATAAGTGTAAGGATTTGGGGAGTTATCCATTTTTTCTTCTTTCGATTTTCCTGCTTGCCTACGATTCTGTTCCAGTTTGTACTAAATTTGTTTTCATGACGTTCCAGTTCGCATCATACTCTAATAATTTTCTCTCAAACTCTTTATTAAATGTGTCTTTTATTTGGGGGTCATTCAGCTTAGCTACGTCTAGTGTCGGTGGTCTGTATTGTTTCTTTTGTGATCTTAATTTAACTTTCTCATTAGCTACTAATATACTGTGATCTGTAGCTGCATCTCCACTTGGATAAGTTTTCACTCCATATGTTGCGTTTCTGAATCTTCTGTTTGTTAATATATAGTCCATCTGATTTCTTATTGCCTGGACCTCTTTATCTCCTGGAGCAGTCCACGTATAGAGTCTCCTTGGATGTAACTTAAACATGATGTTTGTTATAATCAAGTCATGTTCTTGGCAATATTCAATTAGTCTATCACCTCTTTCGTTTCGTTGCCCCAATCCAAAATCACCGGCACTCTTCTTTTACCAACCTTACCAATGAAATCGCCCAATATAATGTTTATCTCATGTTTTTTCAAGTTTGTAGACCTGCATAAAAGTCTTCTACTTCTTCATCGCTGTGGTCTGATGTTGGAGCTTAAATTTGTATTAGGTCAACGTTGATGGGATGGGCTTTTATTTGTACTAGCATTATTCTATCATTGTATGGGATAAAGTTTATAACTGACTGTTGCATTTCTCTTCTGACATTGATTCCTACTCCGTTCCTGTGTTGTCCCGTTTCTGTACCTGAGTAATAGAGTGCAGTCTTTTCTTCTGAAAAATGACAGACCCTGGCCATCGCACTTCTGCTAGATCTAGGACATCTAAATTCAATCGGCTCATTTCCCTTGTAACGTTTTCCAATTTGCCGGCTTGATACAGAGTTTTGATGTTCCATGTAGCAATGCAGTTTATAGTGAACTTTTGACAAGTATTTCTCTTAATGACGACCTGGGATGCCTTGACATCTCTATATACGTGTAGTATTAGAGGGTTTACAGCGGTTGTTTCTTGAGTATTACTAAACGTGGAATTTTCCGTATTGATTTGACAACCTGTGGGAATTTTGATTAGGGTATTTTGTTTAAACAATAGTATGCGTCTCTTGTCGCAGTTTGATTCGATTTTGACTGGGACGATGGTCGGTAATGCTAGTATGAATTTTTCGTCAATCCTTTCAATGACTGGATGGGTCAAAACTGCTGGGCTTGCTTGACAGGTGGGTTTTTCGGCTTTTAATAATGGAATAATACAGGAGTTTGCATTGATGTCTTCATGATTTTGGCACAAGTAGAGACTGCTCAGCTTTGGACACAGGGTGTCTTCATACTGGTGGCTGCTCGTACCGAGTATTAAAAAGGATTTTTCGGGAATAATTATGGAATTATGGTAGGGGAGGCTAATAAGATGGAAGGTTTGGTAATTATCGTTTTTTAAGATAGATAAGTGTAGTGCAAAGATTATATTAGTTTCTCGGATTACAGTTTGTATACCAGCTAATTTATAATAATAAAATGGATTATTGAATCTAATGATTTTATTTTCTCCGTAGATTTTACTTAAATGATCTACTAACTTTAGTAGTTCGTTAATTGGTATTATTGATGTATGTAGAACTCCTGAGTGAGCAAACATAATGGCATTTTCTAAATTGTCTAAAAAGTTAATAAGATTTTGACAGTTCAATGTAATTTGATCTAAAGCGTTGGAAAATCTTACATAGTTATATATATCTTCGGTAAAATTACTTAATTCTGTAGAGAGTTCTTTTAGTTTGACTTTTATTGAGAGTTGATTTTTGTTTAGGCTTAGAACGGTTCTGTTATAGTGGTCGATAAGGTTGAAATTTAATGATGTCTGAAGTTCTAATTGAGCTTGATAGAATTTTGGTTTTCTAGCAATTTCTCTATTTGAGACTACCAAATAGCCATTTACTAGCGGTTTCTAATCCATTTATTAATCCGCGCTTTTGCCGTTAATAGGAGTAAGATTGTTCAATTTTTCTGTAGTTCTTTTCAATAAGTAGTTAGCATGGGAAAATAAATCAATTAGGATTAGAAATATGGTAAGGATAAGATTTGTTTTTGTTCTGTTCATAATTCTGTAAAGAAAGAGTTTATTTATTACTAGGTTTCTTAACAATAGATTTTTGAATCTTTTTATTTTTTTCTAAAATTATTTTTGTGCCTAAGTCACGTTTTACTTTAGATTTCACATGTCGAGGTTTTATTTTATTTCGTTTTGCTTCACGGTTTTTAAGGAATATTGTCTGATTGTCGTCGAAATTTATAGGGTCTTCGCGATTCTCGTTCCGTTTTGAAATTACTTTTTCCTTTTCGTTTAATGACCGTTCTGTTATTGATTGATAAAGATTACTAAGTCGTTTGCGTCTATTCTCTAAACAGTCATTTATAATAGTTTCTTCGGTGAGGTCGAAAGGGTCGAGTGCCTTAGTGTCACCTAGGATTATGTCAAAAGGTTTGCATTTAGTTACTGAATGTACAGAAGAATTGTATCCTAACACAGCATTTTGAATGATCTGTTTGGGGGACATGTTTGAATTTTGCAAGTGAATAACGCGAGCATTTTCTAATAATGATAAATGAAACCTTTCAACGAGACTGTTGCTGTTAGAATTTCTGGGTGTAGTAAAATGTAGTTTGATTTTGTGTAGCTTACAAAACTCTTGTAATAGCTGACAGTGGAATTCAGTTCCACTATCACAAGTTATCGCTGATGGTACGCCAAAGTGAGATATAAAAAGAGATAGACCTTCGATTATGTCCTTTTTCATGTCGGGCCAATAGTATTTTGATTTTAAAGCTTCTAGTGTTTCGTTTATTCCTCTGTGGCATGTTTTAGTTTCGTGATGATACTGTAAAATTTCTTTGCGTTCATCGACCATTTCTACATCTCTGACAAATTTACGCCAAACTACTAATTTGAATGCGTGATTTTTAAAAGTTTTTTGGAGAGTAGTTATTAATTTTGGGATTAAATTGGTTGAGGAATTTGGTATATGTAGACAATATAGTTTTTTCGGATCTATAAAGTTTTTGAAAACATGTATGAGTTCTTTTTCGAAATCATTAGTCAAATTAATTGAAATTCGCGTTTTTGTGTCAAATGGAGTTTGTTTAGTTATGTTGCAAGCTTTATGTACGTTTTGCTTCATTATTAATTGATTGTTGTAAGAATTAGTTATATTTTCGCTATACGGTATACCTAGTATTGGATTTTTTTGTGCTGAGTGTACTGTTTCGTCATCATCTTTTTCGATAGGAGTTTTATCGTTTGAATTCAAAAATTTTTCCAATTCGTCCCTCATTTCTTGTTCCGTTAGGTTTTGATTGTTAGTGGTATTTTCGTCCGCATATGTTCCTATTATTTCGTCTATGTCTCCTGGGATTCCTAATAAAGATTCGTTCTCGATGTCCATTGCGTTGATTTCTATTCGGCTCAGGGCATCGGCATTAGAGTTTTGCGAACCGGGCTTATATTGTATTTCGAAATTGTATTCCTCTAGTAGAAGTCTCCATCGTATTAGTTTCGAATTGGGTTCTTTTAGATTGAAGAGCCATTTAAGGGGTTTGTGGTCAGTTATTAGTTTCACTTTGCGCCCATAAATGTATGGTCGGAAATGCTTTACAGCCCAAGTGATTGCTAGAAGTTCTTTTTCGATAGTACTATAATTGATTTCGGCGGGATTGAGTGTGCGAGACGCGTAAGCAATCGGTAGGTCGCTACCAATCGGTCCTTGGCTTAACACGGCACCTAATGCAAAATTGGAGGCATCGGTTGTAACATTAAAGGGTTTTTCAAAGTCAGGAAATTGTTGGATAGGGTCATTTGTTAACAAATTTTTACAAAGTGCGATTGTTTCGATAAATTCGGGGGAATGAACAATTTTTTCTCCCTTTTTCAGGCATTTGGTAAAAGGTTTCGTAATTTTCGCGAAATTCTTGATGAATTTTCTATAATAGCCTAGCAATCCCAGAAATAAATTTATTTCTTTAGCCGTTTTAGGTAAAGGAAATTGTTTTATGGCATCTATCTTCTTTGGGTTAGGCTTAACGCCTTGCGGTGTGATGACATGGCCTAGAAACTCAACTTCTTTTTTAACAAAATCTGATTTATCTAGTTGAATTTTAAGGTTAGTTTCTCTGAGTCTTCGAAAGAGTAGCTTGAGATTAGCTATATGTTCTTCTAGGCTTGAACTGAAGATAATTATATCGACCATGTAAACCATGCAGATTTTTCCTTGGAGATCTTTCAAGATGTTGTCCATGACACGCTGAAAAGTGGCAGGGGCGTTCCGGAGTCCAAATGGCATACGTAAATATTCGTAGTGCCCGTTCTCTCCGCTGAATGCTGTTTTCGATATGGAATTCTCATGCATCTGGATTTGATGAAAGCCTGAAGCCAAGTCTATGGTTGAGTAATCTATGACGATTCTCCATTTTTGTTTATTGCTGGCGTCGGTTTTCTTCGGGACTGCTTCCCTGCTCCACGGGGAAGAACTTGGTCTAATTATTCCATCGTCTTCTTTATCTGTCGTTGAACCTCTTCCTTGTGTATATAGGGGTAACGATATGATTTCGTGTGTACGGGTACTTCGTCCAATGTTTTAATTTCATGTTTTATTTCATTCGTAAAAGTCAATTTGTCCTTATCTTTATGAAATATATCTTTAAAATCGTTGCATAATTTAAGAATAGCCTCTTTTTCTTCTTCTTTCAGGTGTTCTGTTCTAATGAAGTTTTGTATATTTTCTTCATAATTTTCCGAATATCTATTTTGTAAAATATCCTCGGTATAATAAAAATTATAATTTTGTTTTATAGTATTAGTAAGAGGTCTGTCTTTAATTATAATTTCAACGCGTTTATCGCTGCGGTTTATTATTTCAGTTTTCGCGAAACCATTTTTTGCAATTGTAATAGTTTCTGGGAAATAAAGATTATCTATGTTTTGACTGGGTATTATGACTTCTCCATTGAAACAACTGACTGGAATTTTCACGGCAGCTATTTCGTGGGAGTCAACACATATTTTAAAATCTTTATCAAAATCATAAAAATTTGAATATTATTATTCCTAAGTATATTATTCTCAAAATCAACGCATAATCTAAGTTTTTTTATTACATTCAGACCGATGAGGCCATCGAAATAGTTATGAAATTTAAATAAAATAAATGGTATAGTACAGGGTGATCTAAATTCGGGGAAAGCTGGAATATCCGCTTTGAATTTTGCATCTTTATGACCTACTGCTGTCGATATTGTGGTTGTTTCATGATAAATAGTATTAGGGAAGAATTTTTCTGCGATACTAGGATTTAAAATTGATTGCATACTGCCAGTATCTACTAGGAGTTTTATTGGAGGGTTGTTGATTTTTATGTATGGTAATTGAATGTTATTAGAATCAGAAAATATTTCATTTATGTTGCATTGTCTTTGTGGCTCGTTATACGGAAATTTTTTGTGTTCTCATTTGGAACATTAGCATTATATGTGACTGAATCTGAGTAGTCAGGGTCACTTTCATAAGCAGGGTTTTCGGAATCGTGATTTATCTGAATATCGGGGTAGTCGGTGTTAGAATCATGAGAGTCTAATTGAATTTGGTGTAATTCTTGCGAAATGAAGTTTCTCGGATTTGAAGGTCTGAAATAATTATTAGGTTGGTTAGGTCTGAAAGTATTTCTTGAATTTATTGATATTGGTTCTGGTTTGTTTTCCGGAGTTTTTCCAGTGGGTGCAAAGACGTTTTTTTGTTGCCCAAATACTTGTCTATTGGTCGGGTAATGTCTAGTTATTTGTCGAGGTTGCACTGGAATTGGTTGTCTAGGAAAATTGTTTGTTGGGTATTGATCGTTTGGACTTTGTGTGGGATTTGGGTTTCGGTAAGTGAAATTAGTTTGAGGTGTTTGTTGTCTGAACATCTGATTTTGATATGTGTTATAATTTGAATATCGGTTATTACTATTTGATATTGGTCTGTTATAATTTTCTGAGTTTGTGACAGTTCTCGTATTACTTTTAAATTTGAAATTATTTTGAGAATAATTGAAATTTTCTTCTTCAATAATAAATGTAATAGCGGCTTCTATTGAAACTGGATTCTTGAGTCTAATTGTATGTTGAAGCAAACCGGTTAAATTTCTAATGAGCGTTTTTAAAGCCATTTGGTCATATTATCTGCGATATATTTCTTTAGTATTAGCAGGCATTTCTGCTAAAGAAAAACTATTGATTCTTTGAACCAGATGACTTCTTAAAACTTGTAGTCTTTTAGCAAAATCTAATGTTGTTTCATTTTTAAAAGGATGTGCCATTAGAAGGTCTTGTTCTAGACATTCTAATGATCTCTTATCGCCAAAACATTGTTCTAAAGCATCTTTCACTAAATTCCAACTATCTAACTCTATTCTACATCCAACTAAAAGATTTGCTCTACCTATTAATTTGGAACGGATAGCTCTTAAGATATAATTATTGATCACTAAATTACCTACATTATTATATGTATCAATGAGAAATTGGCAATTCTCTATAAATTGTATAAAAGTCGATGTATTGCCATCGTACGGTGCAATTAAGTCTACTGATAATTTCAACATTTGGATATTAATCTGTTCATTATTGTTAGCCATATTGTTTGAAATATTATTGTTATAACTATCGTTCTCTTCTAAATTTATTGATTTGTTAAAACTTGAAATCAATTCTTCATTATTTATGTCAGAATTATTCATTAATTAATAAACAGGATAATTATATATATTTTCTAATGCCTAAATATAAAAGGTAGTTGATATTTCCGACCGGGAAATATTTTACCTATCTTAAAATTAGGGAAGTGTAATAGGAAAACTCGGTACTTACAGGTACTTCTTGAAGTTCTCCCTACGTGATTCTGCTTTCTCTGGTTGGTGTAGGTCGTTGTCGTCTAAGAGTTGAAACTTACGTTCCGTTTTTTCACAAAAGCGGTCTCGATGCCGTGACTTTTCGAAAACACAAAACTACGACTATATCCTACTGTGACTGCGCCACTTATGTTATTTTGTATGAAAAATATCTTTTTAAAAATAAACTTTATTTTATACAAGTTTACAATTTCAGAGCTACAAACAGAATGAATTGAAAAATGAATGATCATGAATATATAAAGTTCTTTTATCGTTAAAAGCTGACACAGATATTTTTATATAAAGTGAGCAAAATAACTTTACATAACTAGGTCATATATATAAAATGAACACTGAACATATGATACAAAGTAAATACGACAGTTATTCTCTCGGTTATTCTAAAATAAGCGTTATTATTAAACTGATAAATCTGAAAATGGTATATAAATAGTATTTTGTATCAGGATGTAGAAATACCATGACTAAAACACCTAATAAAGTTTTTTTATGATGCCAAGAAATTCGAATATATAACAAAAATTGTTTGAAAGTGAGATGTAATTGTTTTTGTTGCCAGGATGATTTTAATTAAGTAAGAGATTCAAATTTAACTTATTTTGGTATTTTATAGTAAATAAGTTTATTATGCTATTTTAGCGTTAATATGTAATAATGTAAGAAATTTACCGTTAAAAGGTTCATTCAACATTCAAAAATGTTTTATTTATATGTAAGGAATAAATAAATATTGTATCATAACAGCACACGCTACATTTCCGTCACAATTGAAATCTCAGGAGAATCCTTTCCTTATGTAGTTGAAAATTTGAGATTTTTGAGATTTTCAGTAAAATATTTAGATATTATTTTTTCACTTTTAATTAAATATTTTACTTCCTGACATTTCATTTGAAGAACAAGGAACAACAAAATAAAAAACTAAATAATTTTTAAAAATGCAAGTATCCTATTTTAAACTCTTTAAAAAGCTTTCGAGGGGCTTCACAAACAAATAGTGTTTTCTATCACTAATGAATATAGCAGGGGTACTCAAAGCTCAAACTTGAACTGCTGGCGATCTACCTCAATATTTTTAGACTACTTACCATCGACTCTGAGAGGCTGCAAGTATGTGTGATGCAGGGTTGTCGTACATACACGATACACCCTACCTACCTAAATAGGGTGTACCGTAGCATATATAGATATTAGCTTTCTGCACAATATAGGTAGATTATTTTAGTCAAGGTTTGGGTTAGGTTTAGTTAGGTTCTTCTCTACAATATCAATGAAAAAACTCATAGTTATTCAAAATTGTGAGTTTATTGGTTGTTACAAAACAAAAGAGTTACATATGGTGTTAAACGTAACTAAAGAGTGGCTTTGGATGTTGAAGCGTGGCTCTGCATGTCCTCAGCTTACTTTTCATAAGATGGTACGTAACCACTGAGTGCTAATCGCAAGCATGATGACATATGATCGTCAGTTAGTCGATTGCGATATTTTGACTTAATTATCTTCATTTCAGAAAATGCAGACTCGCACAAGTAAGTTGACCCAAACAATGCCGTCAGTTGAAGGGCGATTTGCCTTAGATTCGGATATTTATCTTAGATATAAAACACCAGAAATTTGTATCAGATGCTGTAGCTTTGAGATGTATATCTAATATAATCTGCACCAACTCATTTTCAACAGAACATGAGTTCATATTAAACTGACTTGCTATTTCAGTAGCTAATTCCTCAATGTTTTTACATGGAAAAGGATAACTCATAAATGATGCTATATTTTCCAATTTACTGCGATCATAAAAACGCATTTCGAATTGTCCCAAAATATTTGATAATTCAGCCTCATACGTATCATAATTAAACTGAGGAATCCTTGCTTTCAAAGACGGAAAATGTTTCAGATCCTTTCTTTTCAGTTGATCTATCATAAGTTGCAATTTACTTTTGAATGCGTTTACTGCGCTAATCATCTCAATAATAGTTTTTCCTTCAATTGAAGCTCCAAGTTAACGATGTTTAAGTGCATTGTGATGTCAGTCAAAAATGCCAAATCAGTCAGCCATTTTTCGTTTTTCAAAATCTGAGTGTCATCACCTCTTTCGTCTAGAAAAGCTGTTATTTCGGGCAATAATTCTTGAAACCTTTGAAGGATCTTTCCGCGACTCAACCACCTGACGTCTGTGTGAAGAACTAAATCAGTGTGTTCAGCTGACTCCATATCTTCCAACTGCAACTGAAAGAGCCGCCGTTGCAAGCTACGTGCACGGATGGAATTCACAATTTTTGTTGCAATGCCCATAATTTCCTCCGTGTTTAAAACTTTGGAACACAAAACTTGTTGATGTATAATGCCATGGAATGAAAAAAATGAAGGGAATTCTTCATTAGCTCGACACAATGCCACAAAACCGTTTTTGTTTCTAGTTATTGCTGGTGCTCCATCGATTGTAATGCACACTAATTTATTTATTGGTAGCTCGTAGTTTTTTACAAAATTGAAGAAAACTTCATATATATCATCGCCACGGGTCTTCCCCTTCAGAGGAATGATTGTCAAAAATTCTTCCTTAGCCGACATGTCATTGAATACCATCCGAATTAAAATACACAGCTGGGTAGTGTCTGTCATATCGGTGGATTCGTCGAACTGTAAAGAAAAGTATGTACATTCCATGATATCATGTTTTAGTTTATCTGCGATGTCCTGACTCATGACTTCAATACGCCTTGTGACAGTCGGACGAGATAACTGAAGTTCTCTAATAGCAGACATGATTTCTGTTTTATTTTTAAAATCTCCAAATAAAGTCTCACCCGCTTCAATAAATGCTCCCTTCACCACCGATCCATCTTCGAATGGTTTCTTGTGTTTCGCCAATATATGAGATATTTTAAATGAAGTGATCGTAGCAGCTTTTGATTGTTTGGCTGGTCTTGTGAACATGGTTTGTTCTTTTTTCAAACAAGATATAAAATCACTTACTTTTCGTTTTCTTAATTCACTCTGTGGCGGAAAATCCTTTTGATAGTTTTTATGAACCGTTTTATGATGCCTCTCTAAGTTACCACGCTTAGGTATTGCAACTGACGCACGACAAATAACACAAATGCACTTATCCTTCACCATACAAAAGAAAAATTCTTCCTCCCAATCCTTATTAAAATGATACGTTTTAGATTTCTTCACTGCACTCATTTTCCACTATTTAATAATAAACTTTGTATCGACGTAGTATCGCTATCAAGTTACAATTCAGAATGTCTCCAATTCATGCAGGCGCAACATTTATATCGGCGTGAAAGAAAATCTCGAATGTTCCCGTCAAACGCGCCGCCCGAAACTAGACAGTACAGTCTAGTCTAGAAACAACGCGGCTTTTCTTTGACAAGTGCCGCACGTTCCTTTGATAAAGTCGCCTTTTGCCGCAAGCAGTGTTATTTATTACGTAATACATTTTTGTAGTTTAGTTACCTACCTACTTATTAAAAATTTTTTTCTTCTCGAGATCTACTCAAAAAGCACTCGCGATCGACCGTTTGAGCACTCCTGGAATATAGTATTGACTTAAAAATATGGTTTAATACTGTCCAATCATAGATCAGTGAGCAAGGTCTATGTACTTTTCACTTTAAATTTTCTTTAAGAAATAATTAATACGTCTAATTTGGTGCTTCTATTTTTTTATTGATAGATCACAACCACCACACAGAAAATAAGCATAATATACATTTTGTGTTACTCAACTGAATATATTTTAATTTCAGGGTTCCAAACACAAACGTAATTAAATATTTTTGGTTTTTAGATAGAAGTGATGACTATAAAGTATTTTCGAAAAGCCAGTTCTGTTCTGATATTCATATTCACTGTTTTGTTATCGATGGTTTTTGAGAAATATTAACTACCAGGTTTTGATAAATTCAGATTTATTTTTTGAAAAAATGGTTAACATCATAAACATTTATTATTGAAGACAAATCTAATATACTCCTCTATCCAATTATTATAATGAATAGTAGGTATACAATGTTTATTAATATAAATTTATTATATTCAATTATAATATCTTTATATAACAAGAGTGTATATAAGATACAAGTATTTCCAGTGACTCGGACTCGAAGTGATATATTTTAATTAGAAAAAAATCTTCCAGCTTTACAGTGTATATCTCATATTATGCGGTCAAAGAAAGACTTCTCAAGAAATTTTTAAAACTAAAAGAAAAACGAAACTTCATGAAATAAATTAACAAGCTGTACCTATGAGTCTTTAAGAAGATAACATTCATTTGATTCGTTTTGAGCATAAATGACCACGAAAGCAACTGAGACTTTACAAGCATGTTTCAAACTGTAAAGATATTACTTCGTAATTTGCGTACTGTCTGTGTTTCAAAAATAGTGTACAAGATATTGAGTTCATAATAGTTCTAAGTAATATCTAATATATTTGAGCATTGAAATAGTAGAACATGTTTTTTTATGATATTTTATTAATTGTTATAGTTTCAACTTTATCCAGCAGTAGTTCTATCACAACTTTTGAGAATTTTTAGGGTTAGATGGGAAAGAGTTTTGTCTGAAAAACAATCTCAATGATTTCAATAGATTTCTGTAATCAATTTTAGCCATATATAAATTGAGATTTTCAGTTTTTTTAATTGATTGATTTTGTAATTGATAAAGTGTAACCTGTCCAAAGATATTTTTACTTTTTGAATCCTGCAAAATTGCTCATTAAAACTTATCAGTCAGATTTTTGGTATTTGTGAAAATTTATGGTTTCATCTTCTACCTCTACTTTTATATTTTTCAAACCCCGTCTTGAATGTATCAAATTAACATATTTTTAAAAATTTTTAAGAACCATCAAGGCAGTACAAATTTTCAAAAATTAAGCCTTTTGCAAAATAGAGATCATATTTGATTTAATACTACAATGATACTCTTTGGGTATTTTATTAGGATTATAAGTCTTGTATAAAGTCATTCATATGGAATATTATCTTTCACAAAATCATTTCTAAATATTTTGTTATTCCAATTAATTCCATGTGAAATAGCGGGATAGAAAAAGTGATGCTCTCATAATCATGTTAATATGCAATACAATGTTATGATCAACATTAAATCGTTCCAGTCTTTGTTAAATCAGCTTCAACAATGTATATGACAGAAAGTTCATGGCCAGATTTTTAATTTAATAATGATATCAAGACGTTTCAAACGCAACCTAATCTTGGTGTTTCAAATGGTATATATATATATATATATATATATATATATATATATATATATATATATATATATATATATATATATATATATAATGCTTAAGAGCTCTTACATTTGTTTTAAATGGTATTTGATAACATACTTATTAACACAAAACCTTAGATCAAAGCATTTAAGAATTGTTCTAAGGAAGCATTGAGAATTGTTTAGTGGAATTTTTCATATGTATCTAATCATACTCAAAATCTTATGTAACTTTTCCATTTTTTGCTGTCTCCTCATCCAATATTGTGTGATTTGTCATCAGATTTTAGCAAGTCCTATATATTGTAATTTTTTTACCCTGAACTAATATTTCTTTGATTTGCAACTCCTCCTGTCTCAAATTTATCTTTTGATACCTTTAATTCTAGTCTAGACTTACACTATAAACCAAATTGGCACGTCATCACAGTATTTTCAAAAGAATCAAAAGAAAATGCTCCAAAGGAAGGAGCGAAACGTTAAGTTATGCATATCTAAAATAAAAATGTGATATTTCATGTAAGTTCGACTATTTCATACGAGAATATATTGATATTTAGTTTGCCTAGACCAGTTCCATGCATAAACAAAGTAATGCGTTACCATAGCCGAAATTGTCAAAATCGAAAAATTGGAGTATCGAGCCATCATCAAGAACCTATATTAAAAAGGGTTAAGAGGTGAGCAGATTTACGAAGATATGCTCAATATTCTTGGTTATCTATGTCCTTCGTATGCGACCGTGAAAAATTGGACTGCAAGTTTCAAAAGAGGTAAATTTTCTATTGAAGATGATGACCAGTTTTTGTGTCAGTCCCCGAAAATATCGATGCAGTTCATGACATGACTTTATCAGACCGTCGAATTGGGCTAAAACGGATATCTGAAGCATTGAATATTTCATATGAACGCGTTCATTATATAGCTTACGTCAATTGGAACATGAGAAAAATTGCTGCAAAATGGATCCCCAAATGTTTGATTGTTGATCAAAACGATGTAGAGATCTAAGTCGAATTGTAACTATGGATGACACTTTTCTACGATCCAGAAACAAAGCAACAATCGATGGAATGGCGACACTCTGGTTCTCCAAGAAGTTTCGTGTCCCAAAATTTGTTGGAAAAATTCTTGATTCAGTTTTTTGGGATTACCTTGTAGTAATCATGATTTATTTTTTTGGTAAGGGTAAAACAATAACTGGAGATTACTATTCGACATTAGTGACCACTCTACGAGAAAAAATTGAAAAGAAAAGACGCGGAAAGCTATCCAAAGGTGTTTTGTTTCTGCAGGACAAAGACCATGCTCACAAATGTAATGTTGCCATGCAAAAAATTCGTGATTTAGGGTTTTAATCACTAGAACACCCTCCCTATTCACCAGATTTGGCTCCGTTCGACTACCATCTCTTCCCTCAACTGAAAAAAGTTTAAAAGGTCTTAAATTTTCTTCCAACGAGGAAGTAATAAAAGCTGTGGAGGTCTGGTTTGCAGTGCAAGAAGAAACATTTTTTTTTGAAAGGTTCCACAAACGTTGCAGGTTCGCTGTAATAAATTTATCCGATCAAGAGGAGAATATGTTGAGTAATAAAATATTTTGACATTGAAATTTTGTTTGGTTCTTTAGTGGGCTGAGAATTTTTCAATATATCCTCTTACAAACAACCTCGAACAAGAAGGCAAACATTATTTTTAAGTTATTATAATTTATTCCTTAAAATTATATATCATTAATTAAACAATTACGATAGTAACACTATTAAACAATATCAATCTCTTAATGCTATAGCGTGACAATATTTTTTGTTAGTCCATCTTTAGCTAACACAAACAAACTGGATGGTTTACCCACTCGAGAGCATGCCACGTATAATTGTCCGTGTGAAAAACATGGTGTTCTCAAATCTAATCAACAAACAGACATCGTTTGACCTTGGGATTTGTTGATAGTCATTGCAAATGCCAATCTAATCGGAAACTGAATACGTTTGAATTGAATTGGCACATCTGTAGGTATAATAGGAATCCGTGCTATGAGTATATTTTCACCTCTGAACTTGCCATTTAAAATCCTGGCTTCGATCACGTTTTTCATTAATTTTTGAATGACTAATCGCGTACCGTTGCACTGCCGGGGCGGGTTCAAATTACGAAGCAAGATAATTGGAGATCCAACCTTTAATTGTAAATTATGTGGTGGCATGCCTGACAAATCCAATAAGTTCAAAAACTCTGTGGGAAAATTTACTGCTTCGCTGTCGTCGCAAACTGTATCAATAGATTTATATGATACCAAATTCCCTGGCAACAACATTTGTATCTTCAGATTTAAATTATCAACGTCTACATTTTTTGCCGCTAAAATCGCTCTTTCTGCAAGCCACTCATGATTTATGTACTGTGTGTGTACATCGGGAAATATTTGTTTAATGAGAGTATCTTGCGAATCAGCGATTGTGCAGAAATCGGTCGGTAATTTTACTTATCCAGTTTCATCTATAGCAACTTTTCCATCACCGATATCTAAGAGTTGTTTTGAAAATGTTTCAGCGGATGGATCTTGAAGCATTTGAACGCGCATATTTATTTTTAGCTGTAATTTTTCAACATTACGCCACAACGGAGATGATTTTAAGCAAGCGTTGATCTCATCAGCGTATGTTGAACGTGGAATGACTGGAAGTGTTTGTCTGAAATCACCTGAAAGGACCAACAGAGTTCCGCCAAATAGTTTGTCATTGTTTTTAATATCTTTCAATGTCCTGTTCAACGCCTCAAGTAAATGTTTGTGTGCCATATCCCAAATAATAATTATACACCGTTTCAGCACAGTGGTAATAGACGATTGTTTCTTAATGTTGCTGTTATTGTTGTTGTTAATACTGCGTCAGGGTTATTCTGAATATTTAGTGGCAGCTTAAATACTGAATGAGCTGATCTACCTCCATCCAATAAAGTTGCTGCAATGCCCGATGATGCAACGGCCAATGCGATGCCATTATTTGATCGTATTTCAGCAAGAATTAGCGAAATAACGAATGTTTTGCCAGTTCCACCCGGTGCATCCAAAAAGAAGAACCCACCTTGTCCAGCTGAAACTGCGAGCATAATGCGATCATAAATGGTTCTTTGTTCCTCATTCATTAGTGGAACATTGCGGGCAACAATCGCTGCCATTTCTACAGTACTGTACTGCAGTTCACGATTCATTTCAGTATTCATTAGATCAGATGCAGTTCGATTTGGCGAATTCATACCGAAATTACTAAGTGGTAAGTTGGCAATGACAATGCAAAGATCCTCAATAGCAATCAATGCTTCATTGTACATTTCGTCGCTGAATGTTATGGTTAGATCGTGGCACCGTATACGATGTTGATGCAATATATCATCAGTCATTGAATCTTTGTGATTTTCCCATAATATCTGTGCTCGGGCTGGAAAACATGTAGTCAACACTATAGCGAATAGTAGACGAATTTGTATTGCTGTAGAGTTCAATGCAGCTTCAGCAAGCATGCATTCCCACTGGTTGTCGTCTTCCAGCAAGCCGAGTGCAATTGTTGCCCATTCACTTTACGTATATCTTGAAATGATAATGGGCCAGTAACATTAACCAACAACAATCGAAGATAAAAGCACTCCGTGTGTCTTGGATTGACTGTAAATAATCGCCCCAAGGCGTTTGATTTAAATAAATTGAGACATGCAGCAACTGGTGAGCCTTGCTTGCGGGGCATCCATGTTTTTGTTTGAGTCCATGTGAAATAGCGTGGTACTTGTGAATAGAGTAATGTTCGTGCAAAGGCACCAAAATCATCCGCACGATTACACAATTCAAAAAATGCAGTGAGTGTAGTTTTAGGTGGATTTATTGCACGATCAATCGCTGTCTCGTTCGTGAAAAATACACGCTGACCATTTTCAAGATGGATGGCTAACTGAACAACTGCTGAATCCCGTTCATGGATTGGAAAACCAAAGATACGCCAAGCAGCTTCATTGGAGCTGATGTACCGACCAATTTGGTAGAGCGTTATTTCATCGTTTTTATTCACTGGAGGAGCATTCACATTAGTATTTTCCACTCTAAACACAGCCATATCACTGCCTTTATGGACATACTTGCAAATGTATTTGATGCTCTTCACAGAACTGCAGAACTCAACATTAATATGAGCATTATATGTGTTTGGGGAATCGGGTTCAGGCACAAGCAAACATACGAACTTAACAGAAGAAACGGAAACTATTTAATCGCAACTATTTGAAGATTACACTGACTGACTTTTTAACTAAATAATTTTATATATCAAATTTTGACAAGACATGAGGTTACTACGACGTGATTAAAGCGACAACAACTACAACCACTTACTTCACTATACCGACTACAACCATGACAGACACTAATTCCACAACATCCTCCCACCTTGAGGAGAATAGCGACTCAACTATCAAACTGAATTCAAGGACATCTAAATTTCTCACAAAAACTGCACTTGAAAGCGACTTCAAACTTTGAGAAACTGAAACACTTGAACTAAAAATAACACACGGAACTAGGAGAAACGACTTGGAACTTTCACCTTCCTTCCACATCTGGTTTCCACATGATGAAACTTCATCAGAGGGTCTTCAGAATTAATAGGTTGAGCTTCTTGGATTTGGGGTGGTGAAGCGACGACCTTGACTTGTGAATCAACTAGAGAACCGCCGGTAGCTGAACCACCAGAATCACTTTCTGATTCGACCTCAGCTAGAAGCTGGCCTTGATCCATTTCTTCTTCGAGAGGAATTTCCAAGGGAAAAACTCGCTGGACAGGACGCGTCAGTTGGCCATCCTGCGTTCGAAGCTTGACAACTCGGCACCGACCGTCAACACCAAGAATCAGTTCTTCAACCACTGCCATCGGCCAATGCATCCGCTTCTGATTATCAGCGCCAATGAGGACTATTTCTCCCACCTTGGGCTCTCTCGGATTCTTCAAATTGCTAGCAGTCATGAACATCTGGCCCAAGTATTCAGACCGGAAACGCTGCTTTAGGTTGTCTCTGATCTCTTGGCGACGTCTAACTCTTTTGTGTAAACTCTTCGCATCAACTTCGTCCAAGTCAGGGACACCCATTTCTTGAATATCTCCAATGAACATTTGAGGAGTAATAGGCACCGGATCACTCGGGTCATCCGATGTATAGGTGATGGGGCGAGAATTGATATAAGCAGTACACTCACTGATCACGGTGTTCAACTCTTCAAAAGTGAGTGAAGCCCGTCCCAGAATTTTGCGAAGATGAACTTTCAAAATCCCTATTAAGCGTTCCCAGAACCCGCCCCACCATGTTGCTGTGGGTGGGTTGAAGCGCCATTCAATTTGGTTCACCAAACCGCGGGACGCTACTCTCTGCCAATCAATTCCATCGAGAGCATTTTTGAACCCCTTATAGTTTGTACCATTGTCACTGTACATGAAGGAAGGTCTGCCCCAACGCGCAATGAAACGTCGAAACGCCATGATGAAGGCTTCCGTTGACATGGCAGTAACCAATTCCAAATGTGTGACACGATAAACAGCACAGGTGAATATGCACACCCAAACTTTGTCTCCATTTTTAAGGTAGAGTGGACCAGCAAAATCCGTGCCACTGATTTCGAACACACGAGCGTCCCTTACCCGATTCTCCGGGAGCGGTGGAGACTCGACTTCCAATGCCTTGGCCCTATAACGCCTGCATATCACACACGCAGACACAATTCTTCTCACAGCTTGCCTCCCTCTAACGATCCAGAATCTTTCTCTTAGAAGGTTCAGAAGACCTTGCCCTCCAATGTGTCCATTCTGCGTGTGCAAGTCGTGGATCAATCTGTCAACAATGACATGCTGGAAAGGAAGAATATAAGGTGCACGGAAGTCTTCAGGGTCTTTTCTCGCCCAAATACGGGTTCTCAAACGCATCAGTCCGACTTTATCTTTGTGTGGATTCAAATTTTTGAGCTGTTTATCACCTAGCCCTTCAAAAGCTTCATCCTGTATCGATTTCAGAACCACCTTTTCAGCTCTTGCGATTTCCGACAAAGACAGCTCTCCAGAGCGCTTTTCCTTCTTTGAATATTTGTTCCACAGAAACCTTATCATCCATGCAACCATTCGAACGATCCGGTGATAAGAAGAAAAGTACCGGGCTAATCTTTCGCAGCAAAACACACCTGGTTCTTGGGATAAAGCTGAAATCAAAGGCGTTTTTCTCCTTTCCATTTGAACTTCATTTTCATCAGGAGGGACATCGCAGTTAGGCCATTCAGAACGCGGCCCGTACAACCATCTCGGCCCCTCCCACCATTTGGAGTCAAGAAGTTCTTCAGGAAAACAACCCCTGCTAGGAAGATCTGCTGGGTTCATCACCCCTGGCACATGTTTCCACGTATCAGGATCAGTCAGAGAACGAATTTCCTTAACCCTGTTGAACACAAATACTCCCCACGGTTCCTCTTTCTTGATCCAACACAGAGCCGTGGAAGAATCTGACCAAAAATGGCACTCTACATCGCCAATCTCTTTTACAATACTAGAAGCCATTCGCGCCCCAATTGTTGCAGCCAGAAGCTCTAGGCGAGGAATTGTAGGTCTCTTAACAGGGGCAACACGAACTTTCGCTCCCACCATTATCACAGATACCGTGTTATCTGTTTCAACTCGCAAAAATGAGACGGTGGCATAAGCGACCTGACTTGCGTCACAAAATGTGTGTAGAGACACATTACCAACGGTCAATTTCAACCATCGTGGGACTTCGATTTGATTCAAGACATCAGCTTGACTCATCCACTTACGGAACGTTGCCTGGCTTTGCTCATTAAAAGGGGTATCCCAGTTCCCAGCCTCACCCCAACTTTCTTGAACTAACAATCTCGGTATCAAAATGGCGGGTGCACATACACCGAGCGGGTCGAAAATACGGTGTGCTGCTGACATCACTGTTTGTCGCGTGATGGCATCACTTTCCAAAGGCTTGGGAGGGTTTAACCTGAGAATATCCTCCTTTTTATCCCACAGAAGTCCAAGAACGGGGAAACTGGTGTGAGCAGCACAATCGGGGTCGCTCCATTCCCAGCCACGAAGATCAAAGCAGGCTTTCATAAAAATTTCCCTGGCTTGCGACATGAAGCTCAAAAGTTCCTTCTCATCATCAACCGAAGTCACACAGTTATCAACGTACAAGCATTTGCGCAACTGTGAGATGACAGATCTTTCATAAGGAACCTCTTTTGAAGCCACTTTTTCCTCACACTTTGAGAGATGATGGTCAATAACGGCCCCTAGCAAATAAGGGCTACTGGTCACCCCAAACACCACCCTCCTGTGACGGTAGATTTTCATCTCTCCGACCTCGTCCTTCCATAGGAACCTCAAGCTATCCCGATCCTTTTCCGAAACAGAAATCTGTAAGAAGGCTTTTCTTATGTCAGAAATAACGCCTATTGCGTTCAGTCTGAATCGTAGAAGTATCGATGGGATTAACTCTACATAACTCTCCCCTTTTTCTAGACACATATTCAGGCTAGGTTTGCCTTTCTCTTTGGACGAGGCGTCGAAAACAGGACGAATTCGGGTGGTACTGGCTTCCTTAACCACGGCTCGGTGAGGCAAATAATGTCCGAAATCCCACTTATCAAGCTGTACCTCTTCAATAATTTCATCTTTCAGCCATTCTTGAAACACCGCTTCATATTCTTTCACCAAATGACCGTTACGTAACTTGGCTAGGGTCGATTCAAGTCTACCACGGGCCAGATCGAAATTTCGAGGCAGCGGGGGATGTTCCTTCAGCCATGGAAGACATACCTCATATCGTCCATCAGGTAAAATCTTAACTGTTTCCAAGAAGTGCCGACGCACAACCGTTTTTGCCTCTTCTTTGGTACTAACCAAAGCGGGGTCCTCGATGACCAACACATCCAACCTCCACATATCAGAAGGGTCGAACTCCTGGGCGCAGTGCAAACTGATGTTAACCATACAACTTGTCTCAGCGTCCTTAACGCGGCCCATTATGGTCCAACCTAGGCTAGTTTCGATAGCAACCAAACCACAGCTTAATACCTCGCGCCTCCCGGTGAGTAGCTTTCCCGCGACGTCCGCTCCAACAAGAATGCCAATTGGGCCCTCTCTGTCGTCAGTCAACTCGATTTTCTTCTCGCGAAGTTCAGATACCCATAGACCTTTAGGAATGGAGGGAATGGCGTGACAAATCTGTTCCGAGTCAAGAACTTCAAAGTTGCAGGAAAACGCACTCATCAAACTTTGCAGACGGATCTTATAGCATTGATGCGTCTTGGGTTCAGTCTTGCTCCCACCAAACAATGCATGAACCAAGTTCTCAGTGCGGATCGGCTCATAGCGCATTCTGGTAGCCAGCGCTTGAGTTATATAACTTCTTTGAGAACCTGTGTCAATCAACAACCTGGTGGTGACAGGATTTTCTCTTTTCAAACGAACCCTCAACGTTTGCATCAAAACTAGTGCACTCTAGATACTAGCATAGTTGTGCTCTACATCGTTTTCTTTCTTCGTTGCCTTACTAATTTCAATAGACGTTGAATTCCGGTTACGAGGAATTGGGCACATCACAGTAACATGAGGTTCAGCACAAACTAAGCAACACAGCTTTTCCTTACAAGGCCGTTTCCCGTGGAATTTTTTCAGACACTTAAAACAGCGGCTTTTAGCTTTGAGGAGCTTAATTTTCTCCTCTTTGCTCTTGTCCCTCGCCTCTGAACACAATTCGGTATTGTGAGAATTTTTGCAAAAAATGCAACTGACATCTTCAGTGCCTTCAGTGGACTCAATACCAACTAGGTCAGCAGCTGTGGTGTACTTTTCAGTCGAGGACTTGACATCCCCAGCACTGCTCTTTGGTGCAGCGCTGGGGACAGAAAACGTGCTCCTAGCTAGCAGAAACCGCTCCTCGCTTTCAACCTCTCTCTTCAGAAAATCTCGCAACTTGACCATTTGATCTGCAGCCTCAAAGAGGGATGATTCATCAATGCCGCACGACTTCCGCTTACGCTCCCATTCCCGCAAAATTGACTCAGGAAGTGCGGATTCAATTAAAGGCGCGAGCATGCACGCGTATTTTTCTGATGTAACTCCCAAACTCTCCAAGGCCATTAGCTGGGTTTCTAGCTTGTCATGAAGCTGTGCGAGAGTCAAAGAAACTTTGCCCGATGCCTGTACCAAGACCAATGAGAGAAGCTCCCTAACATACAACTCAATCAGCAATTCATCACGGCCAAAACGGTTTTTCAGTTGGCCAAAAGCCTTCGGATAATTGGCCCCCGATGCAGGATAGCTACTCAACAGTTCCTTTGCTTGGGTACCATCCTTGGCAATACGCAACAAAATCAAGAACTTATCCTCAGAAGGCAGGTCCTCTCTTTCATGGATTTTCTTGAAATATGCCCAAAAACTGATCCATGTTTTAGGCGTGATGTCGAATTTTGGGAGATCCAACTTAGGTAATTTGAGGGTGAGGTTATCACTAGGAGCAGCAGCAGAAACTTCGGTAGGACACGCTATGTTGGCCTTGACTTTTTCCAGTAACTCATTCTTTCTAGCACTCAAAGTTAGCCAGGTGTCCCTGTACTTCTCCACAGTTTCAAACTCCTTACCTAAATCTTCTTCTTTGACCTGATCCAATGACTCGAACATAATTTCTTTTACTTTATCATCGAGAAGAAAAAGCCTATCAGCCTTGTCGGTAAGCTTAATAAAAGCAACAGTTACCTCCTCGACGGTTGCCTCAGGTTTTCCAAAGGTTTCTTCACAACCATTCGCGGCAATCGTGAAGAATCTTCTAAGTTGCGCTCGTTCCGCGCACAAACGTTCCATAGCTCTAAACTGCTGTAACAAAATGACGTCGACGATCGTCCATCCCCACCAGGGATGCCAGATGTTTGGGGAATCGGGTTCAGGCACAAGCAAACATACGAACTTAACAGAAGAAACGGAAACTATTTAATCGCAACTATTTGAAGATTACACTGACTGACTTTTTAACTAAATAATTTTATATATCAAATTTTGACAAGACATGAGGTTACTACGACGTGATTAAAGCGACAACAACTACAACCACTTACTTCACTATACCGACTACAACCATGACAGACACTAATTCCACAACAATATGTCTTGCTCAGCAGAGGCGAATATGGCACCACCCAACGATTGTCAATATCAATGTCTGTGTTGATGATATTTTTAATAAATGACTGTCCGCCATTTTCAGGATTTCTTCGACGATATATTAGGTATCCGTCGACATTTGTGACCGTATCATTGGTAAAATCTTTAGGGAAATTTTTAGTACATTTTCCATCAGCCATGCAAGGCGATGAACTATTAAGAGTACCACATGGATCATGAATCATGTTTGTTGTAACAATATCAAACAGCAGTTGGTCAGTGGATGGATCTGGAATTTCCGCAGAAATGATACTATCGATTTCTTCAGGACGGATTTTGTCAATGAACCAAACCAAAATGTGTGCATGAGGTAATCCTCGCTTTTGCCACTCAACCGAATACATCCAGCAACGTGTGGGACCAAATACATGTGATTTAGTAATGAAACTTATTAAAGACTTCAACTTTTGTCTGAACACACGTGCTGTAATGTCATGACGATGTATTGCATTTTGGCCAGGCAGTAGCAAAGATGTAATCTCTGGCCATTTTGGATTACATGTGAACGTGATAAATAAACTTGGTCGTCCATATTCGCGCACGAAAGTCAGAGCATCCTGTATATATTCTTGCATATGACGTGGACTGCCTACGTACGATGATTGTAAAGTGACATGGTTACCAATTTCGGCGACGTCGGCGTTGTTGTTGATAGCGTCTCGCAAATGAATGTACTCTTCCGCGCGCAGCTTTTGTTGATTATATCGTAAGTATCGCTTCCGGAATCCTCGCCGCCCATAAAGTAGATTTGTAAGAATTTATGTGGTTCGTTTGGCATTGGCAGCAGTGAGCTCATTTTATGATAAACTTGGCCTCTGATTTTGAATGTAGAATTGAATTGTTGACCATTTGCATTAGTATTTCGAACTATTTCTGTTGCTCCGAACGATGTCATTTGAAAACATGAATTGAATCTTCGAATTGACTTCAGGAACACGTTAGAATCTGGATCCGTGCCGATAAGTAAGCCGTTCAATGGTTCAGGTGGTGTTTCAATTTCAGGTAGTTGCACTTTTCCTGACGCGCAACACATCCCAGCTGGCTCATTTTTGAATTTCAGAGCATGACAATGCAGACATTCCTTGTCCATAGCATCAATTACCACTTTTGAATGAGCATAATATTCAATATCGGGCTCATACTGGAATGCTAGACGCAGGAATGAATCAGATATAAATGCTCGATGTACCTGTTGTCGTTGTTGGTCATTTGTTCTTCATCTATTGACTGTGAAACGGCGTGATTGTCGTTGTTCTAATCTTCTGACTTCATTGCGTTCAGCTCGTGTATCTTCTGGCTCTTCTTGATGCAATTGCGCCATTCTGACACGTGCATCAGTATTTTGTTGCTGGATTTGTTCTTCTGTTCTTTCGGATCTGCTATTTCGCAAGTTTCGAGCTTTACTTGTACTGCGGCTCAAATCAGCCCCTTTGCGTTTTCTTGGCATTGCTCACTGTACAAAACATACATAAATAGAATTAATGAAATTATTTAATGATGAAAAATGTTAAAAGTATAATTAGGGCCAGGATTTTTGCCGCAGTTTTGAAATGATTTATAACAAAAATATAAGTTTTATGGAAAAATTTTTCAAACAAAAGTAAAAAATTAAATTTTATGAAAACATTGTCTCTTATAATTTTTTCATACAACCAATATTTCCATTGACATTTCAAAATAAAGATTCATAATGATTGATTTGTTGGAAACTATGAAAATCTTAATTGTTCAATTACATTGTTTCAATAAAATTAAATTACATTTTTATAAGATCAACAACATTTTCGATATAAATAACAAAAAGTATACTTACAACACAAAATCCGTTGTTATTGGAAGCTCGTGTCACGTGTTGAGTACTTTTGAGGTTATAAAATCACTTGATTAACTAACCGTGCAAAATACACTCAAGATTGATAATTTAATTATTATTGATAAAATAGGAATGATTAAAAGTTAATATGAGAGTTACACTGAGATAGCAAAATAATAATTGTCAACGTTACTACTACACTTGATGCATAAACAATAATGATGGCCGACAACTGTGTAGGGAGTGAGAAAGAAAGGAGACCGGCTTCGTTCTCATCCCTACTCCGTGCTGTTTACTGGGTCAGAAGTGACACCTGTAGACATCTGGCGGGGATAACTAATTAAATGACGATTGATCAGTTTTCGACCGGAGAGGAAAAATGATTAAGTTACTAAAATGGCTATTAAAAAATAAGGGTTGATCGTAGAAGGGTGAAAATTGAGGATTGTATGTATTTTTGTATGTTGTATCATAAAAAAATAGAAATTAAAAATTAAAAAATAAAAAATAAAAATTTAGGGGTGGACTACCCCTAACATTTAGGGGGATGAAAAATAGATGTTGGCCGATTCTCATAGATACCGGATAAGCACAAAAAATTTCATCAAAATCGGTCAAGCCGTTTCGGAGGAGTATGGCAACGAAAACTGTGACACGAGAATTTTATATATATATATATATATATATATATATATATATATATATATATATATATATATATATATATGCATAAGTAGGGGTACCACGACAATCACGATCCAAAGAGGTAAGTATCACAGCTGATCTATGAATCTTATTCTCCTTAGAAATTTCAGAATGTCATTTTCATCTACTTCATACTTTCCCAAGTGTAGTGCTCTGGAGCTCCATAGTGTCTCACATTCCAATTTTATACTTATTACATGCCCTATATCCCGCATGAATTCTTTGTGAATCATTTTTTGTGTTATTTTTGCTGCTTATCATTGTTCCCAAGTACTTAAATTTGTCGACTACTTCGAAGATGAGGTCATTTATTATTACTATTTCTTGTTTGTGAACTTCCTTCTTTCTTTCAATTTTCATATATTTTGTATTTTCCTGATTTATTTTGAATCCTCTTTTTCCTTCCTCTCTTACAATTTTTTCTAATGTGTTCTCTAGACTATTTCGGTCTCTTGCTAAAAGACCTTAATTATCAACATATGCTATTAGTTGTATTGATTTATTAAAGATACTTCCATCGATACTACATACCCTTATTATGCCTCCAACTGCAATCCATTTTTTTTCTATCTTATATAGGCCCTGAGAAATAATAACATTTTCAGGAGTGAACATTTTTGTTTTCGTCTTGTATATCAGGAACAAAAGTGGTTGGAATATTTCTGTTTGTGGCTTTAAAAGTTTTACAAAAAAGTAATACAGGTTCGCTAAAACCGCATGTTTATATCTTTAATAATAGCTGAGATGCAGTGCAGTCTTAATCAAAATGGGACACAATGTACATTTAACAAATTTAAAAATGTAGAAGTTGAGATATTTGACAAATACTTAACATGTAACTATTGTATATCGTAGAAAATAGAGGCATTAGATTATTTTCATGGCTTTTTCTTCTAATACAAAATTAGGGTTATTTGTCTCATGAACTGGAAGAAATTTTGAAACATCTTGTTTTTTTGGTATACGGGTCAGAGGGCTGAGTATAAAATGATATATTATGAAAAAAACTTTTTTGGAAACAGTACTTTATAAAGGGATGAAAATGCGCTAGAAAGTAAAAAATGAGAATAGGATGAGGGACGTAGAGGACAAGGGTGGTACGTGTGACAAGTTGATAATAATAGAGTTGAAAATGCTTTATGAGAGGATATAACACAACATATACTAGTATCATATAGCACCTACACTTTTGGTATTGCATAATATATTTTAAATTTTTTTCTCAACTCTATTATTACCAACTTTTACGTCACACATACCATCCTTGCCCGCCGCCACAAGTTTGAAACTTTGAGAATTTATCCGTCAATTCAACAATCAAACAATTTGATTGTTAATAGCGCAATCTATTGGTGAAAGTATGAACAAATTCATTCATATAAAATATTAACTTACCATTAATTGGTCAACTAATTTGTAGATTTTTTAATTGATTCGTATATTACGAGTATCACAAAATTTGTACCAAATTACCAATGTAATTTGAATATAGTGTGGTAAAAATGTTTTTCATTATGATCTAAAGTTTTTTATTCTAGGTGTTTCCAATGTTTTGTATTTCAACAACATCTTTGACTAAAGTAATAATTATTTGACAAGATTTTTCTATTGAAAAATACATTAAAACTATTGTTGTTTGTTTTTCAATTGATCACGTACCTTACTCGAAATATTTGCATAGGCGAAGATATCATGAAGAAATAGAAATATAAATGGTAAATTACAACATGAGCAGCAGCAATAGATGAAATTCTAGGTATTTTTAATCAAAAATCCAATTATGGTAGTATTTATATTCTCATTATTATAGTACTTCCATCTAATACAAACAGCAGTAGAAAAACGATAAATAGTGAGCCCCACCACCTATGAAACATGTTGGCCATGAATCAATACAGTACACAAACGTGAAGTAAGTATATCTCGGTAGTAAATTAGAAAAATATATAAGCAGCACAACTGTGGGATCCATGTCTCATTTCATTGTCTTCTGTAAACCCCTCTCAACACTAATTTTGTTATTCAATTTTAAAATGTGTTGATTTTGCATTTTAGCTTTCGCCAGCCAGTGGACCGTTGAAATCCTAGGTATTTGCATTCTCCATTTTCCATGGCTTGTATCTCCGTTGAAGACAGTCCAAACTCCATATGTATATCAGTGGAGAATCGATGTGTTCTATTAACAAAGTTATTGATTTGATGTTCACACACACACACACACTTGCGCGTGAGAAAGCCCGTCCCTCTAAGCATCCACCCTCGGATAAATCCACGAGTGGGTGCGAAGAAGGACATTCCACCACCCCCTGTCATTTCGACAGGTCCTCATCCTCTTTCGCGTCGCAGTTTCGCGCGTAGACTCTTTCCTCTCCCCTGAGTTCTATGGGACATTCTGGGATATCTATCTTTTTTTGTTAAGAGATTAGCCTGTTGGCTATACTCTCTTAGCTTCTTTGTCTGGACGTCTTAATGTGTGTGTGTATTTAGCTGCCTCGGGTAAACCTCTTCCAACCTCCAACCGGCAGGAAAAGATCTCTTGTAGGTTGACTCTGAAAACCTAGGATTGTGGATAGAAATTTTTTTTTTTCTGTTTTTGTTTTTTGTGTTTTTTTTGGTTTTTTATTTTTTTTATACTAACCTAACCTACTACTACTACTAACCTACCTTAACCTACCTATCCATCCAATTGTCTTCTGGGCCTCTTGTGTTTCTCGTAGTCTTCTTTAGTGTATTTTATGATTTTCCTTAGTTCTTCGTTGGGGTGCGTTGCTTGAATTGCGTTGAATAGCTTTACTGCCCTTTGGTCCATAATGTCTAATACTTTTTCAGGTCCCATTTCTCCGTATATTTCCTCGCTATTTGTTGTCCAGTGAACATTTAGTGCTTGTCTCAGCGTTATGTTTTGTTGAGCCTGTAGTTTCTTCCTGTTTGTTTTGCACGTGTGTCCCCAGGCAACAGAGGCGTACGTAATAATCGGTATTATTATACTCCTGATAAATCTGAGTTTTGTTTCTGTCTTTAACTTGCTTTTTCTACCGATTAATCCGCATAGTCTTGCTCTCGCTTGTCTCACTTTGTTGACAGTGTTTTTCACGTGTTCGTTGAAAGTGAGACTTTGGTCTAGTGTTGCGCCTAGGTATTTTGCCTTTTTTGTCCACTGGATTTCTTCGTTGTTAATTTTTATTTTCCGGTCGGGTTGGTGGCTCCTTTTTTTCTTGAAGAGAACTGCTTGGCTTTTCTCGCAGTTGACTCCTATTTTCCATGTTTTGCACCATTCGTCAATCTTTTTTGCGGCGTTTTGGAGTCTTTTCGTAATGTTTTTCACCTTAACGCATCTCGTTGCTATTGCGGTGTCGTCCGCATATAGCGCTGTTAAGGTGTTCTTCGATTTCGGGATGTCTGCTGTGTATATGTTATACAGCATTGGTGATAGTATCGCTCCTTGCGGTACTCCCGCCTGCTGCTCTCCGAATTCCGATTTTTCGTTAGCAACCTTCACCTGAAACTTCCTGGCTTTGAGGTACGTGCTCATGAGTTTTATGAGCGTTTTTGTATATCCTACATCTTTCATCTTGTAAAGCAAGCCCTCGTGCCATACTCGGTCGAAGGCTTTGCTTACGTCTAGGAAGATTACCCCTGTGGATTCTTTCTGGTTGAAACCTTGACTGGTATATTCCACTAGTCTCAAGATTTTATGTTCGGTGCTGTGGTTTTTCCTGAAGCCGAATTCTTCCTCTGGTATTGTGTTTAATGTAATTGTTTGTTCGTTCAGAATCCTCAGTATTACTCTCTCTGTGATTTTACTCATGGCAGGTAGCAAACTTATCGGTCTATAGTTTTGGGGGAAAGTGAGGTCTTTACCGGATTTTTTTTGTTTTGTCTTCAGCATGCCACTTATTATGTTCGAAAGGTATGCCATACCTTTTTTTGGCATGTTTTTCAGCGCTCTGTTCGTGATTCCGTCTATTCCCGGAGCCTTCCTTGCTGATGTGAACCTGAGTAATTCCTTCACTTCCATCGGTGTTGTGAATCCTAAGGTTTCTTGATCCTCCTCGTCTTCTAGGTATTTGTTGATGTTTTCTTCTATCATGTCTGAGAAGTCCAGTCTTCGTCGGGATGTTCGTTCAGTGTAAACTGAAGTTCCATTGTGTTTTTCAGCTCTTCTGCCTTCTCTTTGTCTGTATACGCCATCCCGTTGCTTCCGTGTATTGGCGGCATTGGTTTTCTTTCTTCTAGGACTTTAGATATGTTTCATAATCCGGGTTTTTGCGGGTCTAATTCGTTTATCCTTCTGTTCCATTCCTCGCTTCTGTGTTCCTGTAATTTTTCTTGAATTTCCTGTTTCATTTCCCTGACTCTCCTTTTTTCTTCTGGGTTTTGTGTCCTTTGGGCTCTTCTAGCTATTCGATTTTTCTCCCTAATCAGATTTCTCAGATCGTCGCTTATATTTTTGAATCTGCCGTATTTGTCTGCTACGGTCATTGAGGTACTTCGTTCTATCGCTTCTGATAGTGCTTCTTCGAAGAGACAGATCTGTTCTTCTAGCATCTCCTTGCTTTTTATTTCCGTGATTGGTCCTAACAGCTGTCCTGTTATCCTTCTGAATTTATCCCAGTTGATTTTTCTCACGTATGAAGTAGGTTCAGGGGGTGGGTTCATCCGAAATTTCCACCAAGAGCTTTGATGAGCCTGACTCGTTTCCGTACTCTGTTCAGAGTGTCATTCAGATCGGCCGTCCAATTGAGAGTGTGAGTGAATTTCACTCCCAGATAGACGGCTTCTCTACGGATTTCGAGCCCCTCTCCCCAAAGTCTCGAGCGGAGGATTTGAGGTTGATGTTGGCGTACGTATCAGGGATGTATGAAGGCGATGGCTTGAGTTTTTTGAAAATTGAGAGTAACCCTCCATTTTCTGCACCAATCCGAAAATTGATTCAGAATATTTTGGGATTTGATATTCGTGTTTTGGGCGTAGGCGATGAGTGTGGTGTCATCCGCGTACATTTGGATCTTTACTGTTGGGTCAAGTGGGACTGGAGTGTCATACGTATAGATTATATAGAGTAGTGGACAGAATTGAGCCTTGTGGAACGCCAGTAAGTGGAGTAAAAGATTTTGACTTTGACTTTGATGGAGAGGTTGGTGAGAGAGAATATATCAATTTTATAGTAGGAGGTGGCATGCGGATAGTCAGAAGCTTCCCAATAAGTTCGGCATGCCAGACCTGATCGAAAGCTTTCTGAACATCCATGAAAATGGCAGAGTCACACTGGTGTTGGTTCATCGCTTTGGTCAAGATGGTTTGAAGATTGGTGATGGCGTTTTGGATGGAGTGTTTGGGCCTGAATCCGAATTGGAGTTTTGGAATAATATTAAGCTCTGTAGAGAAGTCCCAGATTCTGTCTTTAATCAAACGTTCAAAGACTTTACCCAAGACGCTGATGAGCGAAATAGGGCGGTAAGATTCAGGATTGGAAGGGTCTTTGCCGGGTTTGGGAATGAGAACCGTGTTGGCGGATTTCCAACATTGAGGAAAGTAAGAAAATGCAAGGCAGGCGTCAAATAGACCGCAGAGCTTAAGGAGAGCTGTCTCAGGCAGGTTTTTTAATGCCTGTCTTGAGATTCCGTCCCGCCCGGGAGCGGAGTTCTTCCCAGCTCGGCAAGCCGATCTAACAAAATCCACAGTAAATGGTATGAGAAGTGGAATGTTCTCATTTAGTTGGGTAATCCATTGGGGGCTCAGGGTTATGTTTTGGGTGAAGAAGTGGGTTTCATCGGCAAAGTCCCTTGAGAAATGGGGGTTGTCAGTTGGAGTAAAAACAGTTTGTAAGCTGGTTTTGAAGACGGTAGCTTTGTCTTCGGGTGAGAAATACTTTTGTCCTTGTACTTCAAGGTGTGATTCTACATACTTTCGTTGGCCAGTTAGTCTGTAGAATTGTTGCCAAAACGCACGACCCCGTCTTATAGTCCAAGTCGGCAGTGGCGGCCTCCCACTTTCTCCGCTTTTCAGCATTGATTTCCAGCCTGACTTGGGCGTTGAGACGATTCCATTGCGTTTTGACTGCTGGGTCTCTAGTTCTAACGTACAGCCTGTATAACTGTCTTTTCTGACGAATTTTGGATCGGATATTTTGAGAGATTGATATATAGTTGGTGTGAACGGTGATAAAAGGGACGGCGATGTCTTGCGCATCGATAATGAGGGATTGGAAATCCTCCGCGTATTTGTCTAGATCTTCGGTAGTCCGAAGAATAGTGGGTTGGGGTAAATTGGAATTGATATGGTTTGCGAAGGAAATCCAGTCGACATTTTTGAAGTCCCGATAGGTGAAGCTAGTTGGAGGGGGTTTTATTGGGTTAAAAAAAGATGTGTTGACCAATAAAGGAACGTTGTCTGAGGTGATTGGGTCGTCTATAGAGCATTCGTCCTCGATAAGGGTAATTAATCTGTCCGCGCAGATTATGTAGTTGACGATGGAAGTGCGCAGGTGACTCACGAGTGTTGGATTTCGGTTTTTAATCCGAGAAAGGGGAAGAGAAATTAGAGAGTCAGCGAAAAGTCTGCCGGCTAGGTTGGTGGTGGTATCACCAAATAGGGTATTCCTGGAGTTGAGGTCACCCATAATGATGGCTCTAGGAAGAGTGGATGCATATTCGAGGAGGTCGAGAGAACGTGATTGTTGTGGGTGTTTGTAGTAAGAGATGAAAGTGATAGGGGTGTCGAGGGGAGTCCGTTACGGACGAGAAGTCCGTTGCCGTGACAGTAGGAGTTTCTATCCAAGTGGAAAGTGGTATAGCCAGTGAAACTTGGAGGTAATTTTGAAAGGGTATCGGTTATAGATAAAATTTGGATATTGTGAGAGCTTAATAAGTGCTTCAGTAGATGTCGTTTTCTGGCTAAACCTTGGCAATTAACGGTCCCTATTGTAAAGTCCATGGAACTTTATTTTTCAGTGGGAAGTGTTTGGTTTTTGGGTGAAGGCGAAATGAATGCGGTTACCCACGCCGCTGGTTACGGTACAATTATAACAATAAAAAGGAGGAATGAGGCGTTGTAGCGATTCGGCTACTAGCGCACGAGAAGTGGGGATGGCATTCATTATTGTTGTTGCCAAGATTTCAATTAGGATTTTAGTGTCAGTAGACAGGTCATACGGGGTTTGAGGTTTTTCCAGGGTTGGGGTTGTATCCTGGGGGGCTTTCGGTGTTTCCATTCTTTTCGGGCAGCGGGGGTGGAAGGCGAGGTGAGATCCACCCCGGTTGGATTTTGGGATTTTGGGAATTTTTCTGGCTTGTGACCAGAAACACCACAGGTTGGACAAATGGGTTTGGCATTGCAGGTGTCTGCGGAATGGCCGGTAGAGGAACAACGGATGCAATATTTGGGGACAGCGGGTATGGTGTTTGAATTTGAGGTTCGCAGTAGTGCGAAAGCCTGTGGAAGTTTATACCCTTGGTGAGGGCGTGATGGTAGGCTGTTTCGGAATCTGTAATGATTAGAAACATGGATGTGGGTTTATTTGTAGATCTAGCAATGATCCTCCAAGTTTTCATAACGGGGAATTTTAGTGTAGAGAGGATCTCCAGGAACTCTCCGTCGGTATAAGATTGGTCTACATTCTTGCAAACCAGAGAGAAGGTAGTTTTTCTGGTTCTAGTTGGGGGTCTTTGGACGCGTTGTAGAGAGTTCATCGGAATAACGACGATTTTCTCGTCGCCTATGGCGTAACGGATTTTCCTTGCCAACGTTTCGTGATGAAACGTGGAAGAAATTTTGAGGAGGGCGGTTCCGTGGGGTTAGCTTTGAGAAAGCGCATTTGTCCCTTCAATAGCTCTTGCGTATTGAGGAGATTGTAAAGCTCTCTCAGTGAGGTATATTTTTTTAGGAAGGTTTCTCAGATTGAGTGTCTGAAGTGGAGGATATTGAGCGGAGGTGCGAGATTGAGATTGTTATTGGGTAATGGGTTGGGATTGTTGGTAGGTTTTGGGGATCTGGGTTTTAGTTGGTGCTTGGGGTTTAAGGGTATTTTGGGTAATTTATTTGGGCTTATGACATATTGGGATTGATTTGGAAAGTTGGCGAGGAATATTCATTTTGGGGATCGCGCCTAGTCGATCTGTGACTGATCTCGCTCTCGTATTTATGAATTTTTCTGCTGAGTTCACGTGACATCCAATCAATTGATTTGAAAAATGGTAGCTATGGAAATAATACAAAGTTATTTAAAAGAAATTTGAAAATCGAATATAGTTATAAATAAATTTTGTATAAATTATTTATTTCACATATGCCGGCTGTAGATAATTAAATAATTAAAGATTCTAAAATTTAATTCGGGAAGAATTTCATTTCGGAAATTCCGTTATTAATGAATTTATATCAATTATAAAAGATTCTGTACAGGAGATTTCCTGATTACGTTATTTTTTAATTCATTTGTAATGGCAAATAAAACACTAAACTCTCTTCTTATTCACCTTTACTACATCATTAAACTATAAACAAATAAGTAGTGGACTGTATTTACTATTTAACTAAATTGTACTTTGAAACTAAAACATTTATCCATTCTTGCTAATTGACATAAACCAAAATACATAATATATAAATATATTATAAGATATATATAGTCCAAGATCCCAGAGCAATCAGACACAACTTATTTTCAAATGGATAAAGCCTTAGGTTCTCAGTAGTGTCTCATGTACTTAGAATACCTGTGTGTTTATGGAGTTCGCAGAGTGATCCCTGGGCAGGTACCAGGTGAGAAAGGTAACTAAAAATTTGAGTTATTTAACTTAAATTCTAATAGCTGATATTTATATATATTTTGTAGAAGATTATACTGAACTAGTATTATGAAGTGTCAGACACTTTTCATGGATCAGAACTTTTGTCAGACGCTTTAAAGCTCCACAAAAAATAAAAGAACTTTACTTATTTTCAAATGTCTGACTTTTATCTATGTTATTAAGATAATTACTAAAAAGTTATATTTCATCTGTCAGACAAGTTTGAGTGAACAAACATCCCTTAAATGAAAAAATTATTTAACCGGGAGTGCGAGCTCGAGAGCACTATGCGCATGCGTCTCAAAGTAAAGAATTCAAATGTATTAAAAATACTTACTGCTTTCAATCCAAAATTTTTGCATCCTTACTTCAAAAAAGTGATCTTTAATGTTGAATTAATAATTAATAAATATTAAAGTAAATTTATTTATTGCGTGTATTTAAAATAATGAATAGATTAGGAGCTATTTTGTTTTATAAGGCATTATTTTTATTTTATTGTAAAAAAATACAAGTTAGAATAATTTTAAGGAAGAATATATAATTATGATTAATTACAGCAAGTATTTGTTTATTTTTTAATCATCATAGACATCGACAAAATCATTAGAATTTTCATCATTCATCCAATCACGATACTGTTCGTTCGAGTCATCATCCTCGTCATCAGTTATGTTGTCATTATTGGTAGCTTCTTCTGCAACAAAACAGTTTAAAGAATTAAAAAACAAAATTATAAGTACAAAAAATTTCAAACTTTAAGTTAAAGGTATAATACCTGAATTAGTAACGAATTCACTAATGTCTCCGGGTAATTGGTCACCATCAAACCAGTAAAAGTGATATTGGTTTTCTTCTAATTTCCACCCATTGTGTTCAGGAGTAAAAATAGTTGGTATTTTTACATTTGCGTTATTCCATATACTAGAAATATAGTTATCTCGAAGAAATTGTTGAAATAATTCAGTTTTACATGGTGGTAAATTTTTCAAATTTTTTCGATTGAACTCTTCGTTAATATTATTTACCCTGTAGTTATTTAAAAACTCCTGGAGTCGAGCAGCATCAATATCAAGTACACCAGAAACATTGTAAATTTCGCAGATGAATTTTTGAATTGTGTTGAAAATATCTTCTTGTACATGCTCATCGGTAAACAACTCTGGATCTCCAAACTGCATAAAAGCTTGCTGATATTCATGTTTCTTCACTAATATTTTAAAAGGTTTTTGTTTACCTTTCTTAAAAAACGCAGGATTAAAGTCGCAGCCAGTCAATGCATGAAATCCTGGCAAACTTCTACACAAAGAATGTCCCAAATACTCATATACTTTAGTCAAATTAATACATCTTTGATTGTTTCCTGTGCCTGCGTTTAACCATACATTTGAGTCATCTATCAAATTATGCATATGTCCTAGCATAATTATTGCAATATCAGTATCTGAGCATCTTATAACAAAATTTGCCTGAACTTCTGTATTGCATATATGAAAAACAATTTTAGTATCGTCTTCTTCATGCTCTGGACATGATAAATTATCATCTACATTTGATACGATTTTATTATTATCAACTATGTAAGAGTGACATTGTTTAAAATAAACTAATATTCGTTTATTCTCTAGAAATGGTATCATTTCATCAGATGCCCAGTGTTGAATAAAAAAAATCAACAAGGGCTTGTTTAAAATGAATATTCTTAAGTTCCTTTAAAAAATCTGACGGACGAACTTGATCAGGACCAGTGATGTTGAAATCTAATTGCGTAGACTCTCTGCGAAGATCTCTTTCATGATCTTTGATTGAAGGAGAGAAATATTGATCAAAAATAACGTCGTATCTTGTCGCTTTCACCTGAGTTACCATTAGAAGCATTTTCTTGGAAATTGCACCAAAAGTTTTCGGAATATTTTTCATAGTGTGCAGCATAAAGAAACCATCAATTAATAATATGTCTATGTGATCAGGTGAATTGTGCTCTAAATCATTCTCCAAAGATTTCATCAAAATTGACTTCTGGGTTTTACAAATTGTCCCATCAATATGACACATTGATAATGGCATTGGAGTAATAGGATATGATAAAATCTTCTCCATATCAACTTTGTAATCTAGAGATATGCCTAGAATACGGCCAAAAAAGTATCTTTGCATTCGTATCTCTGCGACTTTACCACCTACTTTAGTTTTACTTTTTTTGCAAAATCCACGGTAAAATTTTCCTGAGGTGTTTTTTGAATACTTTTTTCGAATCTGCTGATGTCTGATTCACACTCCGAAATAAACATTTGTCGTTTAGCTTTACCATTTTTTTCAATATTAAGTAAAAACTTTTCTACGGGCTCCGACGCAGCTTTATCCGATAAAATATCAATTAATAGATCTTTCGGCAGTTGTGGGTCAAATGGATTTATAAAGAGATCAAAAGTATCGATAAATTTTTGCAATTGCTTAGTGTTAGTTTTTATAGCATGATTGGTAAGCTCAGCCGAAACATCTTGTCCCTTTTGCAGATCTAAATCTTCATACACTGAACTGATTACTGTGGATGTAATATCATGACTGCAGGCCCATCGTTGACGTGCAGAAATTGAATTAGTAAAATGCACGATTCCAGTAAGTTTCCTCGCTGCGTCAGCGTTTATTGTTTGTTCAAGAACAAGATCAATCGGTTGCTTTGAAAAAGACTTATTGGTTCTTCGAATGCCAAAAAAACCTTCATGAAATTCTTCGTACAAATTTGGATGAGTATTTGCAACGTTTAATAAATTAGAATGATATCTAACAGTCCAACGAGCATAGTTAGGTTGATTAAAAATAAAAAATAAATTCGTGATCTTCGGTAATACGTACTTGAATAACTCAAAATCTCCAACACGAATACTTCTGGACAGAGTTAAGTAATAGTTGATTAAGTTAACATATATTAAATAAAACTGCGCTGTTTTTCCATGCTCGCCGTTTAAAGTTTGTTGTTTGTAAATACAATAATTATTTAATAGTACTTTCAACTCGTCATTTTCTATCTCAAAAGTTGATGTTGGAGTATTTTGCAAACGTACAAGTTCTTCAATAATTTCATTCGACACTTCAATATTATTAAAAGCTAAAAAGGACTTAAAATGTAAAATCTCTAAACCTACTGACACCAACGGATGAAGCCTCTTGCGCCGATTAAAGTGTTTTCCATCCAGATATCCAGCAACTGAGCCTGAAGCTAACAAACTGCTTTGGACCATAACGTTGGACAAGCCGCAATCAGTTATAAATTTTCCTACAGCTTTGAAGTATGTCATCATGATGTGAAACGGTCCTAAGTGAATAAATAAGTTATCAAATTTGGGTGCTTCAGTAGCTTGAATTTGTAAAGCTACTTTTGCTATTGCAAGATCATAGGTAACTTGAATACTAGCTTGTTTTACTTCATTGCAAATTTTTAAACTTTGCTCCATTGTTTCTAAAACAACCGATGTGTTTGTGTGCGATAAATTGATTGGAGTTAGATAACAAACAACTTGCTTTGGATTGTTTTCATTGTTACTGATTAAACAATTGTATCCAACCCACATCGGATGATTTGGTAAATGATAAGCATGACTTAACATCCAAATTGTATCAATGTTTTTATATAATTGTAAATTTTCAGGTAATGTTTCTTCAGCTTCATGAATAGAAATCTCTAAAGTATCAGTCATCTTAGGTTTTTTCATGTATGGTCTTCCTTCTACCTCAGTAACCTCCATTGTTCTCCGTCGTCGTCTTTTCCCCGACGTTCCAGGTTCTTCGCTGGTGGAAGGAGACAAATTTGGAGTGTCTGATTCTTGTGTAACATTCGGATCCACGTTTTGGTAAATTATACCAACAGTGTCATGTAGCGTGTCTTTCCCATCTTTAGTTTCCACAAACCGATCATAATTATCAAGTGATTAGTTGCTTCAGTTTCCAACTCCTCTACTTCTGGATAACTGATGCAATGGCCATATCTGTGGATGATGTCGATGATATTACGGCTACTTGTCAAGCTTTTTAAAGCCATTCCAAGCTTAATATGCTTTGACGTTTTATATTTACCATTTAAGATAGAATACACAGCATCCTGGCTCAAAGATTCAACTACTCGAACACACTTAAAATTATTTTTTCTTTACTGTTATTACCTCCAATAAGAGTAAAATAAAATTGGGATAAGTCTTCCGGCACTGACACTTCACCGTTTTTAAGATCTTGAACAGATAAATGATTTGGCAATTTCTTTTTTTCGATTTGTAATACTGATTTCCTCAATATCAAAGCAGCTTTATTGAGAATATCCTGATCCTTCAAATCATTCAATAACGCCTCATCAATGACAGAAATATGTTTCGGAGCAAGTAGCTTTTTATTATGATGCACAAAAAACTTTATCTCATCCTTAAATGTTTTTTTTATTTTATCTTCTAAGTTAGAAGAAGTGTAATTCCCCATAACTTCCTGAGAATCTCCAACTTCCTCGTTGAATAATTCCATGTATTGTCTGTGGAGATAAGTCAAAAAGTAACATCGACCTTTCTCAACCATATTTTGTTGTATAAAATTACAAATTTCATCAAAAACAACTTGATGGTGTTTGCGAAGCTCATGCCAAGATGTTTTTACTGTATTCTTCGTCGACGATATTTTATAAGTATAATCTAATTGGCAATTGTTGTGATAATATATTGTTGGATCCGTTATATCTTCTACTTTCTCAATTAATTCTGCCATGTCTTCTTCTTGTTCATGTAATAGCATTAAAAATTGGTTTTTATCGCATAAATGCAACCGTAGTAGTTTTAATTTATGTCTTTTTTTCTTTTGATCACAATATATACATGCCTGGGTTTTGTCAGTTGTCATACGTTCAAATGAATTATTAGGAGTAAAGGAATTACTATCACATTCGGAAGTCACACAAAGTTCCTCAGAAATATGTGTCGCTGGCTTAACTGATTCAGATTCATCACTAGGTTCAACACTTGGCTCAGGTATTACATTAGGTTCAGACATAGTATTAGCTGGGCTTGAGTTTGATACTACATCTGAATTTAAAACTATAGAATTATTTGTTTGACTTGAGGTAGATTGTACACATGGATCATAAATAATACTAAGGTTACTTGATGACGGTGCTGATGATGTTATTTCAGAATCACTTAATAAATTTTTTAGCACTTTTTGAATATTCTGGAGTGGCAGAATAATGTTTCTTTGGTAAAGCAGTGAAATTTTTATAGCACTCTCGATGGTAACCATTGTCATACAAATCCTCCGGTAATTTTAAGTCTTTGAATTTTAGGTTATGGATTACTCGCTGTTTTAAAACTTGTTTACATTTTGTAAATGTTTCATTTGTAAATAATATTAATTTGTCATGAGATTGTTTGCAAAATATACACATAAATTTATCTTCTTCCATGGTTTTCACTATCACAAATAACTTAATATCAGTAACAAATTACACAATATAAACAACAAAAACATGTGCTCTTACAGATCCAAACTGCACTGTATACTCTAAATGGTGCGCCACAGGCACATACACACACGCAGTAGAGTGGAGCAGATGGTAAGTTTAAGAAGGGGAACCGAGTTGCTATGAACCTCTCACTCGCTCTTAAATACATGTAAAGTGCTCTCGCGCTCGCACTCTCAGTTAAATAATTTTTTCATTTAGGGGATGTTTGTTCACTCAAACTTGTCTGACAGATAAAATATAACTTTTTAGTAATTATCTTAATAACATAGGTAAAAGTCAGACATTTGAAAATAAGTAAAATTCTTTTATTTTTTGTGGAGCTTTAAAGCGTCTGACAAAAGTTCTGATCCATGAAAAGTGTCTGACACTTCATAATACTAGTTCAGTATAATATTCTACAAAATATATATAAATATCAGCCATTAGAATTTAAGTTAAATAACTCTAATTTTTAGTTACCTTTCTCACCTGGTACCTGCCCAGGGATCACTCTGCGAACTCCATAAACACACAGGTATTCTAAGTACATGAGACACTACTGAGAATCTAAGGCTTTATCCATTTGAAAGTTGTGTCTGATTGCTCTGGGATCTTACTCTAATAAGCGCGCTAATAATCACACGCACGCTACCAAGGCCAAAAAGCAAGTTTTACATTTCTTTATTTATCTTTCGGCCCAGCGTTAGCCGACGGAAGACAAGCAAAAAAAGGGTCTAAAAATAGAAACCACAATACAGCTTGTTGCCACGGTAACAAAATTCAGTATATGCGGCGAACAGATTAATAACAAGAAAGAAATATACATATATACGAGGTGCGTTCACAACAGATTCTCATTTCACGTTAATAAATAAATTGCGGTTTTCAACAATGTTGTTTGAAACTTTTTGTTGATAGGAAATGAGTAATTCCAATATTGATGAGGAAAGACCAATGCTAATAAAAATTCATATGTACTTTTTATTTAAATTAGGAAGAGTGATTTCAAAACTCATAAATATATTATATTTCATTTAGATTTAAATTATGAATATAAATATGCGATCATTGTTATCACACAATCACCTAAAATCGTAGGTGACAAATATAAAAATAACTGAAATATATTTGGTTGTTATATATTTGGTTATAATCTATCGCTATATACATTCTGGGGCCACAATAATAAAAGACAATTTTTATGTTGTCCTAATGGGTCGAAGTCACATCTTGATAACAGGGCAAAAGCTACAACTTCACCATTACTATGTAAAATATAACATGATACTCTGCTTCCTGATTCCATTGAACAATTGCAGGATTTTCCACATCTAAACGCGGTATCTCATTAATGGCTCTTTTACCAACAAGAAATTCAATTTTTTCCATATTTTCAGTTCGAGAACTTTTCTTTGAATGATTTTTAATTATGATATTTTGTTTTTAATTCGTTATTGAGTTATGACTAAGAGTGTTACATTTTATTTATCACCTTACACCTCGTGCTAACTTACACATCACCTCCTACTAAGGGTTTTCTTATCGATTCACAATAACAAATGTAGAAAAATAAATAAAGGATACTTTCAATAAATAAAAAGGGTGTAATAATGGTCCATAAAAGATTTCTACCAGAATTAAAATATTTGGAACCCTGAAGTTTTCTTTGGTACAGTTTCTTCAAAAGTAATGTTTTGTAGTTATCGAACTTGGTTGGCTTTTATATTGTTTTTTCAATAACTTTCGATCTGCATTCGAATTTTTTTTATACTTGTTAGAATTTGCACATTTAAGCACTTTGGAAAATAAATACTGCGATTTTAATTATATGAAATGAAAATAACACTCAACTGTGTTGAAAATTCGTAAGAAAATTAAATTATCAGTTTAGAAGCAATCAATTTTAATACAAATATGAAAAAAATGCTTTAGTTATTCGATTAATAAGAAGAGAAAATAATTTTTAGTGTATAAAATGTGAACAGCGATTCTAAACAAATGAAGGGGTGATGACAAAAACTGTGTTAGGAGAGATAATTTTTCATTGAAAAGTCATATTTCCGTAATTATATATTAAAACTTCGAATTTGGATTTTTAAAAACAAAAATTACGATTACAATATATGTTTATTAAGTAAAGTTAGAACAGAGAATGAATTATTAAAAGAAATGCAGTTTTTATTATCTTCCACGTTTCCGCGAAGTCATCACATTTATTATATGTTATCAGCTGTTACTTCATATGTAACTCCTCCCCTCTAAGATGAGAACAATACGGAGTGGTGTTCGATTTTGGACTCTTCTGGGTACTCTTCTATTGAATTTTCTTTCTTTTTCTGGTTTTTGCAGCATTTTTGCAGGGTTTTCTTGATTTTCTTCTTAAAAATCCATCCCAGTATAAATAAAATTATGGCTAGTAAAGATAAACTACCAGAAATTTTGGGATAGTGGTTGGATATTGGGATTTTTAGTGGTATAAGTTGATTCGTCATTCTGCTTATTTCTTGAATGTCTTCTAAATTGATTTTTTCCATTTTGGGTGTTTCGTATTCTGCAATCGTATCGTATTCTTCCGTAATTGGTTTGGGAAGAAGTAATGGTTTTCCTCGTTGTATTTTGACGTCGTTGAAGAATTTTTTCGCGTTGATTTCTATTTGACATGACTTTGGTATTTTTATTAGTGTAGGTTTTTTTACTTCTAGATATTTGTCTGTGTTGCATTTGGAAAAAACTTTTTCCGTTTTTGCTGGAATGATAATTATCTCGTCTTGTGTGATTTGTTCAGTAAGTGATTCTTCTAATTTTGAATTTATTTTTTGGCAACCTTTAGTCGACGGGTTTTCGAGGAGCTGCAGGGTGCAATTGTCATTAGGAGAGTGGTCTTCGATGCAGAAATATACATTTTCTAGTAGTGGACAGATTTCTTCTATAAATTGATTATGCCAGTTGTTTCGTGCCAGATAGGAGTATTTTAGGGAGAATATTTGGTTGTTTTGAATGATGGGGAAAAGGTGATATAATTTAAGGACTTCGGCTTTGATAATTGGTATATGTATAGCAAAAATTAATTTATTTTTAGCAACCGAAGCTTGAGTGCCTAAAAATTGGTAGTATGTTAGAATGTTTTTAAATTTTGTAATTTGGTTGTCAGGGTAAATTTTCCTTAAATATTCTGTTTGTGTTTTTTGTAACTCTTGACTAGGGATAATAGAAGGATGAAGTGTGTTTAGTTTTGCGAAAGCTATGGAGTCTTCCAAATTATCTAAGAATGTGATAATATTTTGACAGTCTAAATTTATTTGTGAAATGATTGCTTGAAAGGTTAAATACTCGTGTGATTCAGTGATTGATTTTTGCACGCTGATTTGAAATTTTTCGAGAGAAGTTGCAAATTTTTCTTGATTTTTTGATAAGGTGTGAATTGTTACATTGTAATTTCTTATAAGATTCTTGGAAAGTGAACTTTGTAAGTTTATTTCCATAATCATGTTTTGTTGGTTTGTTTCTAGAATTTTTATTGCGTTATCATATTTATTACCGTCAATGGTATCAAGTGTACCAAACAACCATTTTTGTAGTTGACCGACCCCGTCAAAGAAACTTCTTTTATTACGTATATGAGGTTGTAAATTATCAAGTTTCGTACGTGTAATTTTGATGAGAAATTCTGTTCTCAACAACATGTCTTGAGATAAGGCATGATATGAGATTTCATTAGTTGCATTTCTTACTTCTAAATTATTTTTTATAATGAACAAATGTTTTTCAATGTTAAACAATTGCTTAATAATAGGTTCTAAATTTAAATACTGTATAAAGGTATGTTCACTATATATGAGACGGGAGTCTCCTAATTGTATCGGTAATAAAGGATTATCGATAGTAGTTAGGTCTATGTCTTCCGTAGCGTTACTCTTGTGCAGTTTTTGTATTGCCAGAAGTGCTAGGAATATTATTTTCATCTGCCCCATCTTCCTGAAAAATTTGTTTTTTATTAGTTTTGGGTTTTCTTGCACTTGCTTTGTGATAAATGTTTTTATCTGTTATCAATTTATTTTTTGTCTGAGCTAATATTTTCAATTTTTCGAATTTTGGAAGTTTTTTGTTTCTTGTTTTTGTACGAATATAGGCTACTTTTTCGTTTTTATAGTCAGGGGCTTCGGTGCGCTTTTCGTTCCTATCATTAATAATCTTTTCTTTTATGGTTTTATTGGTCTCTGTTATATTTTCGTAAAGTCTTGTGGTTGCTTGTTTATGAGCTTGTACATAGTCTGATATTATTATGTGATCATTAAGGTCAAAAGGGTTTGTTTCATTTATGTTTCCCTTTATTACCTCGAATGGTGTATATTTGGTGACACTATGAATTGAGTTGTTATACCCAAGTATGGCAGTTTTTTCAATTGATCTGATGTGAGACTTCGATTTTGTTCTCTTAAACATCGTACATGTTCAATAAGTGTGGAATGAAACCTCTCCACGGGGTTATTTGAATTGCTGTTTCTAGCGGTTGTGAAGTGAAGTTCAATTTTGTAAAGTTCACAAAAGTTTTCAAGATCTTTATTTTTAAATTCCGTACCCGAATCTGCTGTTATTTTTATGGGCAATCCATGGTGTGTTATAAAATTAAATAGGCATTCTACTATAGATATTCCGTTTACAGCTGATAAAGGGTAGGCTTGGCCGTATCGAGAAAATGTATCTATTACGGTTAAGTAAGTGTTACCTGAAATTTGAAAACAGTCAATATGAATATGTTGAAAAGGACGTGAAGTAGTTGGTGTTAGGTTGAATTTTACTACTGGTGGGTTTCGATCGTATTTGTTTTTTAGACAAATATCGCAATTATTCACGTATTCTACAATGTCATCGGACATTTTTGGCCAATAAAATCGTTTACCAAGTGCTATCTTCATTTCGTTAATACCGCGGTGGCAAATTTTAGTTTCATGATAAAATTTGAGTTTCTCTACTTGTGCTTCTTTAGTTTGTAAATCCTCTAAAACGGTGTTACTTTGTATAATTTTGAAAGCAGAATTTTTGAAGTACGATTGCATCGTAGTCGTGAATATTCTAGGTAAATCGCGGTGTTTGAAATAAATAGCGTATCTTTTGTTTGGGGCGATGTGTTCTTTTACGAAATTTATTATATGGAAGGAAGAAATGTTTGAAGGTAGTGTAACATATAATCTAGTATTGTCGAAAATTTTGGCAGTTTTACATTTGATCGATTCTATTTCTCCAGTTGTTATGAATATTTGGTTCTTGTATGTGTTTAATACTCTCTCGGTAATTGGAATAGAAAAGATAGGATTCTCCCTCGACGTATGTTGAGTTTCAATGTCAGATTCTGAGTTTGAATCTTGAGGTCTATCTGATTCTTTTTGTATGTCTCGAACTATATTTGTTTCTTGATTTACGGTGTCAGTGGGTCTTATATTATTCAGTATTTCCTCGAGGTCAGGGCTAGAGAGTGGAGGAATTTCGTCAGGATTTTGTAGGAAGCTTTCTATTATTTCGTCCGCATCTCCTACGTTATTTATTATTGATTCATTATCCATAGCATTCAATTCTATGTATGGATTTCTACTTAGGGCATCTGCGGCTGAGTTCGACGATCCTTTTTTATATTTGATGACGTAGTCGTACTCTTCTAATTTCAATCTCCATCTGACTAGCATAGAATTTGGGTCTTTCATGGAGAAGAGCCATTGCAGTGGCTTGTGGTCTGAATATATTGTGAATTTCCGGGGGCGAAAGTATTTGCAGCTCCATACTATTGCTAGGAGATCTTTCTGAATCGTTGAATAGTTTATTTCGGCTGGATTGAGAGTCCTTGATGCATAGCATATAGGGTGGTTATTTTGTGAAAGAACTGCGCCTATTGCGTAGTTGGAACTATCTGTAGTTACTTCAAATTCTTTATCGAAATCCGGATAAATTAAAACTGGTTCAGACGTTAAAATATTTTTACAAGTTTCAAAACAATCTATAAATTCTTTTGTATGTATTACTTTTTCGTTTTTCTTCAGGCATTTAGTCATGGGTTTTGTGATTTTAGCAAAATTTTTTATAAATTTACGGTAGTATCCTAATAATCCTAGAAAAGATTTTATTTATTTTTGTGTTTTTGGTAATGGAAAGTTCTTAATAGCTGAGATTTTTTTTGGGTTGGGTTTTATCCCGTCTGTTGTTAATATATGACCTAGAAATTCTACCTCTTTTCGTAGGAATTCCGATTTGTCTAATTGAATTTTAAGTTTCGCTTCGCGTAGTTTCGAAAAAACAAGTTATAAATTTTGAAGGTGGTCTTGAAGTCCGGTACTGAATATTATTATGTCGTCCATATAGACCAGTGATTCCCAAAGTGGTCCATATCGACCCCCAGGGGTCGATGAAGTCCTGCAAGGGGTCTATGTAGGCAAAAAAATAAATTGGGGATCCATGAAATAAAAATGGGGGTCAATAGATAGAAGTTTTCAAAATTACAAAATTTTAATATAATTTTTATATAATAATATAATTTTATATTAGTTATTAATATATTTTATGTTGTATTCGTTACATCAAAGGAAAACAAATGAGTTAGCAAACGAATGTATATCGAAGCAAAATCACTCTCTAATCTAAGCTAATGAAAAGAATCACGATTTGTAAATATTAAACATCCGTTGTTGTTGAAATTTGATTAAGCAGAATTGTTTTTAAGAAAGAAATAAGAGAGCAATGACGACACGCTCCGTTTTTATGTATGTGCAAGCATATTCTTTGTGAGGGCTTCGGTCCACTAATAGTCCGAGAGCCAGCTGTCGAAAATCGAGACGATTATTTAAAGCATGAGATTTACAGGGTAGATAGATAATGATGAATGAAATTAACTGAATTCCGATCATCTGATCTATTTCAAATTTCTAAAAGAGTACAAAATAATTGCATATAATTAATTTTTCCTATAATTTCAATAAAATTATTAATTAATTACGAATTAAGGGTTGTTTTCTTTAACTCGCCGTATAATTAATAAATATTTTCTTGTTCAGAATTAAATAATCTACAAATCTATGATAGTACGGTGCTTTAATTCCGATTATAACTAGTAGAAAATTCAACATTTGTTCTCGTATCACTATTGCGCGGCTAATTAAGGGTAATTTGCCCTATGTTTCCGTAGGCTTGCCTGAGATAATTTAATATTTTCTTGTTCAGAAATAATATATTTTTTTGTATTCTATATATTCTGATCTTTAAATCTGAGTCAAATTTAAAACGAAATACCACTGTTTCAGCACTATAAATAATTACCGGAAATAACCCGTTTTAGGGGCAATTCCGTGGATGGACATTAGGCAAGCTATGATTTTTGGAATCCTCATATCATTATCTATCTACCCTGTAAATCTCATGCTTTAAATAATCGTCTCGATTTTTGACAGCTGGCTCTAGGACCATAAAGGTTCAATCAAAAACAGTGTTAATTTTGCTGTGTTTGACATCAGTTGAATAATAGCACTGTGCACTTTGTGTTTTACTTTGTTATCCTCAACGAAAGGAATACTAATTTGATTCGAAGTTTCGAAGAAAAGTAAGTACCTCTTACATTATTTTTTATAAAATATTAATTTTGTTCTTGTTGTTAGAACTGAAGAAAAAATTAAAATAAATAAATTAAATTTTTAATTATTGTTTTATGTTATATAAATAGCTTTCGTTGTCCACAGATAACCTATACTAAGCATGTCCCAATCAAAAAAGAAATGTAGACAGTACAATGTTGATTATCTGAAGTTTGGCTTTATTCCATCATTGTCGAATAAACAACTGCCATTGTGCCTTATATGCAACAAAGTATTTAGCAATGACGCCATGAAGCCATCTAAGCTGGAAGATCATTTAAGAAGATGTCATCCAGATAAATTAGATAAAGATTTGAAATATTTTCAAACTTTCAAAGAGAATCTTCAGAAGAGACCCACGCTGGACAAAATGTTCACTTTGACGTCACAAAGAAATGATGATGGTTTTCGAGCGTCTTATAATATCTCGCTACTTATAGCAAAATCCGGAAAACCGCATACCATTGGAGAGCAGTTAATTTTGCCAGCCGTTGAAGAGGTTATAAAGACTGTTTTACACAAACCTGCGTTTGATATCATAAAGAAAATACCCTTAAGCAACAATTCTGTTCAAAGACGCATTGATGAAATGAGTGATGATATTGAAAACTTCCTATGTAAATATTTGCAAACGACCCATTTCTCTATACAACTGGACGAGTCAACTTTACCTGGAAATGAAGCATTATTACTAGCATATGTTCGCTTTATTATGGATCAAAATATCCACGAAGAATTGCTATTTGCGAGAACTTTGGCAACCGACACTAAAGGCGAATCAATTTTTCATGTTTTGAGGGATTATTTTATTGAAAAAGAAATTCCTCTATCAAATATAATATCTGTAGCTACCGATGGAGCACCTGCCATGGTTGGTCGATATCGATATCGTGGATTTATAAGCTTTTTAAAAGAAAGCGTACCCGGGGTATTAGCAGTACATTGCGTCATCCATAGACAACACCTAGTTGCTAAAAATTTGAATGAAAGATTGCATGAATCTCTGCAATTTGTCATTGACGCAGTAAACCGAATCCGCAGCAATGCGTTGAATACGCGATTATTTGCGCAGTTGTGTGAAGATAACGACGAGAACTTCCACCAATTACTTCTTCACACTAATGTGCGTTGGCTGTCGAAAGGTTTATGCTTGGTAAGATTTTTTGCACTTTTTGAAACTGTTCTAGAGTTTCTCGATGGTAGATATGAAAATTTAAAAGAAAGTTTATTAAAAAGAAAAACGGACATCGCGTATTTGACCGATTTATTTGCTAAATTTAATACGATGAATTTGCAGTTGCAAGGTGACAGTTTAAATTTGATTAAGACAAAGTCGGTCATTTCAGCGTTTCTTGCCAGAATTAAAATGATGAAGCAAAACATTGGACGGAGCGAATTTTCACAATTTCCCAATTTATCCCAAGTAAACTGCCAAGAAGACGATGTTCCAGTCTATGTGCATCATTTGAATGCACTCTACTCAGATTTTGAAACGAGATTCGAAGATATTTTGACGCTAGTAATACCACAATGGATTATTAATCCTTATGGTGATATTGAGGAGACGGATATCTCATTACAAGAAGAATTAATTGGAATAAGTACAAACGAAGAACTTAAGGTAGAGTTCAGAAAGGGTTATCAACAATTTTGGCTTCAGAAAGACATACCTGCTACATATCCCGGAGTGTGGAATATCACGAGAAAGTTTTTAATTGCCTTTCCGTCTTCATATCTCGTAGAAAGAGAATTCAGTGCAGTTACTAATCTTATTACAAAAAAAAGAAACAAACTGGACATAGTAAAAAAAACCGAGGAGATTTGAGATTAAATGTTACTAAATTGAAGCCAAATGTTGATAATTTGTTATTAAAGCATCAAGTTCATCCCTCGCATTGAATGAATTAATTTCATTTTTGTTTTTTTTTACAACACATTTTGTTTAAAATTTAATTAATAAATTAGTTATTGTATAAAAATGTGTTTTTTTTGTCTTTTACACTATAGGAACTACTTATTTATTAATTTTTTTTAAAGAACAGGTGGGGGTCTAATAAAAACCATAAAATATGGCAAGGGGTCTACGAAACAAAAAAGTTTGGGAACCTCTGATATAGACCATACACACTTTATTTTGGAGATCCTTTAAAATTTCATCCATAACACGTTGAAAAGTGGATGGCGAGTTTCTTAACCCAAATGGCATTCTAAGAAACTCATAGTGGCCGTTATCGACAGTAAAAGTTGTTTTTGGTATGGAATTTTTGTCCATTTGGATTTGATGAAAACCAGCCCAAATGTCAATAGTTGAAAAGTAGTTTGATCTTCCCAGTTTGTCGAGAATCGAATTAATATTTGGTATCGGATATCGATCTGGGATCGTTTTTTCGTTGAGTTTCCGATAATCGATGACTATCTAAATAGGGGATGACCATGGTGAAGTTGAGGGCCGTATTATGCCTTTATCCAGCATTTCATCTATCTGGTTATTTATTTCTTGTTTATGAATATAGGGATATCTTTACGATTTACAAAGTATAGGAATTTCGTCGGTCGTTTTAATTTCGTGTTTTGTTCTTGCCGTGAAGGATAATTTATCACCCGGTTTAATGAAGATGTCTGAAAATTTTCGAATAAGCTTTAAGATTTCAGCTTTTTCTTCCGCGTTCATGTGGTTTGTCCTAATTAATTGTGATATATCGATATTTTTTTTTGATTTATTATTGTCTTCGTTATTTAAATTTAGAAACGAATTAACATTAAAGGTATCATAACTAGTTTTTTCAAATGACTCTACCTCTAAAGGTTCTTTAAGATTAACTGAAATTGTTTGATCTGTTTTGTTTTGGATTTCTACAAGAGCAAATCCGTTTCTGGCATCAGTCAAAATTTGCGGTATATATAATGGTCCTATTTTACCTTCATTTATCAATATTTCTCCATTAAAAATAGAAACAGGTAACTTCTTTAGAATTTTTTGTTGTGGTTCTACTGAGAATAATATATTTGAGTTTTCTTTCCGTTTATATCTGAGAGGTATCTCAGTATTTGGTCCTATTAATTTGTTATTTATAAGATCAATATTAAAGTTCATATTTCTTAAATCATTTAGTCCTATAATACCATCGAAATATTCGTGGAAATCAAATAATAAAAAGGAGATGAAATAGTTTGGATTCTGAAATTCAGGAAATGCTCTAAGTGTTGATTGATATACAATATCTCGACTACCCAAAGCTGTCTTAATTTGTGCATTGATTCGATTAACGGAATTTGGATAAGTTTTTTCTATAATATCAGGTTTAATAATTGAACGTGAACTACCGGTATCTATAAGTAATTTTAATTTGGGATTATTAATTTCTATGTAAGGTAATGCGTTTTCTGTTGAAATGTTAATTTCTACTAAGGTATTCCTTGTTGTTGGCTCGTTAGGATAAAATTTTCATTTTCTGTCTTGTCATAGTTAGATAGATAGATTAAGATACATTAATTAATCAATTTATTTAATTAAACAATTTAATTGCGGTGGAACTGAAAGTTTAGACTTTTGTGTTTGAAGGATTTTGATAATTTTAGCACATCGCGCGTCAAGCATCGTAGATAATGAAGGTCTTTCGTGACAGTAAGATCCGCATTCGATAATGAATATACTTAATTGTCCGCTCTGTATATAAAATAAATATACATTTATCATGCAAACTGTGGGTATAATGAATTATATTCCGCCTTGTCTGGCCTGTATGATAACGGCGAAAAGGGTGTAGTTACTAGATTATCCAGGTCGTCGAAAAAGTTACTAAACACTCTGTATAAATAATATTAAGAATTGTGCATTTGTTGTTGAAGTGTATAAAAATTATTTTATCACAAAGCCACAAAGGACGATAAAAACAAACAGGTGTGTGTGAACAGGAGCCATTCTGAAGCATGTTTAAAAAGGTAAGTCACTTTGTTAGGCATTCACAAGTATTTAACGCTTTTACTATTTATGTATCGTAATATTGTAAGATCCGACGAGAGCCGCGAGCAAGGGTTGATAGAGAATTATGAGATCTTATTGTTCGATCGATCGTAAAATATAAAAAAAGAATATTTTAACACTCTGTATATAAATTATAACTCTTGTATCATTCGAAAAAATGTAAAAATATAGCGAAAGTGATAACAATATATACGTATTTATCATGTTTGAAAAAATATACCTTTTGTGGTTTTTTCATTCGAAATAAAACTATGGTCAAAAGTTGATGCCTTGAATCTTCAGCTTGCTAATAATCCATTTTTGTGGTTTTCACTTCCGTATGACTTTGCAGCACACAGAAATGCAGTTTTTGTTTCAAGGGCAGCCTAGAAATGATATTTTAAATTTTAAAATTAATCTTTTACAAAGATAACGGTTGCGATTTATATAAAGCATTTTGTTTTTCAAAACAGGAACGCTAAAAGAAACGTTATCATATTCTAGGTTTTATGAACAGTTTACTTCAAAAAGGAAATTCGTTGTTGCTATGGTGATTACTTCCAACGAGATTATCATGCAAACTGTGGGTATAATGAATTATATTCCGCCTTGTCTGGCCTGTATGATAACGGCGAAAAGGGTGTAGTTACTAGATTATCCAGGTCGTCGAAAAAGTTACTAAACACTCTGTATAAATAATATTAAGAATTGTGCATTTGTTGTTGAAGTGTATAAAAATTATTTTATCACAAAGCCACAAAGGACGATAAGACCAACGGTCCGTGCTGAAAAACACTTTATTCGGGTCGACGAAGTGAAAGTATACCGTGTCTTTTTGGAAAAACAAACAGGTGCGTGTGAACAGGAGCCATTCTGAAGCATGTTTAAAAAGGTAAGTCACTTTGTTAGGCATTCACAAGTATTTAACGCTTTTACTATTTATGTATCGAATATGTCTAATAAAATAATATTTTTACTGTCAACGGCTACAGAACCATTACACACACAGTTGTAGTGAGATTAGTGGTGTAGTTTATTTTAAAGGTACATGGTGGGGCAACGGCAATAGAGTCGGAGTAATAGAGATTTTTACACCTCATAAACAATAGGTAATAAAATTTTTGTTATTTATGAAAAATATAGTTTCTCCTACTAACAATCCTAACAAGACAGCCTTGACGATTCGATATAAAATCGAGAAGCAACATCATCCAATTACTAGTAAAACTAACGTTTTATCAAAATTTACTATTTTTCTTGGTCTTCGCGATATTTTTTCTGAATTCCGTGAAAGTGTGTTTTTAACATATCTATTGAGGAATGAGTGTCTAAAAACCTCTCTCGAAACATATCTAACCGCAAGTCGAAAGCAGTGACAACAGCGTTTACTATACTACGTGTAAACCTTCTAATTAAGATACATTAATTAATCAATTTATTTAATTAAACAATTTAATGCGGTGGAACTGAAAGTTTTAGACTTTTGTGTTTGAAGGATTTTGATAATTTTAGCAAAAAATGTTACGAATAATCACCTATTATATAATTTTGCATACAAGGTGGTAAAAAGTTTTTAGAAATTATGTAGTAATAGTTGATACAATATTTTTTCGAAAAAAATATTCCGAGACCTTCCTTGGCTATAATTTGATTTTCTTGATCATACACTAAAAAGGCGTAAATAAAAACGTACAATGAATAGTCCGTTTCCACATCACCTAGGCGGTAGGACTAACGATGCGCTGTATTTAATCTTTAACGTGGCAAATACATCCCCAGTAGGCCTACGAACCACTAGTTATTGCTGAATCATGTCTAGACTTTGCAGCATCTTTTCATGGCTCTTCATGAGTAGCATCTTTTAATGGCTCTTATAAATTAATGACTCTTAGATAAACTAAGCTATCACTAATTGGTGGCATCTTTTCTTGACTACTATTTGTTGGCGTCTTTTTGTGAATGTTTTAATGAGTATAAATGTAGAGTAGCATCTTTTAATGGCTCTTATAAATTAATGACTCTTAGATAAACTAAGCTATCACTAATTGGTGGCATCTTTTCTTGACTACTATTTGTTGGCGTCTTTTTGTGACTGTTTTAATGAGTATAAATGTAGAGTAGCATCTTTTAATGGCTCTTATAAATTAATGACTCTTAGATAAACTAAGCTATCACTAATTGGTGGCATCTTTTCTTGGCTACTATTTATTGGCATCTTTTTGTGGCTGAGTCTCCGAGATGATTCAGCAACATATCTTTTAATCATTATAAATGTAAACTTATAATATTGCACCTTGATTTAAATAAAGACTTTAAATAATTTTTCAAATTCTGTTTAATAATTTTAAAAATACTTATGTACTTTGATGAAAGGGTATAAGGAAGGGATAGGAAGGAAATAGCTATGAAAACAGCTGATGTTTAATACAGCTAGCATGTTAAATCGAATGTTTCCGCAGAATAGCTATGAACTGATCTCTCAACCTCACTCTGTTTTTCTTAGGTGGATAACTTTACAAAAATACTACTTAAAAAAGATTACCAATACTAGATGCATTGCCGTTTGTATCCATAAGGAACAGAGTCATAGTTTTCAATTCGTTTCCGTTTAGTAAAAGTGGTGCGGAATACTTTAGTTACCTCTTTGGTGACGACAGAATGGTTGGTATTTCTTAATATATTTCGAGTAGTTACCTACTCTTCGGTGGCATCGTTAAGGACCATATCTTTTAATTTATCGAAATTTACTTGTTTATGTGTGCTATAATTAAGTGTTATCCCTTTAACTTTTATAATATCAATGGTTTTATCTTTATCTGTTGAATAAACCCTATAAACATAGAGCTTAGGGCCGCCTGAGACAAAGTCTGTAATATAACTACCCTCACCGTATTCAGCTAGCTCGTCCGTCATCTCGCCGAGATAGCTTCCAATGGGTACTTCATACGTATCTCCAGGGCGCGAGACGTAGATAGCAGAATCAGTATCGTGGTAGATTACTCTATCACCTAGTTTCTCGAGATATGAATATAGTTTTAGTCTAGCATGTGCGGTCGTGAAGGCTGCCAAAACAACATTTACGGTCGGTAGAGAAGTATATGCCTCATCTTTAAAGGACCAGTTAACGATGAGAGTGTTCTCGTTAACTGGGAATATATGGTTAACTTCTTTGTAAGGCTGTGACAGAATATCTAATAGTTCTGCTGGGTCATTAACAATAGAACATTTGCTCTGGTTCTCTAATTGTCCAAGTTTTCCCCAGAAGCTAGTAATTATAGATTTGCCGACTTGTCTACGCCCAGAATTGTACTCAATTTCATCGGGGTTTAGCTCTACTTCCTCTCTGTCAAAATATTCTTTTATATACATCTTTTTGTCTTCATCAGTCTTACACTCTGGAGGCCACCCGCTAGCTTGTTGTTTTATTTTTAAAAATTTAGAAATATAGTCAGCAAAAAGACCGCCAGACTTTGTGGAAGGATCGTACTGTACCGTTTCATATTCCCAAATTTCATATATATCTAATATTTTATAGCCTTTTTCCAAAGCTTTTGTCACCTCGTCCATTACCCAAGTCCCCGTAATTGCACGCTCTTCGCCCGCATGACTACACTCTTCCTTTAACATATTTTCACAACAAGTACGGCATAGAGGGAAAATTAATTTATTGTTTGTTTTATATGGAAGAACGGGATGATAGAGATTTGTAGGTGGTAACACTTTACATTTAATTAATCCATTTGTAGTCTTTAGATCTAAAGCATAACATGCTTCTCCCACATAAACCTCTGGATGACCTATGGGGTATTTTCCATATTTGTTTATGTACGGATAGAGGCTGCAAATATCCCGATAATTTATTTTCTCCCCTTCCTTATAAGAATAATATAATTTTGTGGCGTCTGTTCGCCCACCGTAAAAAGCGTCACGAGGCTCTAGAGGTGTTTGTGAAAAGAGAGGATGTTTTTCAGTATATTTGCTGATTTCAGAATTTTCGGACATCTCCCGACGAAAATCACACTCCCATTTCACAAGCACTTCGTAACCTAACTGTCTTAATTTTTCATTTTTTGCCGAGGTTGCTTCGTAACGTTGTTCATATGTGAGGGATGGATCCTCATAGGTAGGTGTGCCACGTTTGTATTTAATACATTTTGGACACCCATGAAAGTAACAACCCTCAAATTCAAAGACTTCTCGTGTGGTATTACAGTACCCGTCCAACTTAAGACCGTTAATAACAACTTCTCTGCCCCGAGATGCGTGTTCTATTTTTATACCTCTCTGCCGTTCTTCCCAAATCAGCCATTGAATTGCTATCTTTGATTGTTTATCCCGACACCTATAGCCATTCTTTGGAATCAGACCGATGGTATTTGGCTTCAAAAAATTTCTGCGGAATATCTTATTACACGCCCCGGGCTTCTGTAAAAGGATCCACCCCTCCTTCTTTTAAAAGCAAATCTCTGAATTTCAAGCATGAGCGAGCGAGAATACTGACGTCGTCAATGCAGTACGCTATGATTTCTTTTTGGAAATTAAAAACGTAGTTTTGCTCAGAGAGACCTTTGTGCCAGGATATAAGTTGATTTCTAGCATCCTCTTTCTCGTCTAATTTTGGAACATATTTTAAACTGTCAGGGTCATAGTATTCGAGAGCAGGTAACGGACCAATATAGTTCCAATTTTCTTTTTTATTAAATAAATGTGGAAAGTACCCTTTTTTTATATTTTTTAAATCAAAGACTTTGGGTAACTTTGCTAGAGGCATCGGAAAATAATTTAGCGAGTCGATAAAACTGACGTTACCCACTTTTAATTGTAATAGTTTTGTTCCTCGTGTAATTAGTTCAGGTGTGAAATCTGTCTTTGTCATTATATGATTTAACATAAACTGATTATCGTAGAGTCCACCTGCATGACCAACTACGATGATTTTCTTGAATAGAGTGCGCTGGTTTAATACATATTCCATAAAACGAGCAACGGGGTCTATTTTTAGAACTTGGTATCTAACACCACAATCACACCATTTTATATCTGTACCTATACATAGTGCACAGTGTTGTTCAAACACACACAAATTACAGTTATGACGATGAGTACCGTCAGGCATAACCTCTTCTTGTGTACACTCGAGGTCGTAAAATATGAAGAGAGTACCGTCCATTGTGGGTTTATGTGTATCTATTGGCATGTAACAGTTGTGGGGAGAGGGTTTAAATTCTCTACACACTTTACAGAAAATCTCACCACATGTATGTACTCTATCTTTCCTAAAAGTTTTTAGGCATAATGTACAAGCTACCACCCGGTCGCAGAGTTTAGTCTGAATGTGATAAGCATAACAATTTTGCCCTCTAAAATAGCGATTACAGTTGGTGCACACAATTTTTGTGCTAAAAGTACAAGGTGGAACTTGTTCACAGGCAGGACAATTTCTTTCACAGAGGTGTGAGGTCTTGTGTGTGTAGGGGCTGTGACAATTTTCGCAGAAATATGAACAGCAAAAAGCAGATGTTAAAGAAATTATTACGTTATAGTGATTTTCGTGATACAGCAAATTAATTTTCTTACAGCCACCTATTCCTTCAAACACGACATCACGACCTTTTGCACCATAGTTGTAAACAGTTAAAGTATAGTCTGTCAAATATTCTTGAAATTTATTCAATTCTGGTATACCACCACCCTCTTTGGGTATCTCGATACCACTAGATTCTAATAGCTCTAGAGTTTTTTGCGTCTGAAGCCCCGTAATTTTACGAAGCTTCGTTTTGTCGGGGTCATTATCAACATATGCTTTGGCCACAACTATGGCTCTAGCCAGGCATAGGTGGTCTTTATTAACTATTGTTATAATACCACTACAACGAGCACATTCTTCGTCAAAGTTGTTATATTTACGCCCACGCAAATTACCTTTACCGCTAGGCATTTTTACAGTTGTTGCCCCGAGACAAAACGTTTCGGTATCGAAAGCCGACGAATTAGACTGGTACACTTTCGAAATCATATCCCATATATCTTCAAACTTTATTTGTGAAGCCTGTCGAAAAGACAACCATCCATCGCCACGTGTAAACTCTTTAGAGCAAAAAGTGAAACCGATCTGATCACTTGACTCTGTTCCTTCAGTTACTCTAGCGACAACGCCCTTAAGACCGTCTTTGATCCATTTTAATAGATCATAGTCTTCGGGAGCCGGGCGAATCTTAAACTCTATATGTCTACCTGTTAAACCAAATTTACGAACTTTCTTAACAATATTTTTGGTTACCAAAAACTTTTCCATTGTTTCAAACAGTAACAAATTCTATAAATAAGTCAAGATAAAAAAATGAAAAACACAATAGTGAAAAAAGAAAAGTTTTTCGACAAAACTCAAAAACCTAAAAATGTTCGATAATCAAAAATGCCAAAAATTTTTCAAAAGTCGAAAACTCACAATCAAAAATTATTTTAGACTTACCGCAAGAGCATGTCTGAAACGTCACGAGAGCTAGAGAGAAAAGAGGCTTAGCAGCTGTGTGACCTGCTTTAAATAGAGAAAATTTGTGGGCGTGGCTTGAATGCTGTCACGTGATCTTCTCAAGAGAAAATATCTTTTTCCGAGGTTCTTAACATATGATTTGTCTTTTTGAGGTTCTTAACATATGATTTGTATTTTTTAATCAGGGAATTACTACTGTGAATCATTTATAAAGATATGGGTGTAATTTTTCGAGTTTGAAACGCTTAAACCAGCGTGTGGTTAGATAACCTCACTTTTATTATTTCGATAACGTCTGGCTCTATCAGCTGTTATGATTAATGTGGAATCTTTTTTCCAAAATAAGTATATGGTGGTAAAGTGACGCGCTTGCATATAAACATAGATAAGAAAAATGGTGATAATTTGAACAGTTTTTATTGAAAACTCTTATCTCTAAAAAAGGTATTGCGCAATTTTAGATAACATTGCATAATTAGTGAAAATGTCTGAAAAGTGGCGTGACAAGCATAAAATAGTGATAAGAAAATTATTTGAAAAATTTCATTTGAAAAGTTTATTGAAAACTCTCTAAAAAGGTATTGCACAATCTTAGATGACATTGCATAATTAGTGAAGAAAGTTGAATAAATTGTCTGAAAAGTAGCGTGACAAGCATAAAATAGTGATAAGAAAATTATGATTATTCTTCTCAGTGCAAAATTATAGTTTAAAGTTGTTGCTAGTTAAGAAAATTATAATAATTTGAAATCCTCATTGAAAAATGATTTATAATTAAAAAGGTACTGCATAAACTTAAAAAGCTAAGTATAATACCGAAAACTTTTATAAAATTGCTATAATTATTCATTAATGTAAAACTTGTAATATAGGATAATTAATATTTAGAGGTGGTTTTAGAAAATGGTGCAAAGTAAAACAATATGAACATTTTTATCTAAACACTATTAGAGTTTTACTGAAGTAATTTTCAAACAAAATGTTTCTGTGCTAAATCCCGTTGAGTTGGATTGATAGATGGAAGATATAGTATCCCACACGTCATTAATAGACACATCTTTGGCTTTCTTGAAATTAATCCATCCTTGTCCTTTAGCGAGGTCTTTGGAGCAGAAAGTGAAGCCTACATAAGCTTCGGGCGACAATTCTTCAGTTCCTTTACGAACAATTTGGTTGATAGCCTCTTTTACCCATGCTACTGGATCGGCACCTTCTGAGATCTCTTTAATTCTAAACTCCAAAGCTCTGGCTGATACACCAAAGCGTTTACATGTTTGTGATTCATCTTTAATTATTATAAATTTTTCCATAATATACGTCTATTCACTACAAGAGGTAAGACAAAAATGGGGTACGCGCGAATGAGCTGCTTAATATATAGAACTTTTTTTCTTGAACCAACATTCTTTACACCAAGCTGTGAACTTGTAATATTCAATTCCTTTCCGGTCACAATTGTACTCTTCATCGTGCTGGTATACTTCTTTTTTCTGACAAAAAGAACAAAAACTTAATCCGCAGTCGCTGCAGTTACACGCTTTCCCCCAAGCACAATTAGGCATCTTCACTCTAGAACGGTTCGTCTTGAAATGACTACCAGAGCCTTTGGAAATGTCTTTTATTCGATTATGTCTGCTCGCCTGAGCTCTTCAATTATTTCCCAAATTCTTCTTCTTTGTTTAGATATTTAAGTGTGTTTACGAGATTATTTGGTCCATTTGGCATCTTCGCTGTAGAACGGAATTCAACTTATTTTTATTCGATGATACCTGCTTCAACAAGTACGTTTGGGTCTGTCCAACCTTGGAGCCACGTAGTTTGTCTTGGATATTTCCTCACTTTTCTACGGCAATTGTTCTTACATAGAGGCTTAATAATCTCATCAAATTTAGTTGATCGTTGTTGATGTTTTAAAAACCCTCTTAAATCTCTATGTACCCCCGACAGTTCCAATATTTGCCTATATAGTTGCAAATCGGTGATGGTAAAAGCTCGCGGGGTTCTGCAAAACACTAGCTGTTGTAAGCCGGGTGTATTTTTAAATATTTTGTTGTCTACAATTATATTTTCGTCATTGAATTCTAAGCGAGAGCGTCCAAGTAGCCATTCTCTATTTTCAAGCACAGGTCCATATATCGAATCATTGTCGTTGCATGTAACACTGTATTGATTTGATGGTGGTTGCTCTATATCCTGTAAATCGTGATTTGGTTGTTCTGTTACGTGTTGTATATGTCCGTCTTGATGTGATAATATAGTTTCAAGTGGTTCTGTCACAGGTTTAAATATACGTTGAAGCTGTTCTTCATGGCCACGTTCAGACCTTTTAAGTAAATTATACTTTTCTCGAACAGCTTTAGCAAGCTTTGACACCTGTTGCTTATATGACATCCTGATGTTAAATGAACATTATATGCGAGTCAAGTTCTATTTACAGCATTGATATCTGCCTTTCCACTGACACGTACCTGACTGACGTACACCTGACGTATATCTGACACATACCTGACTGACGTACACCTGACGTATATCTGACACATACCTGACGTGTATCTGACACGTACCTGACACGTACCTAACACGTACCTGATACGTACCTGACACGTACCTGACGACGCTGTGACGCGTAAGCTGACGCATCTGACGACGATGTGACACCTGTCAACGTTATCTGTCATAGCTGTCAACGTTATTTGACCCATCTGACGACACTGTAACGTGTAAGCTGCCCCATCTGACGACGCTGTGACACGTAAGCTGACCCATCTAACGACGCTGCGATACGTAAGCTGACCCATCTAACGACGCTGTCGCTTCTAGCAACGCTGTACCACGTAAGCTGTCGCTTCTGCCAAAGCTGTGACGTGTAAGCTGTCGTACCTGACTGACGTACACCTGACGTATATCTGACACATACCTGATACGTATCTGACACATACCTGACATGTACCTTACATGTATCTGACACGTACCTGACACGTACCTGATACGTACCTGACACGTACCTGATACGTACCTGACACGTACCTGACTTGCAGTATTTAATCTTAGCAATAGAAACCAGTGAGCAGGTGGTGTCTTTCTTCTGTCGGGGGTGGTAAAGATACGGGAAAGTGTAGAGCGAGAATACTCCTTTCCAAGGGATGAGGAGACATATGTACCACCGCTCCCTAGAGAGGAATAACATACCTTATTGTGGAAAATAAGCGGGTATTTGTAACATATACTTTTTAATAGTTTTCACTCATGCTTCTGGTAACTATCTGTCAATGTTAACCTTATTTTTCAACGGAATATAAAATAGTTTTAGAAAAAACAATTCATGCCTTGCTCATTTTTTGTTTCAGTTTTTCGAAATAATTATAGCGCTTTTTAAAATAAAAAATTTACAAATTTTGACATAATTTTCTAGGGATTTTTTCTTTTCTATTATGATTTCTCAATTTTCTAATGTTAGAGGGGATAGCTAAGTTGGTTGTTCATTTTTTTGTTTCAGTTTAATTTTTCGAAAATACTTATAGTGTTTTTAAAATAAAACATTTTTACAAACTTGACATATTTTTTCTAGGGCTTTTTTCTTTCAATTTTCTAATGTTAGAGGGATAGCTAGGTTGATTGGATGAAAGTGGCTATTATTGTGTTATTAAAATAATAGAGGAAGAATATACACTGTTTAGAAATGAAATGCATTTCCTCTAATATTTTTCGTCTTCTGACGCGCTAGTCAGAACTTCACAGCTAAAAATGATTATTCTGTTTTTATTCTTTTTTAAAACGTATTATCATTTCAGGTCGGATATCTCGTATATTCTATATCAGAATTTAAATGTAATGATATGAATATTTGTGTATTAATAACTTACTCGTAGAGGACCGGCTCTCCCAACAACTTCAACATATCATCGCTACAAATAATTATATTTAATACAATTTTACATTTTATGAACACTTTTCAAAATAAACACCACTACTTATTTTTAGCAGTTGAAACTGTAGTCTTTTAAAATTATTTTAGAATAAAATAGACCGTTAAAAGCTTACATTTAATTCATTTATGTTAATTTATGAATAATATTTGGTAAGTTGTGTCTGATAGTCAACATAAAAAGTTGTCCAAGGGTGACCAAGCGGGGAGGTAGACACTTTCATCAAATTTCTATAAAACTTGACTACTTCACCCTCAGTATAATGGGGGAATAAAGGACTTTGGTTAAGTACTGGGTGAGGGTAATTAAAAACAAGAAAAACTCTATTTTTTATTTTTATGTTTCCATCTGAAAAAATGTTACTACAGATTAGTACATACAAAATATAAAATTTCATAAAGTTTTATATATTAAATACTTACAACCGGCGAAGTTCTCATCAGATCTCTGAAAAAAGAAAATGAAATAATTATTTCTGTTTTAATATAAAATTGAAGATTAGAAACTCACGGGTCATTTAGGACCAAAAGTCCTGATGCCGTTGATACGCTAGAAAAAAAGAAAATCGATGATTTTTGGATCGGTTTTACATTTTGAGTACTTACAATTCCGTTGGCTCGCTGTAAAAAAGGTACGTTTTTAACATACTAATTTTATTTTAAAACCTCTTGTTTACTTACGCGTTATGTCGAACCAGACACCCTGCAAAAAATATGTTAAATTTTCGGTTTAAAAATATTATAAAACGACCTACATCTATTTTTAATTACCACAAAGGGGTCGGGGGCACAAAAGACCCAGCGGGTACCTACCGGTGCCCGCTGGTATGTAGCCGATTTCTTAAATTTTTCTACAAACTCGTTCCTAAAAACATAATTCATTAATTTTACCAATAATATAAAGTTGATTACACTTACATGGTCACTTCTAATTTAATAAGCTTTAAAAGATATCAGCAGCTTTTATAAGCCACAAGAGTTCTTTACGGCACTTTTGATTTTATAAATGATTATCTGAGGTTTTTTCTATAACACTCACTGATTATTATTTATTACTATTATTTTTCTTTGATATCTCATGTGCATTTTGACCATCTAATGTTGAGTTATTGACTTGCTGGAATGAAAGCAACTATTTTAAATAGGTAGCACCACACATTTTTCGTTGTATTTTTTGTTGAGAATTCGTGTATTTTTGAAAAAACACCATCTGCTTCTGTATTCTATTACAAAATTTTAATATAGGATGTCTATATAGAGAAAGAATAAACACGATGACCCCTAAACCGATATATATGATTTGGACTACCACTCAGAAAATGTATACGGAAACGAAACCTCAACACATCTATCTCGCAACCCAAGCACTTGGCAACATCTCACATATGATGAAGACTTTTCAATATTTATATTATTAGGTAAGACTGTGTAAAATATTATAACTACAAAAAGGTACAAAAACTTACAGCTCTAAAGTTAAAACTTTGGGTCTCCTAAAAATTCCTTCGTCATTTTCCACAAGTTTCTAAAATGTGTCACTGCCTTATTTTCATAATCTATTTGGTGTACTCCTCGTTTAATGTATTTTGTTTTCTTACTCCTTGTTTCTTAAAAGGGGTTCGGTGCAGCACCCGTGTTACCGAAGTCATCATGTTTATAGTTATATACATATGTATTTACTTTTATATAGTTTATGTCCACAAATCGCTACGTCAAAAGTTACACAAGTTAGCGTTATCCTTTTATGATGTACTATATATTATAGATACAAAATGGATCTTTTAAGATTGTCTACAGTTTCATTTACCCTGTGGTTGCTTCAAGATTGAGAAAACTTATGTTTCTGTATTCTACAGATTTTTAATATAGGATGATTATCTCTAGAGAAAGAATACAACATCAATCTCATTTTAGACTTCTATTTGCCACGTTAAAGATTAAATACAGCGCATCGTTAGTCCTACCGCCTAGGTGATGTGGAAACGGACTATTCATTGTACGTTTTTATTTACGCCTTTTTAGTGTATGATCAAGAAAATCAAATTATAGCCAAGGAAGGTCTCGGAATATTTTTTTCGAAAAAATATTGTATCAACTATTACTACATAATTTCTAAAAACTTTTTACCACCTTGTATGCAAAATTATATAATAGGTGATTATTCGTAACATTTTTTGCTAAAATTATCAAAATCCTTCAAACACAAAAGTCTAAAACTTTCAGTTCCACCGCATTAAATTGTTTAATTAAATAAATTGATTAATTAATGTATCTTAATTAGAAGGTTTACACGTAGTATAGTAAACGCTGTTGTCACTGCTTTCGACTTGCGGTTAGATATGTTTCGAGAGAGGTTTTTAGACACTCATTCCTCAATAGATATGTTAAAAACACACTTTCACGGAATTCAGAAAAAATATCGCGAAGACCAAGAAAAATAGTAAATTTTGATAAAACGTTAGTTTTACTAGTAATTGGATGATGTTGCTTCTCGATTTTATATCGAATCGTCAAGGCTGTCTTGTTAGGATTGTTAGTAGGAGAAACTATATTTTTCATAAATAACAAAAATTTTATTACCTATTGTTTATGAGGTGTAAAAATCTCTATTACTCCGACTCTATTGCCGTTGCCCCACCATGTACCTTTAAAATAAACTACACCACTAATCTCACTACAACTGTGTGTGTAATGGTTCTGTAGCCGTTGACAGTAAAAATATTATTTTATTAGACATATTCGATACATAAATAGTAAAAGCGTTAAATACTTGTGAATGCCTAACAAAGTGACTTACCTTTTTAAACATGCTTCAGAATGGCTCCTGTTCACACGCACCTGTTTGTTTTTCCAAAAAGACACGGTATACTTTCACTTCGTCGACCCGAATAAAGTGTTTTTCAGCACGGACCGTTGGTCTTATCGTCCTTTGTGGCTTTGTGATAAAATAATTTTTATACACTTCAACAACAAATGCACAATTCTTAATATTATTTATACAGAGTGTTTAGTAACTTTTTCGACGACCTGGATAATCTAGTAACTACACCCTTTTCGCCGTTATCATACAGGCCAGACAAGGCGGAATATAATTCATTATACCCACAGTTTGCATGATAATCTCGTTGGAAGTAATCACCATAGCAACAACGAATTTCCTTTTTGAAGTAAACTGTTCATAAAACCTAGAATATGATAACGTTTCTTTTAGCGTTCCTGTTTTGAAAAACAAAATGCTTTATATAAATCGCAACCGTTATCTTTGTAAAAGATTAATTTTAAAATTTAAAATATCATTTCTAGGCTGCCCTTGAAACAAAAACTGCATTTCTGTGTGCTGCAAAGTCATACGGAAGTGAAAACCACAAAAATGGATTATTAGCAAGCTGAAGATTCAAGGCATCAACTTTTGACCATAGTTTTATTTCGAATGAAAAAACCACAAAAGGTATATTTTTTCAAACATGATAAATACGTATATATTGTTATCACTTTCGCTATATTTTTACATTTTTTCGAATGATACAAGAGTTATAATTTATATACAGAGTGTTAAAATATTCTTTTTTTATATTTTACGATCGATCGAACAATAAGATCTCATAATTCTCTATCAACCCTTGCTCGCGGCTCTCGTCGGATCTTACAATATTACGATACATAAATAGTAAAAGCGTTAAATACTTGTGAATGCCTAACAAAGTGACTTACCTTTTTAAACATGCTTCAGAATGGCTCCTGTTCACACACACCTGTTTGTTTTTATCGTCCTTTGTGGCTTTGTGATAAAATAATTTTTATACACTTCAACAACAAATGCACAATTCTTAATATTATTTATACAGAGTGTTTAGTAACTTTTTCGACGACCTGGATAATCTAGTAACTACACCCTTTTCGCCGTTATCATACAGGCCAGACAAGGCGGAATATAATTCATTATACCCACAGTTTGCATGATAAATGTATATTTATTTTATATACAGAGCGGACAATTAAGTATATTCATTATCGAATGCGGATCTTACTGTCACGAAAGACCTTCATTATCTACGATGCTTGACGCGCGATGTGCTAAAATTATCAAAATCCTTCAAACACAAAAGTCTAAACTTTCAGTTCCACCGCAATTAAATTGTTTAATTAAATAAATTGATTAATTAATGTATCTTAATTAGAAGGTTTACTCGTAGTATAGTAAACGCTGTTATCGCTGCTTTCGACTTGCGGTTAGCGCTGCGGTCAAAGCGGCTGGACCGGATGTCTGTGTCTGCCTGAACCGCCTCTATGACTACTATAGTACATTTGATTTTGGTCATTATCGTCCGTATTTTGGTTCTGATAGTAATGTTGTTCGTCTGATTGGTCGTAATCGTTTGTGAATAGCTCTTCGGAAGTAAAATTTGAATTCTGTCCAGAATTTCGAAATTGTTGATTTCGATTATAATTGTTATTTGGCCATCTTTGTCTTTGTGATAATGTGGAATAATTTCTTGAAGTCGTTGACATAGGTGTTGGTTTAGGAAGTTGGTGCATGGGTTTTTGGTTTGGTCTGAAAACGTTTTGTGGAGGTCCAAATACTTGTTTGTTCGTCGGGTATTGTCTGGGGGGCATTTGTCTAGGTTGGATGTTAATAGGTTGACTGGGGAATTGATTAACTGGTTTATTATTGTCAACGTAATGATAGGGTTGTTGGAAAGAGGGTTGTGTTTGGTTTTCAGGATAGTATCTTGGTTGTGAATAAGGTTGTCGATAATTACTATTAAATCTGGACGTCGTTGCTCGGTTATTGTCATTTAGATTGCCATATAATTTTTCAAAGTTTTCAAATTCGTTCAGATAGGCCATTGCATCTTCCAGTGAGGCTGAATTTTTAAGATGCAAGTTATTTCTCAAGGTACCACTACAACCTGCTATAAAAGTACTAAGTGCAGTTTTATCATAATGGTTTATTTGGCACACTTTCTCCGCGTTAGTTATGTTAGGATTATTACTAATTTTCTGCGCTATACTACTTCTTAATAATTGAATTCGACTTCCAAAGTTCATCAATGGTTCGTTCCTAAATGGTTTCATTCTAGTGAGTTCTTGTACTAAACAGTCAATATTTCTACGATCAGCGAAACACTGAATCAGGGCTTCTTTCAATCTCGGCCAGTCTGTTAACTCAGCACGATTACCTACTAATATTTCTGCTTTATCTATAAGTTTTTCTTGAACTGATTGGAATATGTGTTTAGATAATTGTGCATCATTAAATTGCCGATAATCATTAATAAGGTCTTCACACCTAATTAGAAATTTATTTAACGTGTTACTGTTACCGTCATACGGTTTAATATTATCAATTCTAGACTTTAAAAGATCCCAGTTCATCTCAGGCATATTTAAAGTTGAATTAGTGAATTGTTTATTAATATTCCGTTGAGTGTTAATATTATTTTTGTTGTCTAATCCTATATTTGAAATTCCGTTAATTATTTCATCAGTATCGCTCATGAAAATAATTTAAAATTAATTATTATAATAAGCAATTTATTCGCAATGAACAAAATTTAACTATCTTTACCAAAATCCTTATACAGAGGGGTTTGGAAAGGTAAAAAGGAAAAGGCACTTACAGATTGTTCGTCGATTCGAGCGCTCTGCTTTCCTGCTCCTTTTCTTGATTCCCTGCTCCTGTTGTCACAACTTCGAAAGTTTTTAAGTTTGTAATACGCACTTAAGGTGTAGAAACTCCAAGGTCCCGAATTTCACTTCCGGCACAATGCGAAACTGTTCACTTCCGAAACCCGTGCGTATCCTACTGACTGCGCCAATTATATATTAAAACTTCGAATTTGGATTTTTAAAAACAAAAATTACGATTACAATATATGTTTATTAAGTAAAGTTAGAACAGAGAATGAATTGTTAAAAGAAATGCAGTTTTTATTATCTTCCACGTTTCCGCGAAGTCATCACATTTATTATATGTTATCAGCTGTTACTTCATATGTAACTCCGTCAAACAACCTTCGTTTGTTTATCTTACAGAACGAATTGAGATTATTTCCATATTATTTTATGTATATTAAAAGTGTGTACACAGAACTGATTCCGCACTAATACAAAATGATGCGTTGTTTTGCACCAAATCGAACAACCCCACTTTGAAACAGAGCTGCAATAATATAATCAACGATTTTCTCTAAATTGAATTTGAATGGAAGAAGATACATTAAACGTCTCAAAAGATCCCCAGTTTGTAAATCCTCGAAACTTAATTAATTATTATATATATATATATATATATATATATATATATATATATATATATATATATATATATATATATATATATATATATATATATATATATAGATCCAGCGGTCAAATTGGCGTCGGTACTTTTACGGTATAGCCAGGAATCCTTCAATATACACCAATGTATATTTGCAAAATATATTCAACGGACAGGTTAGCAGCTTGATAATTTGGCAACGTTGAAATAGATATATTTGAGTTTATTACATAACTTTCATTCTGCAGATTTGATGGCCGTATATGAATGTTATACTTGTAACGGAGGAAGTGGCATCTTAAAAAATATATTTAGAATCAACGTATTGGTTACGCCAAAGTGTATGGTGATTTAAATGCATTTTGCTTTCTTGGTCTTAATTTACATATATCCATTTCTATGAGTTGTTTGAGCATAATTTGATTATTATTTATTCGAACGTATCGCTACATGTCGCAAGTATGTTTGGGATGAACCAAAAAATTAACCATTTTAGTTTAAAATTGTGATCATATTCAGAGATCCGTCTTGAAGCTTATAAGCAAAAGGTGCCAATTCAAATCTAATTTTTTACTGACTATTCGAAGCAACATTCAAAACTCTCCGAACATTTAAGAGCTGATTAAAAAACTAAAAAACTGGACATTATTTCAGAGTCACCAATATGGTAGATCACAGAAACCCTTCTGTTGTCGATGTCTCAGAATAAACGTTAGTTTTATTTTGGTGCTGTTTTTTGGAAATTTCTCTATTCCATTTTTGTGATCTATGATAAGCAACCTGCATCCAGAATTGCTTATTTTAATTTTTTTATTTTATAAAAATATTGAATAGCTGAACAAATTTTTTGGCTGATTTTGATAATACTAAGAAAAAAATAACTATTAAAGAGTCTCCTCGGGCTATTACAAGCGGGCTAAACACAGACAGACGAAAAAGGACCCAAACAAACAATATTGATGATAGTTATCCAACTGCAAATCTTTGTTGTGCTTAAAAAATCGTAGGAAGAAGAATTTTCATTGGTTTATTGATCTTAAAGATGAAAGAAGAATCCGTGATGCTAATACAAAGATGGGTAGTTCTTTAATAATGATATGCGAGACCACATCCAGATTGAGTGATTTCAAAAGAGATGGGAATGCCATAGAGCATGCTTGGGATAAAATGGATAAAATACCATTGGCGAGCATGATCCTCGACCTGACTATTAGCTGTTGTTGAAACATTCCTTTTCATTAAATCCCTTGAAGAATTCCTTTGTTTTATTCTTTTATTTCAGCACTTTATCTAATTTTCATTATTCAAAGAGATGAGAAACGATTTTATGATTTTTGGTATTCAACAGTTAACAAATATATTCTTGTACCATAAAATTTTGTTTCAGCTTTTAAAATCTGATTAAATAAATATTCTTAACTCTATCAATATCTTCAACTTTTGGACAGCTGTTCATTTTCAATTTTTTTGAATGTATTTGAATACAAATTCAGCATGTTTTGAAATTGATTCTCTCTCTCTCTCTCTTCTAGCCGTTTTCTATCCTTTGGATATAGGCCTCTCTCATATTTTTCCAGTTTTCCCTGTTCTGTGCCACTTGGTACCAGTTAAGTCCGGCTGTTCTCTTGATATCATCATACCATCTTTGTTGTGGTCTGCCGGTGCTTCTTTTCTCCCCCCAAGGTCTCCATCTTGTTATTTTTCCGCTCCAGTTGGTGTTATTTCGAGCAACATGTCCGGCCCAGTTCCATTTAAGACTACCTATTCGCCTCACTATGTCCTCGATTTTGGTTCTATTTCTTATCCACTCATTGGTTTTATGGTCTTTAAGCGTTATTCCTATCATTTTCCGTTCTATTGATCTTTGATGTACCTTTAATTTATTCAAGATTTTCTTTGTTAGGACCCATGTTTCACATCCGTGGGTTGTTACTGGGAGAATGCATTCCATGTAAACCTTGGTTTTTAGTTTGAGGGGTAGGTTGGAGTTGAAGACGTGTCGCATCTTCCCGTAGGCCGCCCATCCTAGATGTATTCTGTGGTTAATTTCAAGTTCTTGATTGGTTTTACCCAATGTTAATTCTTGACCTAGGTAGATATAAGAGTTCACTTTCTTTATCTGTTGTCCTCGCACATTTATACTCTCTTTGTTTGTCCGTTGGTTTGTCATGAATTTGGTTTTAGAAATGTTCATTTCTAGGCCTACTTTTCTTGCTTCTTGTTGTAGTTCTATAAGCATGTATTCTAATTCTTCACTGTTTGGGGCAAAAATGGCAATGTCATCGGCAAATCTTAGGTTACTTAGTTTTTCTCCCGATATATCAATTCCTCTGTCTTCCCAATGTAGGCTCTTAAAAACGTCTTCTAGCACCAGTGTAAACAATTTGGGTGACACAATGTCTCCTTGTCTAACGCCTCTTTTAATTATGATTTCCTCAGTGTCTTCATATAGCCTTACTTTCATTTTTGAGTTATCATTTAGTGTCTGTATAATGTCAATATATCGTTGGTCTATTCTTGCATTTTTCATTGACCTGATAATTGCCCAAAATTCAACTGTGTCGAAGGCCTTTCTAAAATCTATGAAGGCGATCTATAATGGGATGTTATATTCCGTTACTTTTTCGTTCAGTGTCCTTACGGTGTGGAGATGTTCTATTGTGCTCATGCCTTTTCTGAAGCCCGCCTGCTCATAGGGTTGGTATGCGTCGAGTTTGGATTCAAGGCGGTTTGCTATTATTCTCATAAAAAGCTTGTAGATCTGTGATAGCAGGCTGATTGGTCTATAGTTTTCTAGGTTGCTTGGATCACCTTTCTTATATATCAGTATGACTATCGCGGTGTTCCAATCCTGTGGTATTCTTCCCTCGGTTAGGCATGTATTAAATAATGATTTAAGCTCTCTTATCAGTAGGCTTCCACCTTCCTTCAACATTTCCGGTATGATGTTATCGTCACCTGCCGCCTTTCCGTTTTTTAGTTGATTTAAAGCTTTTACAATTTCTTCCTCTTCAATCTCAGGTAGATCCTCGGAGCCAACGTTACATATCCTGTTTTTATGGTCACTGTTTGCTTTTCTAACATCCTCATTGTCTATTTTGGACTCGTACAGACCTGTGTAGAACTTCTCTGTTACCTTGAGTATCTCTCTTCGATCTTCTGTTATGTTACCTTGTCCGTCTCTCAATTTGATCATTTCTTTTTTATGTGCGTTTTCTTTTTTAAAGATGTTCAGACCTCTGTTTTGCTGTATCAACTCCTCTATTCGATTTTCTTGATACTTTCGTATGTCCTGCTTGGCCATTTTCCTTGCTGTTTTGTTTAGTTCGGCATAATCTACTGTATTCCTTTTGTTGTCTTTAATGAGCTCTCTCCTTCTTTCCAGTAGCTGTTTGGTTTGTGTTGTAAACTTTTCTATTCTTTTAGTTTTTGATGATACTAAACTTGTAGTTGTTTCTTTCAGTTCTTTTACCAGTCTATTGTTTGTTTCGTCCAAGCTCTCGTGTGATGATGTTGTTTCCTTTGTTAGTCGTTCTGTCAATCTTTTGCTATATATTGACTTGTTGTCTCTTATTGTATCAGGATCTATACGGTATTGCGTGCTGTTGAATTTTTTTGCTCTTTCCAATTTTGTGTTTAATACGATCCTGCACCGGACTAATCTGTGGTCGCTGCCCGTATTAAAGGAATTAAGAACGTCAACTTCTTGGACGATATGTTTATTTGGTGTTAGCACGTAGTCTATTTCGTTTTTTGTAATTCCATCCGGGCTGGCCCAGGTCCATTTTTTGTGAGGTCTTTTTTTGAAAAATGTATTCATTATGTATAGTTGTTCTTTTTCCAGGAAATTTGCAAGCATCGTCCCTCTTTCATTTCGTTTCCCCAGTCCAAATTGTCCAACATACTGTGAGCTATTACACTGCTCTCCTATTCTTGCGTTGAAGTCTCCTATTATCAGCGTGTATCTTGTCTTATTTTCTGTTAGGCTCTGTGTGATTTCATCATACAGCACCTCGATCTCTTCGTCCTCATGACTACTTGTTGGGGCATAGATTTGAACGACTTTAATTGTTATATTGGAGTTAATCTTAAGTGTTATTTATATTACTCTATCTGATATGGCTTTAAGTATTTGAAGATTTGGGGAGATTCGTTTGTTGACAAGAAAACCCACACCACCCAAACTATTATCTTCTCTTCCTTTGTAGAATAGGATATGTCCTGATCTTAGTCTAATGGATTCTTCACCTCTTCTCCTTGTTTCTGATATTCCCAGAATATCCCAGTTTATTCTGTCCAGTTCGTACTGTAGTTCCGTTAACCTTTCCTCATTTCCAATTGACCTAGCGTTATAAGTTGCAATGTGAAGTTGGCAGCCTTGTTTTACCCAGGGATTTTTAGCACCCCCTGCTCTACGACTGGTCTGACCGCTACCTTGGCCAGGGTCGTTCGAGCCGCTGGGCACTGGGGGCCATTGTTTTTGGTATGTCTTCATATGAGAGGGGTTTAGCCATAAAACACCACGTTGGCCAGACGTCTTGGTGAGTGTAGGTTCAGCCGCCCCTAACCTGGGGAACCGTCGCTGTTTGCAGCCGCCCACTCTGGGTCAGACGCTGCAGATTTTTCCTGTTGGTCCACGGGGCGTATTTGATTTCCGCCCTACCACCCATATCTGGGAAGCATTCCCCTATCCGCTACCCGGAGACGCGCTCTCTAGGAGTTACAGGCTCTCCCGAGAGTTGAAATTGATTACAATTGTTCAATAACGTCTTATTAGAACAAAGTTGAATTTTTCACATGAGACATTTTGTATCTTAGATTTCAATTTGTTGCAATTTGCCATCGTAACAAAAAATATTTTGTCGTATGCAGGTCACCACCTTCTGTACTTTGAAACGCACAACCCAAATATTCTGTCGTAGATAAAGGTTTTTAGGCCCACTCCAACTTAAAGATTTGATAAAACTCGAACCTCGTTTTGAAAAGTATATACATGTACAGAAGAACAACAAACTCTCTACAACAGTTTCACATTTTTGAGTCATCCTGTATTTCATTCTGCCAAATTTGAACAATGTGGCTCTTCTTTTAGATTGAATTGGCCCATAACTTATACCGAAACCTAAAAACTCTGAACTGTATAGTTTTTGTACTATTTAAATGTTGTTTATGAAACTTCCACCTATGAACCATTTGATTAGGGCCCTTAATGATACTTGCTGTGTCTAGCTGATTTTCATAATATGCTGATATAAATGCATCAAGCTATTCGACGCCATTTAAAGAAGAAAAATGGAGTTTCACTTTCGAAAAAGGATAACTCCTTCTTTGAAATTGATAAGCCTTAAGAAGTAGCGGTAAACGACTTGAAACTCTATCCATTTGCCGATTTTTCAATAAAATAGGGTCCTATTACGAATCCACTTGGAATGCTCCCATCTACGTTTACAGACCACCTAGTCTGACTGCGAAATGAAAATTTGTTGTAGAACAAATAATGTAAATTTGTGACTGTTCGCATATCTACTTTCATGAATTGTCCACTCGTTACCGAGTAACACAGCTGCTATTTTTTGCAAGAAGTTCTCTCCTCAGAATAATTTTATCGTGTCTTTGTAATTGCAATAAGCTGTAACTGATTCTTTGGTACTCTCATATTGGTGGGAATTTTATCCAAGCAAAGGGTAACATCGTAATTTTCAGTCAGGTTTAGGGGTACCAGACGAGAGAGTATTATGCCATCCTGATGAGATCATAACAAGGTCGAAACTAGTCGGTGGCTATACCTCTCTCCTTGCAATTGCGAAACACTGAGATGTCTGTCTCGATTGTCGGTCGATCGGCATCACGCTCTTCGTTGTGGATGTAATTCAATGTTCGGCGTGGTATTAGCCAGGAAAGTGCAAAATGACTTACAGACAAATCTAAATGATTAACGAGTAATGTCAAATTAATAATACATTGTTTTTAAATCTCACGGTATTTCCACACTTGTAATCTCCTTTTTAATAAATAAAAGTTCAGAAATGCATTTTCAATATAAAAACGATTCCTTCTTTTCCATTGATAATTTGAAGTCGTCAATACTATAAGAGGGATAAGTACTGGAGACGATAGTTTACGTTTCCGTCTCTTGTGACTGAAAACATATTTTCGCTGAATTTTTAGCATTTGTAAAAAATATACTTCGACACTAACTTAGCACGAATGATGCATGTAGAATTTCACTTTTCAAAAACATACCTTGCTGTTGGAAATAATAAAAAATAGTTGCCTACACACACTTGATGAGTACTTTAATGAAACAAATTCAAAACATTCTGAGTAAGATAGAATCACTGGTGGTCGTGGAGCAGTCTGAAAATTAGCATCAATATTCAATTAACAGTTTCGGACTGGAGAATTGACTGTATTTCTAAAAAATTTTGAGAAATTGGCTCAGTACATCAACAATATTATTATTATTTCTATCATTACCAATCTTGTTGAAATAACATTTGGTTTTAGTTTCAATATCGGATCCATCTCTTACTTCAGAATCCGAATATGTTCCTTCGTCCACCGTATCAGATATGTCAACGTTTGAGTTCTCGCTGCTACAAGTAGCACCAGTTGAAACAAAATATGAACCACAGGATGCAAACAATATATTAGGAACTCTTGAGATGAATATTTCAAATAATATGAAAATTGATGTTTCAAGTGATGAAATCGCTGGTGATTGTCTTGCGGAAAGTACTAAATTAATGTCTGAACAATCTTTGAATGCAATTTTGGGCAGTGTTTGTTGACATTCCTTAGCATACTTAAATTACCTGATGTCGAGGTTATCTTTTCAAAAAACATCACAAATTCATATTATTGTTGTAATAAGAAATGAGAGCAGAATTCATAATTAATATAAAACAAAAAGTATTACTTAAAAGCAATAATTTTAATCAAGAAATGAAGTTATCAGACATTCTGCAAACTGTTTTGATAGATATAAGGATCGCCATATACTGGTCTTTATTGTATTAATGATTCACTCATTATTCAAAGCGATTCATATTGAATCATGGAGAGTTTGATGTTATGATATTGAGAATTCACTTTTACCTAACTGAACCGAATCATTGTTTTGTTGATTCATTGAGTATCTAATTATTACATTTTATGTCATAGATAATGTAACACGCTCACGGCCACCTGGTCAGGTTACGTTAGCTTCGGTTTGCAAAATAGAATTTTCTCAATTTTTCACATTGACTTGTTCAAAAATGGATAATCAACATTTTTGTTCATTTTATTACTTGAAGAAAAAAGATATTAACAATTATTCGTCAATAAGCGTTTACATGAACATCCAAAACCATTATTTTCTGATATTCTCATATCTTCTATAAACACTTGAGAGATTTTTATTGGAATTAGATGATTTTTAGATTTTTTTACAGACGAAAATTATCGACATATTACTTATAACGTTTTGATACGTTGCCTCAGTTGATGAAAAAACAGAATATTATCAAGAGCAACATTGGTGCGACGGAAAATTTGATTTATACTAGTAACTGATATGATTACAACGATAATATTTCATTTTAAGATGAACCGTTGAATTGGCAACGTTGTGCGGATGCCTGAGTGCAAATAATATAGATATACAGAAGCCAGAGTGTCCGCTAAATGGTCGGTCTTTACCGCTGATGCCACCTTAACCGCAATTTTAACATGGGGGGATTCCACTTCACGCCGCTAATGTATATATATATATATATATATATATAGACGGTAAAAAAAAACAAGCAATAAAACATCTGGTCCACAGATGTGAGAATATTTTTTCAAAACGGCGTAATGGACTATAACTATAGAAGCCTACGACATTTTATACAAAGTATTAATATGAAATATAAACTAATCTATTTACTACTTTTAAGAAAAATGAATTTTGATATTGCCATGTCTTGTACTTGTACAACTTGTTTTATAATTTTGCATATACTCAAAAGAAAAAGATATTTCGATTAAATATAGATGAAACCGAAATTCACCACTCTTTGATTACAGAGTGTCCTTGTATGAACAATAATTAGAAGTTAAATGCTCCAAAGTTTCTCGTCGCCATGTAAATCCGAATTAGTAACAATGTAAAAATTTCATCATTGTTTTAAGTTATTGACGTCAACATTCGCAGTCAAAAACAAGTCTAGACATTCACAAAGAATTCAAAAGGGGTTAACGAACTTGGTGATGTAATGTTTTGATATATATATAATAAGTAATTAAATATTACCGATATATAAAAGAAAATAGTTTTCACTTCATAATCTGAGACCAAATGACAAGAAATATTTTAGGTAGTAAAATTAAAATTAAATATAAAAGACAAAAAATCACTCGCCTCACAAATGAGGAATTCACCATCTTGGTAGTTAAGAATTTTCCAGGTATCCATAATTTTTACAACAAAATATTGCATCCAAACACGGAAAATTTTTTATCGGGTTATTGTAAACACGCACTTCCACGAACATCAAAGAAAAACAAATTACTTTTAATGTTTATTTTCAATCCGTTTCACGAAAATTTTAAAATAAATACTATTTTATATCGATATACTGAAAATTTCCAAAGTTTCCAATAAAATTTTCAACATTAATTACATTTTTAAAACTAGAAATCGAAAGATTTTTTTAAGTTATTGAACAGATCCGGTCTCTGTATTTTATTTATGTAATAATAACTATTTTGTACTACAATCGAAATAAGGTATTTTAATATTAATATCTATATATATATATATATATATATATATATATATATATATATATATATATATATATATATATATTATCCTGATGTTCATAATACAGATAGAGCTTCTTCATACCCACACTATTCTTCAGTTTTGAAACTAAAAGCCATTCAAATTCCTATGACATTAATATTTTAACGAAAAAAATGTTTTTGAAAGGTTACCAACATACCATTCAAAATATAAGAAACATAGACATGTAAATTTGGTTTTCTAACTCAAGATAGATAAAATCTATATTCTTCAAATGATTAGTGGTAAACATTTAAGATAAATTGAATACAATATTTTATAAGATAAAAATATTTGATTCTTATTTTAGACATTTTACAAAATGAATGCAATTGTAATGCTACCAAGTGTCTGCAACAAAGTTCTTCCGCAGAAAATTCCTAAAACCAAAAGAGGATACAGATTCAAAGACAATCAATCGAAAATATCTCTTCGGTTACCCCGTTTTGGTAGGAAACAAACACTCTCTTACAGTTCGATGAAAATTGATGGTTTCGTTTAGTCTTTGAATTTTTTAGTTAGCCTCCGGTTTTCTTCTTTAAATATGGATCCTCACAAAGGGAGTGACAATCAGATTAATGGGTAAAAACAGCTTCTTATTATCATACAGAATTTTGTCAGTCAGGGCGTTTGGCAGCTCAGCTCTCCTCCCGAAAACAAGTTCGAAGGGTGTATAGTCATGATATATACTGGGGGTCGTATTGTAACAGAAGCTATAAAATTTTATCCATTTATCCCAGTCAATGTGTGTATCGTTAACGTATATCCTAATATACTCGTTGAGTACCCGATGATTTTTTTCACAGCCACCTATACTCTGGGGATGGTACGCGGTGGAGAATTTTTGTTCGATATTAATTAGTTTGCAAACTTGTTCTAACACTTTGGTTTTGTATTCCGTTCCCATATCACTCGTTATCTCGCGCAAAGGACCGTAAATTAAAATCAATTTTTCAACTAGAGCCCTTGCGATAGTTAAGGCATCTTTATTGGGTACCGGTGTTATGACAACATATTTTGTCAATTCGCATTGAGCTGTAACCGCGTAAAATTTCCGTCCGATGTCTTAGGAAATGGTCCTATGGTGTCTATAAACCTAACATCGAATGGTCGTTGGGGCCTCGGTGTGAGTACCATATGTTCCCTATGGCCAATTTTACTTTTATTCATGTGACACTTTTGGCATGATTTGACATAGTTGGCTACGTCCTCAGACATATTTTTCCAACGAAACTTAGTCCTAATTTTCTTTAAGAGTCGCTTCTGTCCGCTTCTGACCACCAAGAAGGGGATGATCATGGTACTCTGCGACAATTTTTTCTTTTTCGGCTTTATTTGTGATAATTGTAGGTTCATCATATAGTACTATATTTCAATTTTTTAACATAGTTTCGCCCTTTTCTTTAAAATCATTAATTGTGCACATAGTAAATATAGGATCCTTAATTTTTAATTTTAATTTCTTAATGTAATTTTTGCTAGCTAGAATTTCAAGCTGAGACAACAATTTCCCTAAAGAAAAGTTGTCGTTAGCAAAATGTATTGTTTCTATAGCGCTAATTTTGTCCTTTTGACCCAGAATTACTCTAAGATAATCTGGCTTAACAGTAAATTTTAAATAAGGGATATTAATAGTTATAAAATTGTCGGTGGTTTGAAACACTTTTGGTCTATTATTTTGTGGTCTAGTTTTTTCGACAATGGTCGAATTTGTATCTGGAGTACGCTTTGTCATTGAACGAGTTATAGCGAACATTTTTGTACATGTGGCAGAGATGTATGTTTAACCTACCGCAAAGTCGTACTCTTCTAAGTCTAGACGCATACGTGTTAGTTTGGAAAAGGGATCTTTCATAGTAAATAAATAAACGAGTGGTTTATGGTCCGATCTTACTAAAAATTTATAGCCAAAAAGATATGGCCTAAAATACTTAATTGCCCAGTGTATAGCAGCCAATTCTTTCTCAATTGTGGCCTTGTTAATTTCGCCTTTTGTAAAAGACCTCGATGCATAGGCGATTGGTAGTTCGACTCCATTAAAATTTTGTGAAAGAATTGCTCCACAGGCCTGTTTGGAGGCATCCGTGGTTAAGATAAATTGTTTTCCAAAGTCGAGGTATTGCATAATTTGAGGTTTTAAAAGGTAACTTTTTAGCTTTAAATGGGAGTTTAGGCACTCTTCGGTCCAAACAAATTTCGAATTCTTTTTTGTTAATTTGTTAAGTGGAACTGCTAACTCGGCAAAATTTTTAATAAAGCGACGTTAATAATTTAAAAAGGCAATGAACCTTTTGACCTCATCGGCGTTTGTAGGTACTGGGTATTTGTTTATAATTTCGAATTTTGACTTGTCAGGTAAAATTCCATCGCTTGTAATAGTATGACCTAGTTAAGAAACATTATTTTGAAAGAATTTACATTTGTTTGGGTTTAGCTTAAGACAATATTTTCTGCATAAATCAAAAATATGTTTTAAGTTACTAAGGTGATGACTTAAGAACAGCCTATTACAATGAGGTCATCCATGTAAAGGAAGGCTTTCTCTGGGTTTATTCCCAAAAATGCTATGCTCATCATACGAGCAAATGAGTTGGAAGACACCTTAAGATCGAAAGGTAACCTGGTAAATCTGAATGATCCCGCATTTGTACTAAATGAAGTGATGTCGCGAGAATTTTCTTGTATTGGAACTTGATGAAAACCGGTTTTTAAGTCTAAAGTGCTGAAATATTTTGCCCTTCCTAACCGATCTAGAATATCATCTATCCTTGGTAAAATGAGACTATCGTAATTGGAAATAGAGGGTTCTATAATCGAGTCTTTTGACATTTGTTTATCTACATCTGAAATTTGAGAGTGAGGCATTCTATAATTTTCAACATAAACTGGACTTTGGTCAGTTAATTTAAATTGCTGTTTATAAAAATTATTAATTATTAGACTATCATTCTCCAAACAAAAAATATCTTTATAATCCTGACATAGATTTACCGTTTCGGCTTTTGCAAAGTCAGGGATTTCACAATGTAATTCCTTCAATAATAACTTATTACGCTGGTCATCGGCACACTTCTGTGATACATGTAATATGTTAAAACTTTGCAGATTTACAGTTTCGATTTTAAAGTTTTTAATTGTCACACTTTCCAATGTCGTATTTAAGACTTTAACAAATGGGCTGTTCGGGGACGCAATACTGCTGGCTATAAAAACTCCAGGGACCAATTCTTGGTTTGAGATAACTACGTCCGATTTTAGATTACATAATTAATCTGCTTTTCTTATAACTTCGCAACGAGGTGGAATAATAAGAGTACCGTCATATGGGCTATTAAAAATTGGCAAAATTATTTGGTTATAATGAATCTGCACCGAAATAGTCCAATTTTCGTAATCTAGTATAAATTTATATTTAATAATGAAGTCCCTTCCTAGTATACCATCTACAGGGATTGGAAAATCATTTTCAACTACATGAAAAATATGATATACCGAGAAGCCGTTAAGAAAAACTTTTGTACTGGTGGATGCAATGGAACTTGTATAGCCTTTGGTAACCCCTTCTATTCGGATGTTATTTGTTCTATTGACTATTTGTTCAGGTTTAATTTTGTCTCTTTTGAAGATAGATATGTCCGCCCCTGTGTCAATAAGCAAAGTAACATCACGGTTACCTGTCATTTGCCTGTTCCTCTCGCTCTAGAATAACTTCGGTTAAATCTATTACTATTACTCCTGAAGTTTCTGCTATATTGGTATTGGTTGTTGTTAGTATAAGATTGATCGTGAGATTGTCTTTTTTGATGGCCACGAAAACGACTATTATGCGAAACCCTTGAACTTCTACGATTATTGTTATAGTGTCCTGAAAACTGACCCCTAAAATTTTGCCGTTCCATGTATAGAACACTAGCGTTATCTTGAACATCTATTCTTACGAATTTAGTTAGTACTTCACGAGTGTTAGAAAAAGTGCCTGCTTCCATTATTAATTTGACTTTTTCGGACCTAGTATTAAGGCGCAATTCCACTGAGGCAACACTGAACGACAAGTCGCTTGATAATTGTTCCCTAGTGTTGCCTATTGTAGGAGTTCGACTTTGTGGCAGAAAATTCGATTGATGTCGCATGCGGAATTTGTTGCCCCCTGTCGCATGAGCGTTGTCGGACTTGAGTGTAGCATGCGTCTAAAGCAATTCTATTCAGGTAACTTCAGTTTAGTACATCATGTCACTACAAACAGTCGCGGCGGCTGCTTATTTGGTTATCGCTTTAAATCGCAAAAGGAAAAGGAAAACGCCACAATATTGGAGAAGAGAGCTATATGTCGATGGTCAAGAAATTCAGTGTAATTTGTACAACAAGTTGGTTGCTGACGATGATGCAATATTTAGAAACTTCACACGGATGAGTAAAGAAGATTTTCAGTATTTACTTGAGAAAATCTCACCTATGATAAAAAATATAATACCATGGGGGGAAGCAATAACCCCTCGCGTGAGATTGTTAGTGACCTTCAGATATTTGGCTACGGGTGATAGTTATGCATCGCTTATGTATCTGTTTCGCATATCTGAGCCAAGCGTTTCCCGAATCATTCCAGAGGTTTGCAGAGCTTTAATGGACGTTCTACATGATTTTGTCAGGGTAAGTAAAAATACTAATGTATTATCACTTTTTTAATGTATAAAAAAGTTTTCTTTGATAAACCTTCAAATCAGGGATCGAAACAATCTGTTATTAAAAAAAAATAAAATAAATAATACTTTTATTTGGGCGGAGTAAAAATTTTATTGCGAAACAAAACTGTTACATTCCTACACTTTTTCGTAAAGGTTTTGTAAAAACTTTTATTCATCAAGATTTTAAATAAAAGTTTTATCATAACTGTTATTTTCAAATTTTGTGTGAAAATGTTTTAATAAGAAAAGTAAATTGTAGGCTAGTAGTATACTCATACAGGCTGTTGATCTGTCCTTCTTTTTCCAAAACTGGATTTTCAATATATATATATATATATATATATATATATATATATATATATATATATATATATATATATATATATATCACCCCCCTCCACTTGAGCGTTTGCGCACGACCAGGAATAATGAAAATCAACTAATCTATTACAAGATCATATATTTTATTTGTATTTAAAAAATGTAATAAAGGATATTTTAACTTTAATAAATAATTAATAATTGGATGAGGAATATGATTCTTCCGAAAAAGAAGTATAATAGGATGCCACATCGCTGACTCTACGATCCATTTGGATCGTAGAGCCGAAATATCAAGTGGTTGATGATCATCGGGCTCAAACTGTTGAGTGGTTGTAGGCAGGTTTTGACGCAGAGGTTGGAGAATACTTCGTTGGGATGTAGCGCTAAGGTCGTCATATTTACCCATATCTGCATCATACAGTATTGTGTTAATTAAATGTTCGATTACATTTTTCGTATAACAGCTATACTTTCGATGTTTAGTGGCGACATACTCCCCAAATACAGTGCTCGCATCACTCTGTTGGCTCACAGAATTTTGCAAAATGGCATATGCCTCATGTTGTCATCCAAAACCCAAAAAAACAGTGGCAGTATGTTTTTTAACTACAAAGGGACTTTTAGCATTGTTTTGATGGCCGTTGCTGACGCCAATTATAATTTTATATACGCTAATGTTGGCTGCCAAGGGAGGATATCTGACGGAAGTGTTTTTCGAGAAACGTCATTTTACAAGAAGTTGTCTAATGGAACGCTAAAGCTACCTGACCCAGAACCACTCCCTGGTAGCAAAAAATTATCGCCTTATGTATTGTTGACAGATAATGCGTTCCCACTACAGGAATACATCATGAAACCCTTCAGCGGCCACCACGATAAAGGCACATGTCAACGGTTATACAATTATAGGCATTCACGCGCTCGAAGAGTAGTGGAAAATTCATTTGGGTTGCTAGCAAGCGTATTTCGTGTATTTAGAAAACCCCTAATGATTAATTTGGAAAACGCAGAAATTGTCACAAAAACATGTATTTACCTTCATAATTTTTTGAGAAGGAGTAAGACATCACGATCACTACATTGTTCTCAAGGAACTTTAGATAACGAAACACAGGATGGAAATATTATTCCCGGATCATGGCGGGCAGTCATCCAAGGCGATACTGGTCTGCAGAGTTTGTCACATAGAGCAAGAAAGGCAACTTTCGAAGCTAAAGAAGTCAGGAATGAATTCATGAGATATTTTCAATCGGATGAAGGGCGTGTGCCTTGGCAGGACCATTTCGCCAAGCTTTTATAAGTTTTTGTGTTTATATCCTGTTCAAATATATATATTTCAATATGCTAATGCAATGAATTCCTCATTATAACAATGACCGAAGGACTCAACATGTATATCATACAAGCGGTCGTCACTATACCTACAGCAGTTAAAAGTGCATCCTGTTTTTTCGTTGGTTATGTAACTATGTATATTATTTTTTCCTGTTTTTATAGAAGAAAACTAAACAAATTATATTCACAAAACAAAAATTGTTAAATTGTATAAGCTTAGGTTGTTTATTCAATTTCTACGGAATGTGGTTATAGTGTATCTGCACTTAAATATAAAATTATACTTTGGAATAAAATTATTCTTGAAATTGAAGCCTTTTTAACCGCTCAATAATTTTATTTTTCCGAGATTGAAAAAGCCCATCATTTTGACCTTCAACTCAATTATAAAGGTTGTAGAGAAAGAACTGATCTTTTCAAAGAAAAACACGTACGTTAAGGAAGAAGGCCAAAATGGTTTTTATAAGTTAATGAATTCCTATTTACTATATCTAACTACATATTATAGTATAGTTTAACATGGTTTTAGGCTTTTTGACTTAAGCCGCAACCAATAAAAAAATTCCAGTTAAGAAACTAATTTTTTCTTTCTAGCATTGTTATAAACATAATTTACTACACTAAGATTAACTTAATTATATGTGTAAGTATATTAAGAAAAACTCAAGTCAAACTCCTCTTCATCACTGCCAGCAGTTGACGATGCTGTTTTGGGTACATCGACGTCAATTAAAAAACTCAATAGCTCATAAGCAAACCATTTCCCTTTTTTGCTAGGAGATGAGCCGCTCTTTTTTTCCTGAAGTTTTTTTCGTTCGGGATGAAAAGCTGATCGCAAATTCTTTATTTTTTTCTTCAGCTCCATCAAGGTACAATCATATTTTCTTATTTAAAAAAAAATAAAAAAATAAACCAATGATTTTTGACCTTCAAACCCGCAAAATAATTATATTTACCAGATAATTGTGTCAACTTGTCATTTCTGAGTTAATGTCCTTATACACAGGGGTTTTATTGTTCCATAATTCGGGCGAATTATGGTAATCCTCTATAAAAGCTACGGTTTTATCATTCGACCACTCCATGTCGCCTTCTTCAAGCCGCATGGATCCGTTGACTGTTGGATAGACGGCGACACTGTTCGACATGTCCAATCGTGTCGAAAGACGACGCAATCTACAGGCAACAACGGTCAACTTGTAGCATGCGGCAAGGAGACATATTTTTTTGTCGCTTAGTGTTCCTTCTATAGAAAGACCGAATGTAGCATGCGTCAATGCCGCATGCTACATGTTGCCTAAATGTTGCCTCAGTGGAATTGCGCCTTTAGATTTAATAGCTTTGACGACCGCATGAGTGCAATATATTTCTTCTATATCAGCGGGTACTCCTTTACTAATGTAAGCTCTTCTTAAACTACCTATCAAGATTTCAATTTCTTCGGCATATTTAACATTATCTTTATTTGTTTGTTTTAGGTTAAGAAGTTTAGGGTTAACTGATTTCGAGCTTTCGGTTTTTATATTATCTTTAAGTTTTTGTATAATTTGGGTTAAGGTCGTGTCGTTGTCGGTAATTAAGTCTCTAGCTCTACCGGTAAGTTTTATTTTGACGTAAGCCTGTCGAATTTGCATTGAGCAGTGATAGCGCATCTAAAAATGTCTGTAGCTTGTCTGCACTTCCGTCAAATTCATTCGATACTAGTTTACTAGCTAAGTTAAAAAAATCGATAATTGAAGTAGACATTTTTAAGTCTTTTAAGTCTCTGTCAGGCGTCAAGTCTTGATCTGAGTCACTATCTTCTGAGTCAAATTCAATAGTTTCGTCTTTTATTTCGGTGTTTATACATTAAAGGCAAGAGCTAGGGATTTTATAATTTATACGTAAAACTTGAAATGATCTAACTACTCTATCTCTAACGGTTGTAAATAGTTTCAATACTACTGTTTTTGTTTATCATCCAATGAAGGGAATATTTTCTTTACTATCTCAATGAATGTATTATAGTTATAAATTAAATTTTGTAAAACTTCGTTTCTTACTCTACTTGATTTGGGGACTAATGTCTTTTAGTCCAGTAACTGAAGACCTGAATATATCGAAAGCTCCAGTTAATTCCGAGAATTATTCCCTTGTGGCGCAATTTGTAGGTCATGACAAATACTTTCAAGGGAGAAAATCTTTAACACGATAGCAGCTGAGAATGGGGCCCAAAATGGGCCCCTAAACCCTGGAAAATGGGTTTTCCGCCGATATCGGCCAAAATATAGGACTTAGAGAAATTACCTTTAGACAAAAGATGGAGATCTTTTCATTATCTACAATAATGACCTCTACCAATTTTTTCGCAAGACCAATATTTTTCGCAAAAATGGACGTCGAAAAATCCGTAATTTTCTTAGTGAATAGATATAGTAGTTTCTGGCTGAATTTTCGCTCGATGGAGTTGAAAATACATTGATCTCTATCTTTTGACCTCTGGAGACCAATTGTAGATGGCGCCAGGGCATTTGCTCTGCTCGCTAAGTCTCGGATTGCGTAAATGAAAACCCCGACAAAAATTAATTTCTTGACCTTTACTGGCGTATTACATGTGTTGCTTTTGGACTGAAGTGGCGTTTGAGATCTCTATTTTCTTAGCCAACGCTGAGTATCATCTCCCAAGGATAGAAGTTGCAAATTGAGACTGCAAAAATTGTAATTCAAATTGCAAAAATGTATTTTTCCATGCGTTAAAGTTGTGAGTGACGTTGTTTTGCCCAATAACAAGTGACAACTTTGAGGAGTTGGTGAATATTTCGTCGACGGCGGCCTTCGCATTTTTTTCAACTTTTTTGCAAACTCATTTCGAGATGATGTAGGTGCAGGATGTAGGAAAAAATACGTCGTTACATTGAAAAAGTCTGTACATTTATAACATTATCAAAAAATTATTATTGTATTACATTATGGAAAAATTACATTTATTAACGAAAATTTTTGGAAACCAAAACATACATTTATTTACATAACAACTTTTACATTAATTCTAAGCTTTTCATATAATCAGAATCAACTACATATTCTTCATCGTCTTCGTCGTCAACGATACTCTTTCTTGCTCTATCTCTACCTCTCCCTCTCCTGATACTTGTTCCCCCTCTAACCCTTCCTCTTCCTCCTCCAGCCCTTCTGGTTCTCCTTCTACCTCTACTTCTTCCGGGAATATACCTTCATTTTTTTTGTAATTTAAACATTGTGTTAACTGACATGAACCACAAATGGACGAGCATTTTAAACCTGCTTTAAAACACGAACAATTCTTCTCGCAGCCTGTCTTACATTGACAGAAAATCTTCTTCAAGAGTTCCGGGGGGGCCGGTTCCTTTGTATTCTGAACCGGTAACAGTTCAGCCCCCTCATGTTTCTATGAACAAGTTTTCCACTACTGTTGATTTCCCTTTCCTGTAAAAGGCAGATGTTGTATCACTCCCGGTCATTGCATGCAAATATAGGATGTTATCTCTCATGAAGGGACGGGCATCCAGGCTCCTGGACGAGAACATCTGCTCGGATTTATTTCCCTTGGCAGTTTTTAAGAAATAAATCTTACGATTTTTTGGCGTTAAAGCTGTTAATAATACTAATATATCGATGTCCTCTGCCACTACTACTACTGGTGGCTTGCCTACAGAGTCTTGTTCTAGCGCTGTTTGGACAATTAATGAATCTGCATCGTCTAAGGCTTGTTTAGTGGAATACTTTTGTTTCCAAGGCTTCCTTCAAATAATCAATGAACCGACTTTTGTTGTAGTTACTGGATAAAAATTTGTCCTTTGGAACCGTTGCAGCCATGTCCGGAGAGAATTGGTTGTCAGGACAAGACTTGTTGCTTGCACGCCGCGAACGTTCAGCCCCTTTAGTACTATTAGAATTGGTGCCATAACCATTGAATACTACTGTCACTTCCTTTGGATAATAATCTTCCAAATATTTGACATATCTGACAAAAATATCTCCGAAAAGCTCATTGACGGACCAGGGGACGCGATGTATTAACATTCCCCCATCGAAAATATAAGCGCATTTCGATTTGTCAATTCGTTCATTTTCTGGTCAGAAAACTTTTATTAACGCAGATTTGGCGGTTTTGCGCATCGTCCCGTTTTCAAAAATATTCAGGGGAAAAGGAGCTAGTTCATAAGCAAAATACCTTGCTAAATCTTTTTCCGACTGTTTTGTTATGGTAATCCTCTGGAAAATTAATAATGGATCCACGATTACGAGTGCGTCCTGAACCTTTCCCGAGCTCGTGGCATTGATGAGGGACACCACGCGATGCTTTCGCTTGAATGAAATATCAGCAAACCGCTTCCCTTGAACTTGACTCATTATACTAGCTTTCCCAATCATAAAAGCATCGTGACAATGCACCTGTTCTCCGCCGACGAGCCCCGTTGACAAGACAACAAGTTTCTCTTCGTATGGGAAGGGATTATGGACATCAAACCACGTGATTTGTTTGGCCCTGTCTTCACCATCACGAGCCACCCGACAATCTCGGGCATCGACGTGCTGGTCACTAGAATTAGACTGAACCCCACAAAACATATCCATTTGGTTACAAATATCCACCATGAAAGGGAGGGATGCTATGAACTTTGTAGTCGCGCCGGTATTAAACCCTCTGTTTACCAATCTACCACTAACCTTAACCATTCTCATGAAGTCTTGTTCGATCGTCATGTCCGTAAAGGTGCCCGACCAAAATTTTTCTGTACGTCTAACTGTGTTAAATCCGTTTGTTACAAAATTTCTGTATTGCATAATTAGTGCGGTATTGGTTGGATCAGCTTGTATAGATTATTCCATGTCTCTAATGTAACCTCTCATTAACTGAACGTACAAATGGGCTGAACGTGCATAATTGAAATGGCCGGCCGCATGAAAATAAGGGAGCATTTGCTCGATATATATTAACTGCGATACCAAATCACCCATTTTCTCTGACCTGAGATAACATTTTGCTATTTGGAACATGCGCATATATTGTATCCATAACTTTGCTGTTTTCCCTCGGCCTTCAATTTCGTTCATTTTCCGGATGAATTTTTCATTCGCGCTTGTTATAAATTCATAAGCCTCTACATTGTTGTAATCAATCGTATCAAAATTCGTGAGCAAATGTTGGATGTCTGACTCTTCATCAGCTGAAAATTCTATTTCTTGGAATATTTTTTCGGATAGAGCAGAAAAAACCAGTGAATGTCCACGCATTGCCCGATGGTACGCATGTCCTAGAAGCATTTTTTTATGTCCCTGCGGCATAAATAACACCTAGCGCGTCTTCTAGTCCACTTCCGGAAATTATAAATCCGATGGCGCCAAGATATGACAGAAGCAGGTGAAATCCACCTAGCCTAGTAATTACTCCAGATATGGGGTCATCGTCGTTGGAAGATTTAACAATTTCGGTCGCTTTTTGGTATAGAGGTTGGTCGAATGTAACAATGCAGGATGGGATTTCTAAAGCTTGGGCTTTTTCCCCGCCATATTTCAACAAGGTGAAGATCGAACTTGGGTCGCTCGGGTTATGGTCTACAAATGGCAAGCATATTATTTTAGACCGTTCGTAATTGTAGTTTTCAGTCAGTTTGCCCATGAATCCGTTCCAGCCTGGAGTGTTTGGCAATTTGGCCCTGCCGTATAGCCGCAAAAAATCTGCATTGTGAATGTTTGCGATACTAAATTCAGGTATGTCAAGTACAGCAGCTGTTATATTTTTATACCCGACCACGTTGGCGAAAGAGCCCTTCTTAATAACTAGGGGGTCTGCATGCATTATACTATTTTGATATTTGGTCACCTCCGAGTATGAGATACAACATCCTAATTGAAATAGTACATCGAGAAGATTTCGCGAACTGTATTTGCGAAAAAGCATTACTCCCAAACCAAGCTGTATATGCGACATATAGAACCTCGGCCGGGCCGTCGCCATTATTGAATGGCTTATGACAGCACATTTTCTTTTTAAGGCCACATGATCTTTTTTTTTATTAGTCAAAATAATCCTACTAATCAAATATCGTAGCTTATCTGGTACATTATCATCCAGTCCGGCTAGCAGGCTGTCACTAGGAGCATATTCGTCACGATTGTGAGGAAATGTTGATATGCTCCGCCGAATAATTGCGGCAGCTTGATCGAGAATCTTCATCTCTTCATCCCGCCAATGGATGTGAGATTATTCTTCAAGATCTTATATTCTGCGTCTGTGAAATACATAATTCCTCCACTGCCATTCGATGCAGAAAAACCGATTGAGTCGTCGGGATACCGCTTGTTCAACCTCATGCGCAGAGTGTCCCGGTTTATTTTAGGCTCTCCTAAGAAAAAACAGCGCATAGAACTTTGTTATTAGTAATAAATACCTGCAATCTTAATAAGCTTGTCCATGTTGTACATCTCTTCCTTAGTTTCGTCAATGTAAGCGACAATTCTCTCAATTTGATCTGTAATTATTTGATCCTCGGGCCGTCCTCTAGGTTTGTTAGATTTTTCAGACAATCGATTGAATGCAAGTCGACAGCTTTCATGAAATCTTGCACCGGCAATTGTGAGGTCGATTCCAGAAATTTTTCCTAACATCTGTCTATACTTTTCTATATGAGAATGTGCTGTGATCCGGTTCATCAGATTGGTCTTGAATTCTGGTTTCGACACAAGTACAATAACACGCTTCTTTGTCAAACCTCCTTTTTTCTTCTCTTTTTCTATTGAAGCTGGTAAATTACAGAATAAACAATTGTTTTTGAAGTCAAAACCACCACTGGAACGCTTCTTTGACTCTTTGGGCTTGTTAAATGATCCAGTCTTTTTGAATGGTGCTTTGCAAAGTCGTTGTAAGCGAGATTTAATAGTGTAGCGTTCCCTACACTTATTATGCATTCGTACGGAGGATTGTTTCTGGAGCATAAGGTGAAAATTATCGCCTCTTTCCTTACTCACTTGAATCAAAGTGTCTAAACCACGAGCAACATTTACACTGTCATCCTCAACATGCTGCTTACAAACAAAGCATTCTGAAACCGAGTCCGCCTCTATTTCTAGAACAAGACCTACACCAAAAAATCAATAATATAATTGTCACAACAATAACGCTCAACGAACAACTGAACTGAAGAAAAAAATCTTCAAAATTGACTAATTTTTTTTAATGGCTGATTCAAGAAAAATTTTGAAATTCCTGACTAAACACTTTTCACTTTTTTTAAATTCCCGAACTATTTATATTTATTTATCGAATTAATTTATTATATTTATTGGATAAATAAATAATATGAATAACCGGGCACGCCAACGACTCCAAAACAGAGCTTGTTTACCAACAGAAGCAGCCGACGAACGTGACTGCGTGGCCACGCGAGGTTAGGGTATGTGCCACGCCAAGAGTCTCGGACGGAGAGCGTAGAAACGAAGGGATATAATTGTAGAGAACGTTCAAGAATCAGGAGAAAAGTAGAAATAAATTTATATCACTGGAAAGGTGAGAATATGTATTGTGTGAGAAAATATTGTAAAAAAATACTTTTACCGCTTTTTTAAATATTCTTGGCAAATAGAAACGGACTGCGAGTCACATGCCGTAATAGGGATTGGTTTTCCCATTGCAATAAACTTTGAATCATGAAAAAATGTTAATTTTTGGCTGAGATATGGAAAAAATTGTCCGCCTGCTTACCCAAGTCAATGCCTAGACAGCGGCACTCGCAGAGATCCAGCATCGTGAGAATGAGCGGACTTTTGTGTCCCATTATCTCGAAAAATATCAAATTTCCGAGAAAAATTATAAGGGACACTTTTGTAGATAATGAAAAGATCTCCATCTTTTGTCTAAAGGAAATTTCTCTAAGTCCTATATTTTGGCCGATATCGGCGAAAAACCCATTTTCCAGGGTTTAGGGGCCCATTTTGGGCCTCATTCTTAGCCGCTATCGTGTTAAAGATTTTCTCCCTTGAAAGTATTTGTCATGACCTACAAATTGCGCCACAAGGGAATAATTCTCGGAATTAACTGGAGCTTTGGACCTTCAGTTACTGGACTATTTAAAATTCTCTTAGATTCATTAATTATGATTGTTTTTATATCGGATAACCTTGTAAAGACCGACTCCCAATCAGAAGTCATAAATTAAAATAATTATATAAATACTACTAAAGCCCAATAAAATAACCTAGCACTACTAACAAACGTAACTAATTTTTAAAAGATACCTAAATTTATTTCAAAACAGAGCGTTACTAATTATGTAGCTCAGGCACTAATATTATATCATAAATTTTAATTAATTATATATAGTCTATATTTGTTCAAAAAGAATTCTGAAATGCGATAAATTGTCCATCCGTCAACGTTCCATAAAAAATACTAGAATCACATACCAGCTCCAGCGTTGCGTTGTGTAGCATCCCTTTTTTTTGCCTGGAATTATTACCTAAGTATACTCTCCGATGTATTGCCACCCCGGTTGCTACTGGTCCACACTCTCCATCTGACATTTCCGTTAAACATCAGCGGTAGTAGCCTGTGATCTTAAAACCATACTTCGCGAAATGTCTCGTTTTAAACCTCTGCGGTAACCCTTTTTTAAGTCCTACTATAACTAGCAAACTGAACGTAATAACGTACATAAGCACCCTTATGTCGGTGGGCATTTGCAAAAGGTCATCTTCCACAATGAATTGGAAAAAAGTCACTTAAGTTCACTTTTAACATTCATCTGAGAACTTTCCCGAACGCCCGTACACTACGAGCATCTCAATCGCGTTGGCAGGATCGCCATGTAATGTTGGGCCATAACGAGGGGTAGAAATTAAACAGCGATTGAACTTCACCATTTTTCTATTGTATTAATATTTTGGAATTTCCTTTTTACAATGAATGATAACACATAATATTGGTTTATAATTACGATATAGTTTACCTACGTAGACAGTAAATTGCAATATTACCAACATAGGTGACCTGAATATAAATAATTAACAGTTAGTGTACAGGGTGTTTACATAGATAGAGACATAAAAAAATAAAATAATTGACTTAGAGGGCACCACAGTCGTAAACTGAATGACGGATTTCCACATGATTCAAACCAATCGAAAGATTTGATTGAAAGGAAGATTTTGATTAATTATATGTTGAGGTTGGGTGGAATTTCTCGACATTCAACACGTATACAAAATCGTAGATTTATCGACGAATAACTCGGAAACTAATACACGTTAATTCCACACGACTTGAACCAATCGAAAAACTGAATCAAGAGAAAGATTTTGATATATCATATGTTGAGGTTGGGTGTAAAATTTCGAGATTCCACAGGTATACAAAATCGAACATTAAGCGGTGAATAACTCGTAAACTAATACACGGATTTCCACACGATTTGAACCAATCGAAAGAATGAATCAAGAGGAAGATTTAGATATTTCTTATGTTCAGGTTGGGTGGAATATTTCGAGCTTCAACAGGTATATAAAATCGAAGATTTATCGGCAAATAACTCGTAAACTAATATACGCATTTCCACACGATTTGAATCAATCGAAAGACTGAATCAAGAGAAAGATTTTGATATATTATATGTTGAGGTTGGGTGTAATATTTCGAGGGCAGTTGCTTTCTTAGAGCGCTACGAGAAGGTCGCACGTACGGATTCAAGGACTACTGTATAATCGGTCACTGTTTCATTAGAAAACAAACCGGTAAATGCTGGGTCGCCTACAGCGATTTAAACTCTCGCTTACAAAGAAAGTATTCAACGTTACAGCGTCGTCATATTTGGCGTGTACAGTTAACAGTTGCAAAAGTGCCCCTTTCGGGGCTTTGTTGCTCACCTATCTGCCCTTTTCGGGGCTTTTTTTTATAATGAAATAAACCCTTTCGGGGGCAAGTGTTATCAAGAACCAGCGTGGGTCCTAGGATCAGCCAGTTTCAGGTGAATATTATTTTCATTTTCATAAAACACTAACAGGCAATCAAAAGGGTCAGGAATTCTTTAACTGGGGAAGAAACTCCCTCCAGCAGTGAGTCCGCTGTCGGCTTTGATAGCCAACTCTCTTGTTAGGTACTAACAAAGGAATTCAATTTTCGAAATCCTCATTCCTATCATCTTACTTGATCTCGACTCTCTCAATCTCTCTCATTTAACCTATTCCCCTTTGAAAATGCCCCGAGTAGCCCGTTCCCCTATACAAACCCGAAGCAAACCCGTATCCACCGTCGACAAATTCCCACCACTCCCGACCAATCCCAATTCTCTTCCTGAGGAGAAAACCTTCTCAGAAATAGTCGCAGACCTCTCGCGGTACAGTCCACAAGAACTTAACTATGTTCGTAATACCGTGAAATATAAACATAATCTCCAACGTAAATCTCTTGAGAATAGCAGGAGCTCATCACCAGCACCATCTGCGGATTTCTATGCATCTAGGGTCTCGCAGAAATCAGCCAGCTCTAAATCCCCGCAGGTTGATTATACCCGACCAGGTGCGATCCCCAAAACGAATATTCCTCCCCTACTTTCCAAATCAATCCCAATATGTCAAAAGCCCAAACAAAATAACCCAAAATACCCTTAAACCCCAAGCACCAACTCAAACCCAGATCCCCAGAACCCACCAACAATCCCAAACCATCACCCAACAACAATCTCAATCTCGCACCTCCGCTCAATATCCTCCACTTCAGACACTCAATCTGAGAAACCTTCCTAAAAAATATACCTCACAGAGAGAGCTCTACAATCTCGTCAATATGCAAGAGCTATTGAAGGGACAAATGCGCTTTCTCAAAGCTAACCCCAACGGGACCGCCCTCCTCAAAATTCTTTCCACGTTTCATCTCGAGACGTTGGCAAGGAAAATCCATTACGCCATAAGCGACGAGAAAATCGTCGTTATTCCGATGAACTCTCCACAACGCGTCCAAAGACCTCCAACTAAAACCAGAAAAACTACCTTCTCTCTGGTCTGCAAGAATGTAGACCAATCTTATACTGACGGAGTGTTCCTGGAGATCCTCTCTACACTAGAATTCCCCGTTATAAAAACTTGGAGGATCATTGCTAGATCTACAAATAAACCCACATCCATGTTTCGAATCATTACAGATTCCGAAACAGCCTACCATCACGCCCTCACCAAGAGTATAAACTTCCACAGGCTTTCGCACTACTGCGAAGGCTCAAATTCAAAAACGATGCCCGCAGTCCCCAAATATTGCATCCGTTGTTCCTCTACCGGCCACTCCGCAGACACCTGCAATGCCAAACCCATTTCTCCAACCTGTGGTGCTTCTGGTCACAAGCCTGAAAAATGCCCAAAATCAAACTCCCCTACTTGTAAAAATTGCGGTGGATCTCACCGCTACAACGCCTCATTCCTCCTTTTTATTGTTATAATTGTATCGTAACCAGCGGCGTGGGTAACCGCATTCATTTCGCCTTCACCCAAAAACCAAACACTTCCCACTGAAAAATAAAGTTCCATGGACTTTACAATAGGGACCGTTAATTGCCAAGGTTTAGCCAGAAAACGACATCTACTGAAGCACTTATTAAGCTCTCATAATATCCAAATTTTATCTATAACCGACACCCTTTCAAAATTACCTCCAAGTTTCACTGGCTATACCACTTTCCACTTGGATAGAAACTCCTACTGTCACGGCAACGGACTTCTCGTCCGTAACGGACTCCCCTCGACACCCCATCCCCTACCCCCATTTCTGTCTCAACAGAACCTGGATTGCATAGCCATCGATATCTCCTGAAATAACGAGACTATCACTTTCATCTCTTACTACAAACACCCACAACAATCACGTTCTCTCGACCTCCTCGAATATGCATCCACTCTTCCTAGAGCCATCATTATGGGTGACCTCAACTCCAGGAATACCCTTTTTGGTGATACCACAACCAACCTAGCCGGCAGACTTCTCGCCGACTCTCTAATTTCTCTTCCCCTTTCTCGGATTAAAAACCGAAATCCAACACTCGTGAGTCACCTGGGCTCTTCCATCGTCAACCACATAATCTGCACGGACAGATTAATTGCCCTTATCGAGGACGAATGCTCTATAGGCGACCCAATCACCTCAGACAACGTTCCTTTATTGGTCAACACATCTTTTTTTTAACCCAATAAAACCCCCTCCAACTAGCTTCACCTATCGGGACTTCAAAAATGTCGACTGGATCTCCTTCGCAAACCATATCAATTCCAATTTACCCCAACCCACTATTCTTCGGACTACCGAAGAACTAGACAAATACGCGGAGGATTTCCAATCCCTCATTATCGATGCGCAAGACATCGCCGTCCCTCTTACCACCTTTCACACCAATTATTTATTTATTTATTTATTCACCAGAGTAACAGTACATTACATTACAAAGTAATACAAAATCACAAAGTAATCCGACAGAGGAAAACGAGTTTCCTGTTCGCCAGTCTGGAGACGCGAGATAAGCATGGCAAGACCCTCCTGGCCATGTTTGTTCCCCTTACAACTAACTTAAAAACTAATACAACCTGTTTTGTATAATGTAACAGTATATAAAAATTTTCAATACAATAATACTTATTTTAATCAACGTCGGTATAATTCCTGTTTAGTTTTATAGACTTAGATCATCTGTTAATATCTTTAACAGGATCAAGTCTTATCTTAATATATATATTTTCGAAATATAATACCCATAAGTTAAAACTAAAACCCAGTTCTTTAACTTTACCCATTTAATCTATCTTTTACAATCAATAATCTATATCTTTGAGATCGTTCTTCTTACTTTATTAGCTATTACATATATATATATTCAATAATCCAATCTTTAATTTTTTGTGAGAAGCTTTCATACTTATATCTAGTTCTTTAAGTTCATTTGGCAACATATTAAATATATTTATTGCTTTAATTTTGTTATTTTTATTACTCACAGTTTTGTATGTTTTTGGAAGCTGTATTAATTTACGTCTTGTAGTACTGCTCGAGTTTAAGTATATATTTTTTAATACGTTATAATGATACTTGAGACTTTCTAGTGTAAACATTTGTGTAAATTTATTGGTTTGTTTTGTGGAAAAGAATTTTTACTTATTATTTTAAGTATCCTATTTTAAAGATTTTGCAGTAGTTGCAAAATACTTTTATATGCACCACCCCATGCAATATTGCCATAACTTATTATACTATGAAAAAATGCGTAGTAAATCATCAATAGTGTATCTGTTGTCATAATTTTTGATAATTTATGGAAAACAAAAAGTAGATATCTTGTTCTTTTAATAGTATGCTGAATATGCTCATTCCATCTGAGATTAAAATCAAAAATGATGCCTAAATATTTACATTTATCGACTCTTTGTATCTTTTCATTATTTATAGTTATATTTAATTCTTTTGGAACACTAATATAATAGTTTCCAAAGGCAACATATACCGTTTTTTTATGTTTAATGTTAATTTATTCAATGCAAGCCATATTGCTACTTCTTCAAGATATATATTCATTGATGATTCCACATTTTCCCAATTCTTACTGTTGCGATTCAACATACTGTAAATACCATAATCGTTAAGACTTTCACAATTTTATGAATTTTCAGACAATGACAAATGTCGAATGTCCTTTGTACCTTTAAACCCCTAATAAATAACTCTCTCTCCGCAAGAGACCAATCGTTAAATTTCTAAAGTGTCACTAATAACTTTCTCTCAAATAAACACAAAAGCAATTACTATTGAAAACTTTTGAAAACCTTCATTATACTTTTACAAACTATTCCAAGTTCATCTGGTTAACCCTTATACAAACAAAAGAGAAATTTCAAAAAAAATCTGTTTGAAAAATATAGATTCTTTTTATTGCTTCACGGCAATTAACACAAAATATTACTACGATATTGGGATACTTTTAACCCCCATTTTAGTCCATATAAATAAAATTTAACATTCATGCAAGAGACAGTAAGAGAGCAGAAAGTAACACAGTACAGAACAGTGAGAAAAAAGAATCCACAGTAAACAGAAACTAAACATACAGTGCGCGTTAAAACTAACGAACTATATCTAAATCAACTTAACGATTCTCTCTCACTTATCAACTCATAAAAAATCTTAACCTTACAAACGGGCAAAATTACGATTTACCTGAATAATCAAATTATATCTCGACGCAACATAAAACGTGCAATTTTCTGTTACTTCGTTCAAGAATAACCGGAAAAATATACATATAAACTTCGCTATCTTTTGTAACCAACTATATATCACTGTGGACATTCTTGTTGATTTATCTTGTTGCTTATTTTGTACATCGATTTACGTGTAATATTGTCGTATTTAAGTGTTTTTATTAAACGTTACTTAAAATTACGACTGGTCCTTCATTCCGCAACCTCGTCGAAGAAAACAACACATCTACTTGGGTGCTGTAGTGAACGACAAACACGACAGTCCACTTCATCCAACTAGTTCATTACAATCCCCCAAGACTTACCTATAGAAAAGATTGCGGTATCATCCGCATAAGATACTATATTATCAGGCATACTTATCAATAAATCGTTTACATATAGTATGAATAGCAAAGGACCCAAAATTGTACCTTGTGGTACTCCTGTGTCTATGTTTTCGAAATCGCTATTATTTTGACCTAATCTGACCTTTTGCTTTCTACCATTAAGATAGCTTTTTATTAAATTATTGGCTTTTCCTCTTATACCGTATGCGTACAATTTGTCCAGCAGTATCTCATGATTGACAATGTCAAAAGCTTTTGCTAGATCAATGAAAGTTATTGCTATCGGAGTACTTTTGTCTAAATTCTCATATATTTTATTTGTAATATAGTTTAGTGCGTCTTTCGTCCTTTTATTTTTGATGAAACCGAATTGTTTTGAACTCAGTATTTTATTTTTTTTTATGAAATCCGATATTCTGTTATAAATAATTTTTTCAAAAATTTTGGCCATATTGGATATTAAAGATATCGGTCTATAGTTTTCGATTGTTTGTTTACTACCAGATTTAAAAATAGGAATCACTTCAGCAAGTTTTAGTGCATCTGGCCAAATTGATTTATCTATGCAATTATTAAATATACTTGCTAGCGTATCACTTATTAGACTAGATATTATCTTGATAGATTTGGCACTTATTTTATCAATACCACCATTTTTGTTTTTCAAATTCTCAATTATTTTCAAAACTTCCGCTTTGTTTGTTGGTTTTATAAAGATTGAATTTGCATTCATTTGCGGTAAGGTTATTGTTGTTATTTGGAGTTTTTATACTTTTACTCATTTCTTTTCCCATACTGCAGTAGTGAGAATTCATTATGTCTGCAATTTTCTTTTTGTCCCTGACTATTTTATTGCTAGAAGTTTTAATTTCACTTATACTACTTTTATCATGAGATCTTTTCTTCCCTATCTTAGAGTTAATTATTGTCCATAATTTCCTAGAGTTTTCAATATTTTGTTCAATATTTTTTCCTTCGTGATTGATTTTAGCGTCTTTTATAATTATATTCAATATTTTGACGTAATTTTTGTATTTGCTTTTTAAATATTCATTGAAAGGATCTAATTTTAGCTGTTTGTATAATGCTTCCTTTTTTCCACATGATTTTACAATTGCTTTCGTAATCCAAGTTTTTCGAGGTAAATTTTTGTCAGAGATCTCCTGACGCCAACAAAAAGTGGAAAGTGGTCTGGCATTGGTATATTTAATTTAAAAGTTTTGGCATTAATCTTTTCATTTGTTTTAATAAAAATATTGTCAATGCACGTTCCACCTTCGCTATTTACATCAAAAGGTCTCGTTACGCTTGTGAAGCCCGGGAGGAAACCATGATCTACAAAATTATTTAAAAATTTTTCGCTTATATTATCACATTTCAATATATTAATGTTAAAATCACCAATTATAAAATGATTTTTAACATTCTTTTTAATTCTTGAATAATTTTTCAGATTTAATATAAATTCTGTACAGCTAAGATCGTGAGATCTGTACAAAGATGATATTTCTAATATGCTGTTGCTACTTAGGTTAATTATTGTATTAAGAATTTTTAATCTTCCTACTTCTATAATTTCAGTCGTTTGACTTATATTCTTTTTAACGTAAATAACAACACCATCCGACCTGTTTATAGCACTGTTATTATAATATAAGTTATAACCATTTAGTTTATAATATTGACAATGTTCTAATTTCCATGATTCGGCACACACTATAATATACGGTTTGGCTCTGAGGTTCTCAATTAGAATTTGTAATTTTTCAAAATTTGCATTTAAACTTCTAATATTAACATACATACAGATGTTGTCTTTGGTATCTAAATTATTATTAAGAGCCTCTAAGTTATCGCATGCTACAGCCTGCTGTTCAATTTCATTTTGTATTTCATCTACAATATCATTAATCATGTCGGTTATGAATTGCTGGTCTATTATTTAAGTTATTCAGTGCACGTGGAGACAGATTGGCTTTGTTTACATACATCATCTTGTTGTAGTAGTTTCCTACTTTACCTACGGCAGTCATCACATCAGGTCTCACTCTGTAGTCGGTATTGTCAATATACTTTTCTATTCTCTTTTGAATATTTTACATTTCTCGTGATCCGTTGCTTCATGGTCTGTTTGATAGTTTGTATTATATCTGTTGTTTCTATACTCACAGTACATGCACTTAACCTCTTCACTTCTGCACTCTTTGGTTATATGATTTTCAGCACATCTCAGACACGTGGCTTTGTTTTTTCACTTTTGTCCTTTATGAGTTAGCATACCACAGTTATAGCATGGTTTTACGTCTATATAATCATATGCTCTGCACTTTTGATTTCCAATGTATAATTTGTTTCCGTTATCTCTAATGCTCTTATATACTTCGGCAGGTGCCTCTATTAAAACTGTTTGTGTTCCTTTTTTGTCATTAGTATACATATGTAATACAGTACATCCATTCTCTACATTGAAATAATTTCTTTGATTGATGTCTTCTTGAATTTGCTCTTTGCTCATTTTATCAAAATCTTGAATTTCCACTATTTTTAACTTCGATTTGTTGACCTCTTCAATTTTGATATCACATATATCAGCTAGTTTAGAGGTTACAATTTCCACAGCTTTTCCACACTATGATTATCTCGTACACTTACTATTATTTCATTTTTTCCTGTCTTTTCTTAGACTTTAATTGTTTGTATCATTTTTTGACTTATTAGGCATCTTGCTACTTTTTGTTTTAATTCTTTTAATGTTCCTTCCTCATTTGTTTTCTTTATCGTTATTTTGTGTGCTATTTTTGGTTTTAATATGTTTCCTACAGTAACTTCCGCAAAAGTATTAGCATTGAGATTTCTATTTTCACTTTTTTTCTCTTTATTAAGTAATTCCTTCAATAGATTATTCTTGCCTTCTAATTCTTGGTTCAATTTTTTTAGTAGATCTATTTCCATTTTCAAAGTTTCTATTTCTGCCTTTTCAAAAACTGATTTATCGTGAACTGTGCCGTCTAGATCCATATCTTCATAATTGTCTTGTCTTAATTTACTATTTAAAGTTAGTTGTTGTCCCAGCTGTGTTAACTGCTGTTGCTGTTCATTAATTTCTCTCTCACTTTCTTTAATTGTATCTTCTTGTTCATTTATTTTCTTTTCTAGACTTTTTACCTTTTTTGTATATAGTTGTTCTCTTTTCAATGTTTCGGCTTGTGCATTACATTTTATTTGAGCTATTAGAATTCTCGCTTCTTGTGTTAGCACGTGGTCATCAATTGAGGTTAGGTTTACCTCTTTAAGTTCTTTGCAAACTACTAAACAATCACTTATTTGAGTTCCATATTTTCTTCTCACAAAATCATTATAATGATATACTGATTCACAAATAACACAAACTACTGATTCAAACTTAGTGTCTTCATGGCATTTATATAATTTTATCCCTGGGCGATCGGAAGGCTTTTTCCCCGATGCGGCCATTATATATCAATCTCTCAAAATATCCGATCCAAAATTCGTCTCAACGCCCAAGTCAGGCTGGAAATCAATGCTGAAAAGCGGAGAAAGTGGGAGGCCGCAACTGCCGACTTGGATTATAGGCGGGGTCGTGCGTTTTGGCAACAATTCTACAGACTAACTGGCCAACGAAAGTATGTAGAATCACACCTTGAAGTACAAGGACAAAAGTATTTCTCACCCGAAGACAAAGCTACCGTCTTCAAAAACAGCTCACAAACTGTCTTTACTCCAACTGACAACCTCCATTTCTCAAGGGACTTTGCCGATGAAACCCACTTCTTCACCCAAAACATAACCTGGAGCCCCCACTGGATTACCCAACTAAATGAGAACATTCCACTTCTCGCACCATTTACCGTGGATGTTGTTAAATCGGCCTGCCGATCTGGGAAGAACTCCGCTCCCGGGCGGGACGGAATCTCAAGACAGGCATTAAAAAACCTGCCTGAGACAGCTCTCCTTAAGCTCTGCGGTCTATTTGACGCCTGCCTTGCATTTTCTTACTTTCCTCAATGTTGGAAATCCGCCAACACGGTTCTCATTCCCAAACCCGACAAAGACCCTTCCAATCCTGAATCTTACTGCCCTATTTCGCTCATCAGCGTCTTGGGTAAAGTCTTTGAACGTTTGATTAAAGACAGAATCTGGGAATCTTGACCAAAGCGATGAACCAACACCAGTGTGCCTCCGCCATTTTCATGGATGTTCAGAAAGCTCTCGATCAGGTCTGGCATGCCGGACTTATTAGGAAGCTTCTGACTATCCGCATGCCACCTCCTACTATAAAATTGATATATTCATATCTCACCAACCTCTCCATCAAAGTCAAAGTTGGTCATTGCCTTTCCGAATCTTTTACCCCACTTACTGGCGTTCCACAAGGCTCAATTCTGTCCCCACTACTCTATATAATCTATACGTATGACACTCCAGTCCCACATGACCCAACAGTAAAGATCCAAATGTACGCGGATGACACCGCACTCATCGCCTGCGCCTAAAACATCAATATCAAATCCCAAAATATTCTGAATCAATTTTCGGATTGGTGCAGAAAATGTAGGGTTACTCTCAATTCTCAAAAAACTCAAGCCATCGCCTTCATACATCCCCAATACGTGCGCAAACATAAACCTCAAAACCTCCACTTGAGACTATGGGGAGAGGGGCTCGAAATCCGCAGAGAAGCCGTCTATCTGGGTATGAAATTTACTCACACTCTCAATTGGACGGCCGATCTGAATGACACTCTGAACAGAGTACGGAAACGAGTCAGGCTCATCAAAGCTCTTGGTGGAAATTTCGGACGAACCCACCCCCTGACCCTACTTCATACGTATAAAACATACATCCGCCCCATTATCGAATATAGAGCAAACGTCTTTAGCACCTTGCCCGAATATCTCATCAAAAGACTCCTGACCTGCGAGCAGTCCATTCTTAGGTACTGCCAATACAAGTGTAGGTTTAGCCCTAGCAACATCGTTTATGTCAATACTGACATAACCCCCATTCCAACCCGCTTAAATGACCTCCAAGCCCGCTATGTGATTCGAACCATCGAATCAAGTGATTCCGCTGCGAAAGAGACTCTCCTCATCCCCTGGACCATACGCGGCCACTAGGCTCAAAACCCAAAAAAAAATTCCCCTATCCGCCACTTCGACTGCTAGCAACAGCATACGAGGATCTCCCGGAAACCTACCGTAATATCCTCGATAGTTCCCCCATATCAATCAGATAAATACCGACCCCCAACACCCACCCTCACTGTTATTCGATCGTCGGAGTTGCAGGTTTTCTGCGGTTTCCCTGCAACCTGGAGAACCGATTCTCCAGATAAATGACCGACGATAGGGAATAATACAGCCGCAGCTGTACATGCCCACCCCAAATTAGATTGAGAAAAGACACAAAATAAACAAAAAACAATATAAAAAAAACCCAAAGGAAAAAAAAGAAAAAAAAATTAATTAAAAAAATTCTTGAATAAAAAATAACAACTCAATTTTCTTTTTTTAATTTTTCTCATGCTTGTAAGAAGGGGATCTGAATTTAGAAGCAACCGATTATAAATATCCCTATTGCAGTTTTCCCTGGAAAATTTTCGAGCAAAATCTTGACGGTATGTTCTAAAATGTTTGTTTCGCGCTTCCACAGCCTCTTCAGAAAGCTGTCCAATGGGCAGCAATGCGTCTTTTATTATTTTTGCACCATGAATAAGTATTTTGTGCATGGTTGGCGTCATTGGGTGCCAAGGGTATAAACTTACATACAATCGAGCAGTATCCATTGCGTAATGGTCATATTTGTCTGTGTCGATTTTATACCCACTTGAAATAGTCTCTAAAATAACTTTTAACCTATAGATCAGATCATAACTAATTCCAGTTATTTCAGAGGCTAGCTTTGGGTCATCAAAAAATTTTCTGCTCGTGTTGCCATCATTTGTGTTGCCAAAATTTGATTTTGGCATATCAACCAGTAACCCTGTTTCCCTGCGAAATCTAGCTTAGATTTCTAGTTTCTTTTCCTTTTCTAGACATTTTTCAGCTTCAGATTTTCTTTTACGGTACTTTTTTACTGGCAATTTATATGCTAAGTGAAGAATGCTTTCAAAAAAACGAATACTTGCATGTAAAACTGACAACCCAAACTCTGTAGTCTCAGGACTAACTTCTTTTCGAACATCCAAGTTATTAAATTCCTTGGATGTCGCTCCACATAAATAGCATTTGCTTGTAGATTTAGTGCCAGTGGCCGCGTTGCAAACTTTGCCGACTACCATTGTCATGATAAAGACGTGCTTAACCAAAAACTTTTGTCCATTTAAGTCAACTTCTGTTGGGTTTAGTGACTGCGCAGATTTTTTTACGTACTCAATTTCTTCTAGCGTAACATCGACACTTTCTTTCTGAAATCGGAATCTTATAGGTCTGCAGTACCTTGGGGATGAAGGTGTTGGATTTTCCCAGAGTACATTTTCATCGTTTTTTCCACCAATCAATTTCAGAGGTACAAAACAGCTTTGAAACACATTTGAATCCGAATCGGAATCATTTTCAAATTTTTGTTTGTATTGGGATTGTTGGGAGCCGTCACAACCCCATTTACTAATAACTTTTAGTTTGTCCCTCTCTTCTTCTTTTATGCTAATTAGGATTTCTTCCAGGTACATAGATAAGCGCTTAATGGTCAGATCAATTAAAGGCTGTAAATTACACTCGACACATGTAGCTGTTACTCTAATTTCTTCCGAAGGTGGATAACACATCTGTTTTGCCTTTTGTAAAAGGAAATAACATGGAAAAAACTTTTTGTTGGTGACTCTAATGCTTTCGTATTGTCGACGAGTTAAGTCTGCATCAACAAACATAGCTAAAGCCTTTGTTACAGTAAGTGACTCTACCTCTTTAGTTTTAGAGTCACAAAATGCTTTTTTGTACTTAGTTGCACGTTTTGGAGTAGTGCAGGTAATTTGCTTTAATATTTTTGAAGCATCTCTCTGTCCAGATTTTCTCAACAGGTATGCTAAATCGAAGATTTAGCCGCGAATAACTCGTAAACTAATACACAAATTTCCACACGGTTTGAACCAACCGAAAGACTGAATCAAGAGGAGGATTTTGGTATATCATATGTTGAGGTTGGGTATAATATTTCGAGATATAACAGGTATACAAAATCGAAGATTCATCGGCGAATAACTCGTAAACTAATGGACGTATTTCCACACGATTTGAACCTATCGAAAGACTGAATCAAGAGGAGGATTTTGATTTATCATATGTTGAGGTTGTGTGGAATTTTTCGAGATTCAACAGGTAAGCAAAATCGAAGATTTAGCCGCGAATAACTCGTAAACTAATACACAAATTTCCACACGATTTGAACCAACCGAAAGAGTGAATCAAGAGGAGGATTTTGATATTTCATATGTTGAGGTTGGGTGTAATATTTCGAGATTCAACAGGTATACAAAATCGAAGATTTATCGGCGAATTACTCGTGAACTAATGGACGTATTTCCACACGATTTGAACCAATCGGAAGAATGAATCAAGAGGAAGATTTTGATATATCATGTGTTGAGGTTGTGTGTAATATTTCGAGATTCAACAGGTATACAAAATCGAAGATTTATCGGCGAATAACTCGTAAACTAATAAACGTATTTCCACACGATTTGAACCAATCGAAAGAATAAATCAAGAGGAAAATTTTGATATATCATGTGTTGAGGTTGTGCGTAATATTTCGAGATTCAACAGGTATAAAAAATCGAAGATTCATAGGCGAATAATTCGTTAACTAATACACGTCTTACCACAAAAATTGAACCAATCGAAAGAATGAATCAAGAGGAAGACTTCGATATATCATATGTTGAGTTTGGGTGGATTATTTCGAGATTCAACAGGTATACAATATCGAAGATTTATCGGCGAATAACTCGTAAACTAATACACGTATTGCCACACGATTTGAACCAATCGGAAGAATGAATCAAGAGGAAGATTTTGATATATCATGTCTTAAGGTTGGGTGTAATATTTCGAGATTCACCAGGTATACAAAATCGAAGATTTATCGGCGAATAACTCGTAAACTAATACACGTATTTACACACGATTCGAACCAATCGAAAGCCTGAATCAAGGGAAAGATTTTGATATATCATATGTTGGGTTTGGGTGTAATATTTCGAGATTCAACGGGTATACAATATCGAAGATTTATCGGCGAATAATTCGTTAACTAATACACGTATTACCACAAGAATTGAACCAATCGAAAGAATGAATCAAGAGAAAGATTTCGATATATCATATGTTGAGTTTGGGTGGAATATTTCGAGAATCAACAGGTATACAAAATCGAAGATTTATCGGCGATTAACTCTTAAACTAAATCACGTATTCCCACACGATTTGAACCAATTGAAAGACTGAATGAAGAGGAGGATTTTGATATATCATGTGTTGAGGTTGGGTGTAATATTTCGAGATTCAGTACGTATAGAAAATCGAAGATTTATCGGTGAATAACTCATAAACTAATACACGTATTTACACACGATTTGAACCAATCGAAAGACTGAATCAGGAGAAGGATTTTGGTATATAATATGTTGAGGTTGGGTGTAATATTTCGAGATATAACAGGTATACAAAATCGAAGATTCATCGGCGAATAACTCGTAAACTAATGGACGTAATTCCACACGATTTGAACCTATCGAAAGACTGAATCAAGAGGAGGATTTTGGTATATCATATGTTGAGGTTGGGTGTAATATTTCGAGATTCAACAGGTATACAAAATCGAAGATTTATCGGCGAATTACTCGTGAACTAATGGACGTATTTCCACACGATTTGAACCAATCGGAAGAATGAATCAAGAGGAAGATTTTGATATATCATGTGTTGAGGTTGTGTGTAATATTTCGAGATTCAACAGGTATACAAAATCGAAGATTTATCGGCGAATAACTCGTAAACTAATAAACGTATTTCCACACGATTTGAACCAATCGAAAGAATGAATCAAGAGGAAGATTTTGATATATCATGTGTTGAGGTTGTGTGTAATATTTCGAGATTCAACAGGTATACAAAATCGAAGATTTATCGGCGAATAACTCGTAAACTAATAAACGTATTTCCACACGATTTGAACCAATCGAAAGAATGAATCAAGAGGAAGATTTTGATATATCATGTGTTGAGGTTGTGTGTAATATTTCGAGATTCAACAGGTATAAAAAATCGAAGATTCATCGGCGAATAATTCGTTAACTAATACAAGTATTACCACAAGAATTGAACCAATCGAAAGAATGAATCAAGAGGAAGACTTCGATATATCATATGTTGAGTTTGGGTGGATTATTTCGAGATTCAACAGGTATACAATATCGAAGATTTATCGGCGAATAACTCGTAAACTAATACACGTATTGTCACACGATTTGAACCAATCGAAAGAATGAATCAAGAGGAGGATTTTGGTATTTCATATGTTGAGGTTGGGTGTAATATTTCGAGATTCAACAGGTATACAAAATCGAAGATTTATCGGCGAATAACTCGTAAACTAATACACGTATTGTCACAGGATTTGAACCAATCGAAAGAATGAATCAAGAGGAGGATTTTGGTATTTCATATGTTGAGGTTGGGTGTAATATTTCGAGATTCAACAGGTATACAAAATCGAAGAGCTAGCGGCGAATGACTTGTAAACTAATATACGTATCTCCACACGATTTGAACCTATCGAAAAACTGAATCAAGAGGAGGATTTTGATATATCATTTGTTGAGGTTGGGTGTAGTATTTCGAGATTCAACGGGCATATAATATCGAAGAATCATCGGCGAATAATTGTGGATTCTTTCTGGTTGAAACCTTGAGTAGTATATTCTACTAGTCTCAAAATTTGTTGTTCGGTGCTGTGGTTTTTCCTGAAGCCGAATTGTTCCTCTGATATAGTGTTTAATGTCCTTGTTTGTTCGTTCAGAATCCTCAGTATCACTCTCTCTGCGATTTTACTCATGGCAGGTAGCAAACTTATCGGTCTATAATTTTGGGGGAAAGTTGGGTCTTTACCGGGTTTTCTCAGCATGATCATGTCTGCTTGTTTCCATCTCGATGGGAAGTGTTTTGTCTTCAGCATGCCACTTATTATGTTCGAAAGGTATGCCATACCTTTTTTTGGTATATTTTTCAGCGCTTTGTTTGAGATTCCGTCTATTCCCGGTGCTTTTCTTGCTGATGCGAACCTCACGGTTCTTCCTGTTTGTCTGTTGCCGCTACCAATGGTGACGACGATTAGTGAGTGAGCGTTGCCGCCGTCTTTGGTCCCGATTTCTAGAGGCATCGTCATATCTCTCAACACATCGATGTCTATAATCCCGGGCCTTCCTCCGTTTGGTGGGTAGTGTGTCGGTCTTACTGGTCCTATCGCTTGATAGGATGGGTGATCTTCTATAATCTTCTCTAAGTTTCTTCCTTGTCTGTTTCTTCTTGTGCTGTACCACGTAGGGGACTTGGCATTCAGATCTCCTAAGATAATGCCTTTTTTACCATCTGGGAGTACTGCTAGCACGTCTTCCTCGTGTATTGTGGTGTCAGGCCGTACGTATGCTGATATTATTCAAATATCGCCCTATGATGTTTTAATGACTACTATTGTCTCCTCCATGCTAAGTAGTTCGTCCGGTGAGTTTATTCGGTGTTGGCACAACTCTTTTTTCAATAAGATCGCTGTACCTCCGGAGCGTCCGTTTATATCGTCTCTATAAACGTTGTAGCCTGGCCAGGTGAATCTGTGTGTGTCACCTGGCAATCTCGTTTCTTGTAGTGCGAAGATATCGTAATCTTCTTCCTCCAAGATCACTCCCATGGTGTTTTGGTTTGTTCGTAGTCCTCCTGTGTTCCACGAGCCAATCTTTATTTGACTAGGAAGGTTGTTTGTCATTTTATTTTGCTTGTTGAGCTATTAATGTCGCTATAAGTGTCTGCATGTTCTGCAGCATACTCATTATCTCGCCCATTCCTTGTGGTTTTTGTGAAGTTGAGGCTGAGGGCGTTTTCTTGGCCGTTTGGGCGTAGCTAACTCCTGGGGTCGTTGTTTTTGTTGTTTGTTTTTTTGTTTCTTCTTTTTTTGGATTTTTTGGAGACCCTATGTAGTTAGCTGGGTGATCTCCTACGCAGTTCATGCATTTTGGTTTTTCGGTCTTGCTCAGGGTGCAGTCCGCGGCCCTGTGAGCTCCTGCGCATCTTACACAGCGCACGTCTATGTTGCACGTGCTCTGTCCGTGATGGAAACCTTGACACCTGTATCATTGTACCTGTATCATTGTACAGGTCCGTCGTGTTTTTTCTGTTCTACCACACTTATCTTCGTGTGGCAAAGAAATCTCAAGTTTTTGTTAGACTGCAATTCTGCAGGCTCGATAACTACCATGTATATTGGTAGCAATTTTCTTGTATTGTTTTTCTGAGTATAGCTGGTGAGTTGCCACACTTTTTGGGCTTCAGTCCGCTTTCCCTTAGTTCGATTTATACTTCCGATGCAGGGGTGTTTACTGCTAGTCCTTTTATCACTAGCTATTTCTCCATCACTCTATTTCTTTGTGCTCGCTCAGGAGCATCTTCATTTTGTTGAAGTCTTCCACTGACTGCATGGTGATCTTTCCTGTAAAACTGCCCATTTTGCACTGGGCGTTTATATTTCTCTGTATCAGTTGTTTCCTGATAACGGTCCACATCATTGGAGATTTCAGTATGATTGGAGGTGGCCTCCTCTCTGGTTTTTTGTTTTTCTTCCTCGTCTCTCTTTATTTTTTTAATTCTTCTTGTATTTCCTTCTGACTTTTATTACTGTCGATTTTGTTTTCTTCTGTGGTTTTGCTTTTCGCTTTTTTCCGTTTCCTTTTATTTTTCACTTGCGTGAATTCCTCGTCTCCCATTTGACAGTCTTCGCTGTTTGATTCCTCCATGACTATAGTCGGGCTCTCGCATCTCCTTTCCCAGATTTTGTCTTCATTTTGGGGTTGTTGTTTTTTTTTTTTGGTTCCTTTCGTTATGTTCTATGAGTTTTGTTACTTTGCCTTTTAATTCTTTTACTGTTTCCATCAAGTTATCTATTCTTAGCAGTTGTGTTTCAACTGTTCTCCTCAGGAGCTTGAGTTCCTCATACTTTTTTTGCTTTCGCCATCCTTTTTTTTGTTTTTTTCATTCTTTCTTTGGAGGTCTTCTTCCAGTCTCCTTACTGTTGCTTCAAGAAGTTTCGTCAACCTATCCTTCGATGTTCCTCTATCATAGGGTTTTCCCTACATTTGGGAAATTTCCTGAAATTTAACAGTTAAATATTGATCCGTACTAGGTGTACGGCCACTTTAAATAACGGAATTCTCCGCACAATTGAATTTGCTTTATTAACAGACTCTCTTCATACGAAGAAAAGTCTTAAAACATATAAAATTGGGAATGTGCCTGAATGACACAACCTGAAATAGAAAGTTTTATCAGGGTCTCACCCGAGTCCGCTTTCACTACACTTCACTGTCACAGATGTTTACTCGATGGAGTCTCGACGTAAACTAGAAGGAAACCTCAACATATAATATATCAAAATTTTCCTCATGATTCATTCTTCCGATTGGTTCAAATCGTGTGGAAATACGTCCATTAGTTCACTAGTTATTCGCCGATAAATCTTCGATATTCTATACCTGTTGAATCTCGAAATATTAAACCCAACCTCAACATATGAATCACCAAAATCCTTCTCTTGATTCAGTCTTTCGATAGGTTCATATCGTGTGGAAATACGTCCATTAGTTTACGAGTTATTCGCCGATGAATCTTCGATTTTGTAAACCTGTTATATCTCGAAATATTACACCCAACCTCAACATATGATATATCAAAATCCTCCTCTTGATTCATTCTTTCGATTGGTTCAATTCTTATGGTAATACGTCTATTAGTTTAAGAGTTATTCGCCGATAAATCTTCGATTTTGTATACCTGTTGGATCTCGAAATATTACATCCAACCTCAACACATGATATACCAAAATCCTCCTCTTGATTCAGTCTTTCGGTTGGTTTAAATCGTGTGGAAATTTGTGTATTAGTTTACAAGTTATTCGCGGCTAAATCTTCGATTTGTTGAATCTAGAAATATTACACCCAACCTCAACATATGAAATACCAAAATCCTTCTCTTGATTGAGTCTTTCGATAAGTTCATATCGTGTGGAAATACGTCCATTAGTTTACGAGTTATTCGCCGATGAATCTTCGATTTTGTATACCTGTTAAATCTCGAAATATTCAACCCAACCTCAACATATGAAATATCAAAATCTTCCTCTTGATTTATTCTTTCGATTGGTTCAAATCGTGTGACAATACGTGTAATAGTTAACGAGTTATTCGCCGATAAATCTTCGATATTGTATAACTGTTGAATCTTGAAATATTATACCCAACATCAACATATGATATATCAAAATCTTTCTCTTGATTCATTCTTCCGATTGGTTCAAATCGTGTGGAAATACGTCCATTAGTTTACGAGTTATTCGCCGATAAATCTTCGATTTTGTATACCTGTTGAATATCGAAATATTACACCCAACCTCAACATATGATATACCAAAATCCTCCTCTTGATTCAGCCTCTCGATAGGTTCAAATCGTGTGGATATACGTCCATTAGTTTACGAGTTATTCACCGATAAATCTTCGATTTTCTGTACGTACTGAATCTCGAAATATTACACCCAACCTCAACACATGATATATCAAAATCCTCCTCTTGATTCAGTCTTTCGATTGGTTCAAATAGTGTGGCAATACGTGTATTAGTTTACGAGTTATTCGCCGATAAATCTTCGATATTGTATACCCGATGAATCTCGAAATATTACACCAAACTCAACATATGATATATCAAAATCTTCCCCTTGATTCAGTCTTTCGATTGGTTCAATTCTAGTGGGAATATGTCCATTAGTTTAAGAGTTATTCGCCTATAAATCTTCGATTTTGTATACCTGTTGAATATCGAAATATTACACACAACCTCAACACATGATATATCAAAATCTTCTTATTGATTCATTCTTCCGATTGGTTCAAATCGTAAGGAAATACGTCCATTAGTTTACGAGTTATTCGCCGATAAATCTTCGATTTTGTATACCTGTTGAATCTCGAAATATTACACAAAACCTCAACACTTGATATATTAAAATCTTCCTCTTGATTCATTCTTCCGATTGGTTCAAATCATGTGAAAATACGTCCATTAGTTTACGAGTAATTCGCCGATAAATCTTCGATTTTGTATACCTGTAGAATCTCGGAATATTACACTCAACCTCAACATATGATATACCAAAATCCTCCTCTTGATTCAGTCTTTCGATAGGTTCAAATCGTGTGGAAATACGTCCATTAGTTTACGAGTTATTCGCCGATGAATCTTCGATTTTGTATACCTGTTATATACCAAAATCCTCCTCTTGATTTAGTTTTTCGGTTGGTTCAAATAGTGTGGAAATTTGTGTATTAGTTTACGAGTTATTCGCGGCTAAATATTCGATTTGTTGAATCTCGAAATATTACACCCAACCTCAACATATGAAATACCAAAATCCTTCTCTTGATTCAGTCTTTCGATAGGTTCATATCGTGTGGAAATACGTCCATTAGTTTACGAATTATTCGCCGATGAATCTTCGATTTTGTATACTTGTTATATCTCGAAATATTACACCCAACCTCAACATATGATATACCAAAATCCTCCTCTTGATTCATTCTTTCGATTGGTTCAAATCGTGTGACAATACGTGTAATAGTTAACGAGTTATTCGCCGATAAATCTTCGATATTGTACAACTGTTGAATCTTGAAATATTATACCCAACATCAACATATGATATATCAAAATCTTTCTCTTGATTCATTCTTCCGATTGGTTCAAATCGTGTGGAAATACGTCCATTAGTTTACGAGTTATTCGCCGATAAATCTTCGATTTTGTATACCTGTTGAATATCGAAATATTACACACAACCTCAACACATGATATACCAAAATCCTCCTCTTGATTCAGTCTTCCGATAGGTTAAAATCGTGTGGAAATACGTCCATTGGTTTACGAGTTATTCGCCGATGAATCTTCGATTTTGTATACCTGTTATATACCAAAATCCTCCTCTTGATTTAGTCTTTCGGTTGTTTCAAATAGTGTGGAAATTTGTGTATTAGTTCACGAGTAATTCGCGGCTAAATCTTCGATTTTGTATACCTGTTGGATCTAGAAATATTACACCCAACCTCAACATATGAAATACCAAAATCCTTCTCTTGATTCAGTCTTTCGATAGGTTCATATCGTGTGGAAATACGTCCATTAGTTTACGAGTTATTCGCCGATGAATCTTCGATTTTGTATACCTGTTGAATATCGAAATATTACACACAACCTCAACACATGATATATCAAAATCTTCCTCTTGATTCATTCTTCCGATTGGTTCAAATCGTGTGGCAATACATGTATTAGTTTATGAGTTATTCGCCGATTAATCTTCGATATTGTATACCTGTTAAATCTCGAGATATTCCACCCAACCTCAACATATGATACATCAAAATCTTCCTCTTGATTCATTCTTCCGATAGGTTCAAACTTGTGGAAATACGTCCATTAATTCACGAGTTATTCGCCGATGAATCTTCGATTTTGTATACCTGTTATATCTCGAAATATTACGCCCAACCTCAACAAATGATATACAAAAATCCTCCTCTTGATTCAGTCTTTCGATTGGTTCAAATCGTGTGTAAATACATGTATTAGTTTATGAGTTATTCACCGATAAATCTTCGATTTTCTATATGTACTGAATCTCGGAATATCACAACCAACCTCAACAGATGATATATAAAAATCCTCCTCTTGATTCAGTCTTTCAATTGGTTCAAATCGTGGGTAAATACGTGTATTAGTTTACGAGTTAATCGCCGATAAATCTTCGATTTTGTATACCTGTTGAATCTCGAAATATTCCACCCAAACTCAACATATGATATATCGAAGTCTTCCTCTTGATTCATACTTCCGATAGGTTCAAATCGTGTGGAAATACGTCCATTAATTCACGAGTTATTCGCCGATGAATCTTCGATTTCGTATACCTGTTATATCTCGAAATATTACACCCAACCTCAACACATGATATATCAAAATCCTCATCTTGATTCACTCTTTCGATTTGTTCAAATCGTGTGGAAATAGGTCTTCTAGTTTACGAATAATTCGCCGATGAATCTTCGATTTTGTATACCTGTTTAATCTCGAAAAATTCCACACAACCTCAACATATAATAAATCAAAATCCTCCTCTTGATTCAGTCTTTCGATTGGTTCAAATCGTGTGGAAATACGTCCATTAGTTCACGAGTTATTCGCCGATAAATCTTCGATTTTTTATACTTGTTGAATCTGGAAGTATTACACCCAACCTCAACATATGATATATCAAAATCCTCCTCTTGATTCAATATTTCGGTTGGTTCAAATCGTGTGGAAATTTGTGTATTATTTTACTAGTTATTATCGATAAATCTTCGATTTTGTATACCTGTTGATTCTCGAAATATTACACCCAACCTCAACACATGATATATCAAAATCGTCATCTTGATTCACTCTTTCGATTGGTTTAAATCGTGTGGAAATAGGTCTTTTAGTTCACGAATTATTCGCCGATGAATCTTCGATTTTGTATACCTGTTGAATCTCGAAAAATTCTACACAACCTCAACATATAGTAAATTAAAATCCTCCTCTTGATTCAGTCTTTCGATTGGTTCAAATCGTGTGCCAATACGTGTATTAGTTTACGAATTATTCGCCGATGAATCTTCGATTTTGTTTACCTGTTGAATCTCGAAAAATTCCACACAACCTCAACATATAATAAATCAAAATCCTCCTCTTGATTCAGTCTTTCGATAGGTTCAAATCGTGTGGGAATACGTCCATTAGTTCACGAGTTATTCGCCGATAAATCTTCGATTTTTTATACTTGTTGAATCTGAAAGTATCACACCAAACCTCAACATATGATATATCAAAATCTTCCTCTTGATTCACTCTTTCGGTTGGTTCGAATCGTGTGGAAATTTGTGTATTAGTTTACGAGTTATTCGCTGATAAATCTTCGATATTGTATAACTGTTGAATCTGGAAATATTAAAACCAACATCAATATATGATATATCAAAATCCTCCTCTTGATTCAGTCTTTCGATAGGTATAAATCGTGTGGCAATACGTGTATTAGTTTACGAGGTATTCGCCGATAAATCTTCGATATTGTATACCTGTTGAATCTCGAGATATTCCACACAACCTCAAGACATGATATATCAAAATCTTCCTCTTGATTCATTCTTCCGATTGGTTCAAATCGCGTGGAAATACGTCCATTAGTTTACGAATTATTCGCCGATGAATCTTCGATTTTGTATACCTGTTATATCTCAAAATATTACACCCAACCTCAACACATGATATATCAAAATCCTCCTATTGATTCAGTTTTTCCATTAGTTCAAATCGTGTGTAAATACGTGTATTAGTTTACTAGTTAATCGCCGATAAATCTTCGATTTTGTATACCTGTTGAATCTCGAAATATTCCACCCAACCTCAACATAGGATAAATCGAAATCTTCCTCTTGATTCATTCTTTCGATTGGTTCAAATCGAGTGGAAATTTGTGTATTAATTTACGAGTTATTCGCCGCTAAATCTTCGATTATGTATACGTGTTGGGGCTCGAAATATTACACCCAACCTCAACACATGATATATCAAAATCCTCCTCTTGTTTCAGTTTTTCGATAGGTTCATATCGTGTGGAAATACGTCCATTAGTTTACGAGTTATTCGCCGATGAATCTTCGATTTTGTATACCTGTTATATCTCGGAATATTACACCCAACCTCAACATATGATATACCAAAATCCTCCTCTTGATTCATTCTTTCGATTAGTTCAAATCGTGTGACAATACGTGTATTAGTTTACGAGTTATTCCCCGATAAATCTTCGATTTTGTATACCTGTTGAATCTCGAAATATTACACCGAACCTCAACACATGATATATCAAAATCCTCATCTTGATTCACTCTTTCTATTGGTTCAAATCGTGTGGAAATAGGTCTTTTAGTTTATGAATTATTCGCCGATGAATCTTCGATTTTGTATACCTGTTGAATCTCGAAAAATTCCACACAACCTCAACATATAATAAATCAAAATCCTCCTCTTGATTCAGTCTTTCGATTGGTTCAAATCGTGTGGAAATACGTCCATTAGTTCACGAGTTATTCGTCGATAAATCTTCGATTTCTTATACTTGTTGAATCTGGAAGTATTACACCCAACCTCAACATATGATATATCAAAATCCTCCTCTTGATTCACTCTTTCGGTTGGTTCAAATCATGTGGAAATTTGTGTATTAGTTTAAGATTAATTCGCCGATAAATCTTCGATATTGTATAACTGTTGAATCTCGAAATATTATACCCAACCTCAACATATGATATATCAAAATCTTCCTCTTGATTTACTCTTTCGGTTGGTTCGAATCGTGTGGAAATTTGTGTATAAGTTTACGAGTTAATCGCCGATAAATCTTCGATATTGTATAACTGTTGAATCTGGAAATATTATAACCAACATCAATATATGATACTCGAAATCTTCCTCTTGATTCATTCTTTCGATTGGTTCAAATCGTGTGGAAATACGTGTATTAAATTACGAGTTATTCGCCGATAAATCTTCGATTTTGTATACCTGTTGAATCTCGAAATATTACACCGAACCTCAACACATGATATATCAAAATCCTCATCTTGATTCACTCTTTCTATTGGTTCAAATCGTGTGGAAATAGGTCTTTTAGTTTATGAATTATTCGCCGATGAATCTTCGATTTTGTATGCCTGTTGAATCTCGAAAAATTCCACACAACCTCAACATATAATAAATCAAAATCCTCCTCTTGATTCAGTCTTTCGATTGGTTCAAATCGTGTGGAAATACGTCCATTAGTTCACGAGTTATTCGTCGATAAATCTTCGATTTCTTATACTTGTTGAATCTGGAAGTATTACACCCAACCTCAACATATGATATATCAAAATCCTCCTCTTGATTCACTCTTTCGGTTGGTTCAAATCATGTGGAAATTTGTGTATTAGTTTAAGATTTATTCGCCGATAAATCTTCGATATTGTATAACTGTTGAATCTCGAAATATTATACCCAACCTCAACATATGATATATCAAAATCTTCCTCTTGATTTACTCTTTCGGTTGGTTCGAATCGTGTGGAAATTTGTGTATAAGTTTACGAGTTATTCGCCGATAAATCTTCGATATTGTATAACTGTTGAATCTGGAAATATTATAACCAACATCAATATATGATATATCAAAATCGTCCTCTTGATTCAGTCTATCGATAGGTTCAAATCGTGTGGCAATACGTGTATTAGTTTACGAATTATTCGCCGATAAATCTTCGATATTGTATACCTGTTGAATCTCGAGATATTCCACCCAATCTCAACATATGATACGTCAAAATCTTCCTCTTGATTCATTCTTCCGATTGGTTCAAATCGTGTGGAAATACGTCCATTAGTTTACGAGTTATTCGCCGATAAATCTTCGATTTTGTATACCTGTTGAATCTCGAAATATTACACACAACCGCAAGACATGATATATCAAAATTTTCCTCTTGATTCATTCTTCCGATTGGTTCAAATCGTGTGTAAATACGTGTATTACTTTACGAGTTAATCGCCGATAAATCTTCGATTTTGTATACCTGTTGAATCTCGAGATATTCCACCCAAACTCAACATATGATATATCGAAATCTTCCCCTTGATTCAGTCTTGCGATTGGTTCAATTCATATGGTAATACGTGTATTAGAGGGACGGGCTTTCTCACGCGCAAGTGTGTGTGTGTGCTGTAACTTCTAATTTTACCCACATTTCGATAAATACGGTACGTCATCCAAGTGTTTTTATTTTTTTTTTTAAGAGAAATAATGCCACCAAAAGCTAGCGGAAAGGCAGCGAAAAAAGCCGGAAAGGCTCAAAAGAATATTTCGAAAGCCGACAAATAGAAAAAAAGGAGGAGGAAGGAAAGTTATGCTATTTACATTTACAAAGTACTTAAGCAAGTTCATCCTGACACCGGTATATCGAGTAAAGCTATGAGTATAATGAATAGTTTTGTTAATGATATATTCGAACGTATCGCCGCCGAAGCATCCAGATTGGCTCATTATAATAAACGTTCAACAATTACAAGTAGAGAAATTCAAACTGCAGTGAGATTATTGCTTTCCGAAGAATTAGCAAAACACGCAGTCAGTGAAGGAACTAAAGCCGTTACCAAATATACCAGTTCTAAATAATAAGTATAACACATCTACTATATTGACCGAAATTTTTTTATTTTATTTACTTGAATAATAACATCGACCAAAAACAAACGGTTCTTTTCAGAACCACAATACTACTTTTTTATATATATATATGATAACAACGAACAAACGACTTTAATTCAATTGAATTCTATTATGACGAAAGGTGATATTCCACTTAACTGAAAATTATATTATATATATATATATATATATATATATATATATATATATATATATATATTGTAATTATATTTATTTCTACCTCTATTATTGTTTTTATTATTGTTTTTATTTTTCTATTGTTGTCGCTAGCACGTTATTTGCCGGGCATGAAACTCATTCTCTCTTTGAGTTCTGGCATAAATAAATAACTTATGGATGTTTTTCCTTTTAACAAATCAATAAAAGTTTTATGTTAAAAGTTAATTGTATTATTTTTAATTCAAATAAAGTTTAATAAAATGTAGTTGAGTACGCCTATGAGTCTAACCTGAAGTTAGCCGTTCCTCTAATTTGATAATTCTACACAGTTATCTGTTATAAATCGACTCAGATGAATATTCTATTATTTAGATGTACAATATAGGGAAAATACTAGAAAATTATGTCAATTTTATATAATATAATCAAGAAGTTCTATTTCTGTGGAAGGATTTCATATGATACATTGAACAAAATTTAATTATACTACACAATTCATATTATTCATATTATTCATATTATTTCTTATATCTTAACCTCACAAATCAGGAATTTTATCCATTATCAACGTAAGTATAGGTAATATTCCTTTTTTTTTTAATTATTTTATATTGTTACTATTATTATTATTGGCCAATAATATGTGAAGGAACTGACCTGAGATGATAATATCTTGCAATATCAGATCTAAAACTTGCATTTACTTCTGTGAATTGTCAGTAACAAATCTTCAACTCATTGGATTAGTAACAAATCTTCAACTCATTGGATTTTCTTCAGTCCAGATATTTATCTTCCATTCATCTTTAATAATTCGCAATTATTTTGTATTTTGATTCAATTTTAACTTCTATTTCTTATAACTTTGCACTCCCCATTCTCTTTTCTTCTGATACTCTTTTCCAATAATTGATGCCTCCCCTCTTTTTTTTTACCTAGCAACCATATAATATGACTGACTAGACTTTTGCTCTTGTCTCCTCACAATGTCCTTCACTTTTCAAACACTTGTCAGTTCTTATATTTATGTTTTTAAATAAACTTTTATTTCATTAATAGTTTATGAATTTTCACTATTATGGGTCATTTTGGCAACAGTTTCATATATTTTTTTTTAAAAAATCAATCTTCCACTAAGTTTTATATTAATTTATAATTAATAACATTATTCTATGATACAAATTATGATTTGTACATATGCAATCCTTTTAGAATATATCATTTTTAATAAATAATTCCTTATATATAAAATAACTATAATTAATTAACTTGCAAATATCAATTCAATTTCTTTTATTTTTTTTTTCGATTTTCTGCCTTTAGTTTAATTGTTATCTTTAGTAAAACTAATCTCAATAAATTATAAATTTTCATTATGTACCTACTTGCTTTTAGATTTCTGATCATTTCAATTCCCCCCCATAATTAAAATTTATAATTTCACTATCCATAATCAATTCTTTATGAATTCCAATTAAATTATCTATTTAATAATGTATAAAACTCCCTATCACTAATAATTGTATGAAGTCTTCAAACTCAATTTCTTTAATATATCTGTAGTTTCTATTTCCAATCTTTTATCCATCAATCCAATTTCAATTAATCAACATTCTTATTTAAAATACTGTGATTATCTTTTTCCTACTTTATACTATTCTCTCTATTCCTATAATTATCGTTTATTTCGCCATATTATTATAATAATAATCTTCATATTTCTCCCCCCATTTCTATAATTTCCCCTTTTATTTAACAATTCGCATTTTTCAATATTATCATCATATTCTTATTTCTCTCTTTTCAATTCTATAATTATTCATATATCTTCATTTTCTTTATTATAATATTATATCATTAATAACAATATAACTCAATCATCCTACAATTAACCTATATCATATTTCGTCAGTTTCTTCATTTACTTTTCATAATATCTCATTAATTATCACAGTATGTTAAATAAAATAATCATAATACCCATTCATACAATTTAATTTAACATTAATCTAATTCTACTAATAACTCATTATTAACTATCAAATTATTCTTCAATTATTTGTCATAATGTTAACTATTTTGATTCGGCATGATATTTAAATATTTGTTCTATATTGAAAGTTCCCCTGAATGCTCCCGTGAGAGGATCAACTAATCTATAACTATTTTGTGCATTGTCATTATCTACCATGTATGGTCCCTCATATGGCAATAATAATTTTGTACATCGATTTTCTGATCTTTTTGGTACCTGTAAAGAACGAACAATCACTAATTCTCCTTTTCTAAAGTTAGTTTTCTTTTTATTATTTCCATTCATTTTTTAACATATCTTTTAGCATTATCTTGCAATCTTTTATTTACTTTCAAAATAATTTCTTTCATTTCTATAACTCGATTACTCACCCAAGATCTAGCTGGTTCAATTCCTATAGCAAGTAATTCAGGACATTCCTTAATTATACCATGTGGAGTCTGGTTAAGAAATTTTTCCACCTGATCCAAATTATTTTCCCATTGTATGTGATCTTGGTTACATAAAATTCGTAAGTACTTATTAACTTCTTTTATATATCGTTCTGCAGGATTAGATGATGGTTTTCTAATACTAATAAAATTTAATTGAATATTCTTGTTATAACAAAATTGTTCTACCTTTACACTTTCAAAGTATGTAGCATGGTCTAAAATAATAATTTCAGGATTCCCAAATTCCTCGATAAAATTTTTCAAAAATTTAAGTACTGTTCTTGCATTTGTTCTTGGAGAAGGGTAAATTTTTACATATTTTGTGAAAATGTCTACTATAACAAATATGTGTTTATTTCCCTGAATACTTGGAACTAAATTGTTTACAAAATCGATTGCCAATATCTGCATAGGTCTTTGAGAAACAATAGATTTTGCCAAGTAGTTATTATGAAAATTCTTTTCTTTTGCCAATTGACAAATTGAACATTTTTTACAAATTTCTTTTGCTAATACTAAATCTCCTTTTGTAAAATAATTTTCTCTAAACATCATCCATAATTTCCTAGTTCCCAAATGTCCATACTCTTCATGTAAGTCCAGTAATATTTCCTTTCCAAATTCTGGCGTAATTATAAAAACTTCTAGATCTTGTAATTTTTTGTACCAGATCCCATCAAAGCTTTATCCTTGATCTTTTTTTCTAGGTTCCTCTGATCTTCTTTAATTGCTTTCAAAGAATACCTTCCTTCGAATTGATTAAATAAGTTAATACCAATTTTATATTTTCTTCTATTGTCCAGATCATCAGTTTCCCTACTCAAAGCATCGGCTACAATATTTAATTTTCCTGGGATGTATCGAACTTCAAAATCATATTCTTGTAATAATAATATCCATCGATGAATTCTATTGTTTGCATATCTGTTTTTAAACATGGCTGTTAATGCAGAGTGATCACTTTCAACCACAAATCTAGCTCCTAACAAGAAAAATCTCAATTTGGTTATACAAAATACCACACTTGCCATTTCTAATTCTGTTACACTATATCTTCTTTCATAATTCTTGGTAACTCTGGACACAAAACTTATAGGTACTTCTCCATCCTCCTGATTTTGGACCAATACTCCTGCAAATCGGTCTGCTGATGCATCTGTTCTTAAAATAAATTGTTTATCATACCGTGGATGATAAATTTTAAGATTATTTGTGAAAATTTCTTTCAATTCTTGGAAAGCATTTTCCCTTCTTCTATCCCATATCCACTTTGTATCCTTCTTGAGTAATTCAATCAATGGAATTTCTCTTTTACTTAAGTCTGGTATCAGCCTTTTAAAATAATTTAAAATTCCCAAGAATCCCCTCAATGTTTTTAAATTTGTAGGTGTTTTATATTCCAAAATAGTTCTAACCCTTTCTGGATCCATACTAACATTGTGTGCATTTAAAACATAACCAAGATATTTAATTTCTTTCTGATAAAATTGACATTTCTCTAAATTTAATTTCAATCCTGCACTTTCCAATGCTCTGAATACTATATCCAAATAATTTTTATGTTTTTCTTCATTTTCAGAGTAAATGAGGATGTCATCAATGTAATGTAAAATAAATAGCTCATATTTATTTAATATAGTATGCAGAGTCCTAACCAAAGCTGCACAGGAACTTTGTAGCCCAAAAGGAACTACACAAAACTGATACACCACTCCATCGACCATAAAAGCTGTGTATTTTCTACTTGTTTTATCTAGAGGTATCAGCTAAAAACTGTGTTTCAGATCTATTTTTGAAAATACTGTTGCCTTGGTAATCCTGCCAAATATTCCTTCAATATTCATTGGACTTTCATACTGTTTAATTGTATATCGGTTGATATTTCTTGCATCTAAACACAAACGAATTTCTCCAGATTTCTTTCGAACACATGTAATAGCACTTATATACGGTGAGTCTGATCTTTCAATTATTCCATCTTGTAACATCTTGTCTAGCTCTTGATATACCTCATTCTTTAATTTATAAGGGATTGGATATGTCTTTACCTTAAAATCTTTAATTCCCTCATTCATCTCCAATTTATGAACATAATTTGCCGCTACTCGAGCTTCTTTATTGAACAAATTTGGATACTTTTTTATTAAACTCATAATTTCTTCACAGTGTTTCTCATCACATAATTTCCTATCAAAATTATCTTTCAAAGTGTTTATTTGATTTAATTTTGCTATTTTATTTTCTATTTCTATTATACCATTCCCATGTAATATAAAAGGTATGTTTTTTTTATTGCATTTCACAAATCTGTCTTTATAATCAATAATTAATTTGTGGTTATCTAGTTCATCAGTACCCAATACTATGTCATAACTTAAATCTTCAACCATCAATAATTGCATCTTGAATTGATTATTTCCCAATTTAACTTCCCCAAATATAGTATTATTTGTTTTATATAATTCCTTATTATTCGCTCTCACTAATGATATTTTATTTGTTTTTATCATCATGATATCATTTTTAGATAATTGATCCACAATTTTGTTACTAATTAAAGTTACTTCAGATCCTGTATCTATTAAAACTTTGCATTCAATATTCCCAATTTTACCCCCTATAAAAATTAAATTGAATTTATTATGGTTTTCAAAAAATTCCCCATTATTTATAAATTCGCGTGGATGTTCATATCTAGAATAGATAACATTATGTACATGGGAGCGATTTATGCAAAATTTCTATCCTCATCTTGTTGAACAAGTTCCTCATCTCTTTCCTTATGTATCATAACATTTACTTGTCTCACACTTTCCCTTTCATTTGGACTGTTGGCATTATTATCCCTGTTATTATCAGATCTTGCTGCAAATTCCTACTTCTATTTCCATTATAAACTCCCCTGTCATATTGTCTATTGAAATAATCCCTGTTTCTGTGACTACTATTTCTGAAATTATTCTGTCCATTATATCTTCCTCTGTCTCCATTTCCAAAATTCCTGTCCACATTTCCTTGATATCTTCTGTTTTCGAAATTCCTGTTTCCATAATTTGTATTTCCATATCTATCGTAATGATCTTTTCTAAAAAATCCATTTCCATTTTCACCCTGTCTATCATTTCGTATATCTTCATATCTATTTTCACTTTGATATCTATTAATTCCGTTTCCATTTCGTATACTCCTTTCAACTCTTTGTAAATAACTTGACATATTATCCATATCCATATCTATCCATATCTTTATATTATGTAGAACTATCGTTTCAGACATCTCAGCATTAAAATGTCTTCCTACATATAAAACTAATTCTTCCTCCTTCATTGCTGGTTCTAGATATTGTGCTATATTATAAAATTGCATAGCATAAGAATTTAAATTTTTATTTTTATTGTAGTCAAATTTTCCGAAATACAACCGTTCTCGAAAATTGGCCTGTTGAATTTCCCCCCAGAAATACATTAAAAATTGTGTTTCAAAACCTTCCATATCTATAATCTGCTCTTCTTTATTGCAAAACCACATTAGTGCATGTCCTGATAACATTCCCCTAATTATTATTTTCATCTCCATCAAATCCTTTATTCCTTTCATTTTACTCTTCACTATTTTCATAAAAACTTTAGGGTGAATTGTATTTATATTTCCATCAAATTTTACCCCTATTTCCACATTTCCTGTACACATTATGCCTCCTCCATTTCGTCTTATTTTATCTTCTATATCTTCCACAGTTTCCCGCAATTTCTTATTCATCTCCTCCAATTCCCTATTAAATTGCTTGCCTATAGTCTCATTTCTTTTAGCGCATGTCCCTGTTTTTTCTTCTACTCTAACATCTAAGTCTTTAATTTTTTTATTGAAATTTTCTTGATATTCCTGCATTACTTCTTCATTTTGTCTTGTAACTTCCATTAGTATTGTTTCTGGTAAATTTTCTTCTATGCATTTTCCTAATGCTTGAACCTCTTCCACTACATTTTTTTCAATTTCTTCTCTGATTTTGATCCCTTTTTCTTGGATCTCTATTCTTAGATTCTTATTTTGATGTTCCATATTTTCTTGCACCTTATCAATTCTTTTTTTAAAATCTTCATTTTCTAGTCTAAGTTTCTTAATTTCCTTCAAACCTTCAATTTTAACCTCTTCAATTTTCCTCTCCAATCTATTCATATTTCCATTAATATTATCCATCTTTTCATTAAAATCTCCCCTCATATTATTCATATCTTGTTTAATTTCTCCCCTAATACTAATCAAAAATTCCATTAATTGATCATTATTGTTTCTTTGTTGTCTCCTATCCTCCTGTTCTTCCAATTCATCCCCTGTCACATTTCCATCTGATTGTTCTCTTCCTTATTCTAAATACTGCACCTCAAAATCACCACTTCTATGCCTTCGTTCTTCCTTTTCCTCTTCTGATCTTTCTTCTTTACCTACCTGTTTTCCATTTCTTAAGTTCATTTTCCTTTCCATGATTTCTTTGTTTATTTTTATTTTTAGTGATGTGTTATTATTATTTAAGAGCCCACGTTTTTCGTTTTATGTGAGCCCCACGTTGGGCGCCAATTTGTAATTATATTTATTTCTACCTCTATTATTGTTTTTATTATTGTTTTTATTTTTCTATTGTTGTCGCTAGCACGTTATTTGCCGGGCATGAAACTCATTCTCTCTTTGAGTTCTGGCATAAATAAATAACTTATGGATGTTTTTTCTTTTAACAAATCAATAAAAGTTTTATGTTAAAAGTTAATTGTATTATTTTTAATTCAAATGAAGTTTAATAAAATGTAGTTGAGTACGCCTATGAGTCTAACCTGAAGTTAGCCGTTCCTCTAATTTGATAATTCTGTCAATTTTATATAATATAATCAAGAAGTTCTATTTCTGTGGAAGAATTACATATGATACATTGAACAAAATTTAATTATACTACACAATTCATATTATTCATATTATTTCTTATATCTTAACCTCACAAATCAGGAATTTTATCCATTATCAACGTAAGTATAGGTAATATTCCTTTTTTTTTTATTTTATATTGTTACTATTATTATTATTGGCCAATAATATGTGAAGGAACTGACCTGAGATGATAATATCTTGCAATATCAGATCTAAAACTTGCATTTACTTCTGTGAATTGTCAGTAACAAATCTTCAACTCATTGGATTAGTAACAAATCTTCAACTCATTGGATTTTCTTCAGTCCAGATATTTATCTTCCATTCATCTTTAATAATTCGCAATTATTTTGTATTTTGATTCAATTTTAACTTCTATTTCTTATAACTTTGCACTCCCCATTCTCTTTTCTTCTGATACTCTTTTCCAATAATTGATGCCTGCCCTCTTTTTTTTACCTATCAACCATATAATATGACTGACTCTTGTCTCCTCACAATGTCCTTCACTTTTCAAACACTTGTCAGTTCTTATATTTATGTTTTTAAATAAACTTTTATTTCATTAATAGTTTATGAATTTTCACTATTATGGGTCATTTTGGCAACAGTTTCATATATTTTTTTTAAAAAAATCAATCTTCCACTAAGTTTTATATTAATTTATAATTAATAACATTATTCTATGATACAAATTATGATTTGTACATATGCAATCCTTTTAGAATATATCATTTTTAATAAATAATTCCTTATATATAAAATAACTATAATTAATTAACTTGCAAATATCAATTCAATTTCCTTTATTTTTTTATCGATTTTCTGCCTTTAGTTTAATTATTATCTTTACTAAAACTAATCTCAATAAATTATAAATTTTCATTATGTACCTACTTGCTTTTAGATTAATAGAGGTAGAGGTAGAAATAAATATAATTACAATATATATATATATATATATATATATATATATATATATATATATATATATATATATATATATATATATATATACAGTGCTTTTCAGATAAAAGTATCCACCTTTAATAACTTTTGTAATACTGGTATTTAGAAAAAATCCAGAAACACGTCAATTTATGTTGAAAGGGGCAAGCATTATGGCTTATTTAAACTTACTGGAAAAGCCACCCCCTCACCCCTAGCAGCATCCCCTTTATTTTTTTAAATTACTTTTCATATTTTTTATGTAAAATTTGGATACTCCTCTTTGAGCTGATTTCAAAAATGTATAATACTTGTAGGTTAAAGTGGTTAGTTTATGAGATAAACAATTTTTCTTTTAAGAGCACAAATTTTACTTATTATTTACTTTCACCTTATTTGCCTGTACTAAAATGGGTTGTACAACAAGTAGAGCGATCGGTGTTTCATCTTCTACAGTTTTCCGAGTTCTACATAAATTCAAGTACCACCCATACAAAGTTAAGTTGGTGCACGAGTTGAATGAAGATGATTTTGATCGTCGTCTAGAGTTTTGCAAATCAATGACGCAAATTATCAATAACAATCCACAATTGTTAAACAATATTTGCTTTTCTGATGAATGCTCATGGTCATTAAATGGCTTAGTAAGTAGGCATAATTGTAGGTATTGGGCTGAAAGTGATCCACATATTATGCGTGAATTCCATACACAACATCCCCAAAAGTTAAACGTTTGGTGTGGTATCCTAGGTGACCACTTTGTCGGACCTTTCTTCATCAACGGAAATTTAAATGGTGAATCATATCTTGAGTTACTCAGGGAAGGGGTTGACCCACGTATTACAACAATAATAGAAAATGATGATAACCTTTCCGAAGATTTACTGGTATTTCAACAAGACGGAGCTCCCCCACACTATGCTATGCCTGTCCGACAATTTTTAAACGAAACATTCCCCGCTCGTTGGATAGGTAGAAGGGGGCAGATGCTGGAGTGGCCACCTAGGTCACCGGATTTAACACCCCTAGACTTCTTTTTATGGGGGTATTTAAAAACAAAAGTTTATGCTACCCAACCAGAATCTCTGGATGATTTACGAGAGAGGATAGAAAATGAATGTCGACAATTAAATCCAGCCGTATTAAGCAATGTCAGAGAGGCATTTCAAAATAGATTATACCATTGTATGGAAGTGAATGGTACTCATTTTGAACACTTATTGTAACTTCATAATAAATAGCACAGTTAAAAAGATTAAAAAGTTTGAACTGTTGTACAACCCATTTTAGTACAGGCAAATAAGGTGAAAGTAAATAATAAGTAAAATTTGTGCTCTTAAAAGAAAAATTGTTTATCTCATAAACTAACCACTTTAACCTACAAGTATTATACATTTTTGAAATCAGCTCAAAGAGGAGTATCCAAATTTTACATAAAAAATATGAAAAGTAATTTAAAAAAATAAAGGGGATGCTGCTAGGGGTGAGGGGGTGGCTTTTCCAGTAAGTTTAAATAAGCCATAATGCTTGCCCCTTCCAACATAAATTGACGTGTTTTTGGATTTTTTCTAAATACCAGTATTACAAAAGTTATTAAAGGTGGATACTTTTATCTGAAAAGCACTGTATATATATACTTTCTAACGTCGCTTTTGTTTAAAAAAGTCTCATATATTAATTCACTGTCGGCTAAAGGCAAAAAAAAACCCGACCGTAGGTAAGATAAAACATACAAAGCGGTTGGTCGGTTGCCGTTGGTCAAACTAGTTTTTGTGGCCTCTTTGAAGTTTTGTTAAACGTAAAAACACTTTTTTTTTCTTCTCAAATTGGTTTGAAATTTTGAATAAAATATGTTCATTTCCAGAAATAATATACTATACAATGTAAAAAAAAATTGTCAGATAAAATATTAAATAATATTGTAATAGACAGACATAGTTGCGAATAGAGCGAAGTTCGTTCAAAGAAAATTTAATCAGTCAATCAATCAATCTATTGTAATAATTATAATTTGCTACTACCACCATTCAATATCTAAAATGAAATATACGCGGGTTCCAATATTGAAATTTGATATTTTTTTCTTATATTTAGTATGTCGGATAATAATATATTAGTTACGAACATATAGTAGAGACGTGTAGCGTAAGTCAGGGTAGACATGTCACCGTTCAAATGATAATTGTGGTATTATTTCAATTCGTTTTCATATTTTTAAATATTGGTCATTATTGTGAATAGACACGTTTCTATTTAAGTTCATTGTATTTTAAGGACTTTTATTTAATTTCGAAATTATATCTAAAGTGCTAAGCATCGTCGGAAATAAATTTTTAACCATTTTTAAGTGGTACTTTTTTTTAATAACAAACGTTATAAGCAGTTATTAAATTATAGTAAAACCTCGGCGAAAGTTCGAAATATACCTTAGTTAGTTCTTTTTTTCATTACATTCGATTCGAAAATCTCGAGGAAACCAAGGTTTTTGAGGTTGGTTTGGCTTATAAGGTTCGTTTGTTTTTTGTTTAAAAATGTCTTTATTATCTTTTATGTTTCCCTATTTCCAATACATCTAACATAACAATACATAAGTTGGCCGTTGTTCTGGCGATCTCTAGATGTGTTGTGTACATCTGTAAGTACTGTTGTGGTTCCTTGCATCGGGGCATTATCCACAAGTTTGATGTAGCTACAATAACTCTGTCCCTGGTATATAGTTATGACTCCCAGAATCTTCCGGCTGAAATATCCCTGAAAAGCAGCTGAAAAACAGGGTTTCAAAAATCGATCGAGGTTCTAGTTTTCGATAAAGGAACGTGGTTGGCATTGAATAATTCGTATGAATATATTGAAGTTTTTATATAAATATATTTTGTATAAAATATGGTAAAATTTTGTTGTTTAAATGTGTTTGGATGATGTTAAGTGCTTGATCGGGATGTTTTGCCGATGCTAGAAAACAAGTGTCATCTGCATAGGTGATAGTACGGACCCTTGCGGAACTCCAGCCTTTATGGGATATAGACCCGCCTGGCTTTCGTTGTTTTTGACGTAAAATTCTCTATTCGTTAAATAGGAATGCAAAATTTTTATTAAATAGTTTGGAACTTCTAAATTGATCATTTTAAAAATTAAACCCTCGATCCATACGGAGTCAAATGCTTTTTGGATGTCGATAGCGACCATGATTGACTGACTTATTTTTGTCCTGGAAGCTTTCTTTAATATAATTAAAAACTCCTATTATTTGGGCCGACGTTTTCTTGGAAGTACTCTCCAAACTTCTCTTCAATTTCAGTCATATTCGTTATAGTGCGGTCGTTGTAAACAATTTTTGTTAGTTCGTTACGTTGGTTTTTGAAATGTCTGGCAATTTTCCATAAAGAGTTATTTTCGGGTTTCAGTTTTGTTTAAAAATTTCGCCCAATTATTGTTTTTGTATTCTTTAATTAATTTATTTATTGTATATTGATATTGTTTTAATATGATTTTATCGTTTTCTAGCTTTGATGATTGCCATCTTTTGCGTGCTTTATTTTTGTCGTGTATTATGTCAGTGATGTAGTCCGGGAGGGTATCGTTTATTGGGGGTATACGCTTAAGGGTGGTGGATAGTTTTCTAGCGGTTAGGATTATATCTTGTAAATTTTCAATGACTCTATTTAGATGTTCTGTATTTTCTATTTTGTCTATGATTTCAATGTTTTCGTTAATGATTCTTCTGAATTTGACCCAGCTCGTGGTGCTGTAGTCATAGATATTTTTTATTATTGTGTTGCTTATATTATGTGAAAGTTTAAGTTGAATTAGGACGGGATCGTGATCGGAATTTAGGTCTGTCAATGTCTTCATTTTTGTTATGTTATTTATGTTACGTCCTATTGCTATGTCTAACGTACTAGGGGTGTGGTTTGTGTAAGGAAAATGGGTAGGATTGTCAGTAAAAAATATGTTGCAATCCGAATTATCGCAGAAAGTTAAGAGAGTACTTCCATTTTTGTTAGGATAGTTTGCGTACCGATCCCACTGTGGGTGTCGACAATTAAAATCACCCATCAACAATACTTTGTTGTGGGTTTTCATAATATTGAAAAAATCTGATTCGTTCAATTTAGTATTTGGAGGGTTGTATGCACCAACTATTTTAATTTTATTATCGAGAAGGATTCCGATATGCTCAATCACAGAATTATTTTGTTGTAAAAGTTGGAAATTTATGCCTTTTGTGATGAGTAATGCGATACCGCCACCGTTGGCATCATCGGGGCGGTCTTGTCTAAAAGACGATATTCGGGGTTTCTGAAATTTACTGTTTTGTTTGGTTTGAGTAGAGTCTCTATTAGAAAAAATATATCAGGTTTATGAATGTAGAGAAAATGTCTTATAAGATGGAGTTTGTTAAAAACTCCGTTTATATTGCAAAAAATTATTTTAAGATTAGATCGATTTTGAAATACTGCTTTGCCACCTACCTGCCTAGATGTCATAGTTGTCTATACCAGCAACAAATTTATTGTAGATTGTCAATTTTTCTAATTTGTTGGTCGCCTTCCTCATTTCTTGTAGCAGATCTGGTTTGTTCATCCAAATTTACCGATGAATGTAGCTCTTTGAACATACTGTTTAATTAATTAAATTTGTCCACGTCAGTATCTGCTGTTTGACTTGTTTGTTTTGGGAAGTGGGTTGAAGGGAAGGGGTTTGCGGTATCGGTTGGGAGTTTTGTCTTTTAGGTAAGCTGGGAAAATCTTGTTTATTTTGGGATACTCGTGTCCATGGGTTGACAGCTGGAGTAGGGGCAGGAATGTATTTTTTTGGATCCGGTTTAGTGTATACATTTCTATTTTCTTCAAGCCATTGCCTTCTTTTAATGAACTCCGGGCAAATTTCTGCGTTGGGAGGGTGGTCACCCCTGCAATTTGCGCACCTCGCAGGTTTACTTCTCTCCTTAGGACATTCCGGTGTGAGATGTTGTCCAGCACATTTCAGGCATCTCGGTGTTCTACCACAATTTGAAATCGCATGTCCCCATTGCTGGCAAATGTGGCATTGTATTATCGGTTTTGTCTGCCTACGATGTTCCCATTGAATTCTAGTGTGTTCTATTACCTTTACGTTTTTGTTTAGAAAGTCCAAAGTGACTTTTGAATCAGTCACTACTAGGTAGAGAGGTCTACCTTTCGTGGTCATTCTGAAAATATCATTGGTGTGAATTTTGTATGTTTTCTTGAGTTCCTCTTTAATATCTATTATTTGAAGACCTTCGGCTAAGCCACGAAGAACGAATGCATGAGCTCTTTCCTCCCTTCTTGAGTAAGTATGGAATTGCACTTTTTCCACTCTTAAGGCCTTTTTCAAGTTTTCGAAGTCTTCAACGTCTTTAGTGAAAATGATTGATGAATTGTTTGTGTATTTGATTTCGAACGGTTTGCGAATATTTTCCTTCAACTTATTCACCATATTCCTATGTGCAGAAAGGTTGCCATCAATGACGATTGGCGGGCAAGATGTGTTATTCTTTTTGATTGTAGTGTTCGTTTGTTTAGCTTTTTGCCTCTTGCTGGTTTGTTTATTCTGATTGTCTTCATCCGAACTTGACTCTGTGGCATTGTATTTCTTGAAGGTAGTTTTTTTCCTTTTCTTTTGGGTGTTTGATGTTTGTTGAGACTCTTCTTCGGACATTTCCGAAAGTGTTTCATATGTGTTTTGCGTGATGGTCGGGTTTATGTTCTGAGTTATAATTTTATTGAAGGGAGTGTATCTTCTGGGTTTGGTGAAACATGGTGGAGTAATTTCCTTAACCTCCATGGGTTCATTTTGTGGAATTGTGATAATTTCGTTCATATTAACTTTTTGTTTTGGTTTGCTTTTGTTCGAAAACACATCGAGTTTTCTGTCTGTGATTTCTTTGTTTTTAATCATTTTCTCGTATTGGGATGTGAAATTGTCCGAATTTTCCTTTGGTGTAGCCTTTTCTGCATCTTCTACCTCTTGTGCCCAAGAGTGATTCGCTGCTTTGTGGATTTATGCTTTCACCACAGTTTGTTTGTTGGTATTAGTTGGAGTTTGATGGTTTTTATCTACTTCAACTAATATGTTTTCATTTGCACTTTGCCCAATTGTATTTTCATCCATATTTATTGTTATAGTGATGGACTGATGGTCTGAGGTTAGTGTTGAATTTTTGCCACGACAAGCAGGAACAGAGAAATCCAGGCCTTCTGTTGTTATATCTAGACTATTTGGGCTTACAGGGCACTTGTTTTCTTGTTCTGTACTATTTCTGGGCAATTTATTTGTTATATCTAGACATTTATACAATGTCTCTATGTCGACAGATTTAAGTTGATTTTTCGTTATTTTCAGGTTGCTTATTCCAATATTTTTTAATGAATCCAGTTTTTCCTCGGAAGACGTGTTACCTTCGTTTATATATATACTAGTTGGTAATTTTCGTTTTTTGTTTCCAATTTTTGAGTTTTTTCTCTAATTCTTTGTAGTTCTTTTGAATATATAGATGTGGGAGGTGAGTTGGGGCTATTAGAAGCGCATACGGATGTACATTCCTCGTTTGGGCTGCTTTCCAAATCACCTTTTTTGCAACTTTTTTGTGTGGAGGTGTTTTTTAGTGGGTGTTTCTTTCTGTTTCTTTTTATAATTTTGTGTTTGTACGTACCTTTGATAATTGATTTCCTAGGAGATGTTTTGACTGTTACTATAGGCTTGCCTGTTTTCCTCACACTAACATTTTTATCACTAATTAAGTTTTCGCTCTTAAATAACTCTGGTTTTATTTCGTTGAGATTACTTATTTTCTCTCTAAGTCGTCGGGTGTATTCCGTTGGATATGGAGTACCCGGGTAGGTGGTGATATGGGTGATATATAATCAATTTAATAAGCACTGAGTTTTCAACTATAATGAGGTTCGTTTTTTAACTTAGTTCTATTCGTTCGTTCAGTTTTCCGTCCGCTTCATTTGAATGACTACTCTTGTAACTCATTACACACGGAAAATTAAGTCTTTTATACTACTAAGTATATATAGAGGCGCAATTTTATAAAACGAACGAAATATAAAACTACATCCAATATTTTTTTTTATATCAGTTTAGTGTAGTTTATCGACGATATAACACACAAGGTTGTTAGTAGTTATGGCGGATACAGAAAATCAAACTTCGGTTGCAACGTCTGCGTCTAATTCACCGCAGGTTTCGTCGTCTCCAATAAATAAAAAGGAAAAAAAAAGCTAAAAATCCTAGGACCAAACCATCTCATCCACCGACTTCGGAAATGGTAAACAATGCGATCAAAGGTTTAAAGGAACGCGGAGGCTCATCTTTACAAGCAATTAGAAAATACATTGCTGCCAATTACAAAGTTGATGCAGAAAAAGTAGCGCCAGCAGCTGCTAGCAGTTCCTCTCCTAAAGCAAGGAAAGCCGCCGCCGCCGCTCCTAAAAAGAAGGAATAAAAAGAATATCTTTTTTCTGACAGAAAGAAAGTACAACAATCGAGAAGTATTATCGGACTGATGATGGGTACAACGATAATCGACAATAATAACAAATGGCCCTCATCAGGGCCACAATTTTTTCATTTATTTATGAAGAAAAAGAAAAACAAATATGTTTGTTTTTATGAAACAAGAATTTTTTGAATTTCGTTTCAATAATTGATATGTTATATTATATATAATATTTTCATCGATCGATGTAATTGTAGGTTGTTACCTTCTAGGTTTGTCTCGACCTACCTACGATATAGTAGATCTAATGTGTTTTATAAACTTTCAATTATTATATGTCGATATTGTATAAAATTTTTCAGTTAAAAATAATAATTTTCTCTATCTCGTGTGTGTGTGTGTGTGTGTGTGTGTTCGTCTTCTTTATCCAATCAACAATCACATCTTCCTTTTATATTTCAATGTTTTCAAACGAACATCCTATGTTTATATTAAGATATTATGCTACTATCATAAATGTTAAATTATTTGTGGTTCTGAAAAGAACCGTTTTTACTTACAATATATATATATATATATATATATATATATATATATATATATATATATATAAGACAATTTCCAATATATCTGTGGTTTTGGACACAGTCAATCAAACACAATTGTGTTTCTCTGTAAGAAAAGAGATTTTTTGTTATTAACATGTAAACTAAAAATTACATGAAACAAAAGTATGCACCTATTTAGTACTAAACAAATATTTCATACCTGTAAGAAAAGAAACGACATTTAATGTTATTATTAACAATGTCTGTTCCAAAATCACAAATTAAAATAAACTTAAAAATGAAATTGTTTTCCAGCACACAATCACACAACACGACATTCGAGGTTATGCACTGCTTCCCATCGATGACAGTGACAGATCATCTGTCACAAACGGACTTTATGTGACGTACGGCAAAATAACACGCAAAAGAAAATTATATTTTTCTTTACATCTCCCCTCCCAGCGAAGATAGGAGACTATATTTTCACATGCATACCTTCAAAAGTAGGCAGGAGCTGGCGTTAGCTTCGAGATGTGGAAAAAGTTTGACTCTGATCTTCTATGGTCAGTGCTTATCTTGAAGATTGAGTTTGAAATTTTTCTATGATTTTGTAGGGTCCAAGTCTCAATTCATCTAGCTTCTTCCTATTGAGTTTGTTTCCATTTTCTACAAAAACAGTATCACCAACTTTGAAGTCTATATTTTTTCTGTTTTTGTCATAAATTGTCTTGTTGTAATTATGTGATTTGATTGTATTTTTTAGTGCCTTTTCTCTGGCCTGGATTAAATCGTAGTCAGACTTCTTTTGTTTCAGCTCATTTGGCAAAATCGTGACATCAGTGCCATAAAGTAGGTACTTTGGAGCATATCCAGTAACAGTGTGTTCCGTTTCATTGTATTTTTGTACACAACTGTGAGCTACAGATGTCCATGCTTTTTTCTTGTCATGTTCGTTCATCCTGCACCTTATTTTATTGACCAATGTTTGATTTAATCTCTCGTTTAAGCCGTTTGAGAAAGGAGAGTTCACTGCTGTAAAAATTATGGGAATATTATTTTCATCCAAAAATCTCTTGAATTCCTTAGAGTCGATACCTGGGTATTGGTCTGATAATATCAATTCAATGTTATCACTCTCTGCACAATTCTTTATCAGCTTTATGAAGTCATTTGCATTTTGGGTACTTGATGTTATAATATATGCATATCGGGTGAAATGATCTGATAAAAGGTGTAAATATCTCTTCGTTGATCTGGAACCTCCGAAACCTCCTATGGTGTCAATAGAGCATATCTGAAAAGGTTTTGTAGCAGGACCCAAATGAGACATCAGTCCATATTTATTATGTCCTCTTGATTTATTCTTTAAACATACTATACAACCCTCACAGATTAATTTTATGTTTTTAGTCATATTTTCTGCTGCATACACTGAGCTAATCATTTTCTGCATCTGTTTAATTCCTATGTGGCCTAGATCTGTATGTACATTTTTCATGAGTTCTATGCTCAATTCCTCTGATATAATGATTTTTTCCTTTTTCTTTACTTGCTTGTAGTAAACATTATTTCTTTTTACTAACTTTCCTTTTCTGCATTGTATATATTCATTTTTAATTTGATCTTTTAAGATATCTTCTAGTGTTATTGTATTCACTACTTTCAACTGATCCTCTAGGTTTTCATTTGGATCAAGCACTGGGTTCCTGCTCAGGCAATCAGCTTCAGTGTTGTATCTTCCTGGAGAATATTTAATTTGGAAATCATATTGTGATAAGTAATATGTTAAATCGCCTAGTTCTTCGTCAGTTCTAGACCTTATGTTTATGTTCTCTAATGGCTTGTGATCTGAAAAGACAATGAATTTCCTACCCATTAATAGATGTTGCCAATACTTTACACATTCTTTGACTGCCAGGCATTCCAGATATATAGCTTTCTTTCTTTTTTGGACTTCATTTAACTTTTTAGAAAAATATGCTACTGGTTTTTCTTCATTATTTCCTTGTGGCTGTTTTAGTATTGCTCCTACTCCTAGTATACTGGCATCTGTGTATATGTGAATAGGTAGGTTTGGATCAAAGATTGTCAATACCGGTTGAGAATATAATATTTGTTCCATTTCATCAAATGACTCTTGGCATGCTTCAGTCCAGTTAAAGGTTTGTCCTTTTCTTAAAAGGTTATGTAATGGTTCCAACTTTATTGCTATATTTGGCACATACTTATGATAAAAGTTTATCTTTCCCAGGAATTGCCTCACATTTTTCTGATTCTTTGGAATCGGGAAATTTTTTATTGATATTAAATTGTCTTTCAACGGTCTAACTGAATTATTTTGTATCACATGACCCAAGTATTTGACTGTATCCGCTGCAAATGTGCATTTAGAGAATTTTAGTTTCAAACCTTCACTTTTAATTGCTTGAAAGAGTTGTTCTAGATGCCTTACATGATCCGAAAATGATTTTGAAAATAGCAAAATATCATCGATAAAACATACCGTAAACTCTTCCAGCTTGTGCTTCCGTATGATATTGCACATTATTCTCTGGAATATAGCTGGAGATGTTTTTAATCCAAATGGTAAGCAGGTCCATTGGTAGTGCCCCTCCTGTGTCACAAATGCAGTTTTGTATCTGTCAGTTACACGCAAAGGTATAGACCAAAACGCTGAATTTAGGTCTAGTGTTGAGAAAAACTTGCAGTCCCTTGTCTTTAATATTAGGTCTTCAATAAGAGGGAATGGCTGTGACTGAGGCACAACTATTTTATTTAAGTCTCGAAAATCAATGCACAATCTTGATTTTTTATCTTCTTCTCTTTTATATGCTAATGTGACCGGTGCTGCGAATGGGCTATATGATTCTTCTATTATATTTTTTTCCAATAATTTTGCAATTTGATTCTCAATTTCTTTCTTGTCTTCAATTGTGCAACGATATGGACGTTTACTACAATATTTTTCTGTTAACAGGTCTATGTGTGCTTCATAATCCGTTACCTTTCCTATGTCAAATTTGTCCTTTGCAAATACTGACTTATTTTTTGATATTAATTCATCAATCAATGCCTGTTTTTCAAAGTCTAGATGATTAATACAAATTTGAAAGTCTTTTCCACATATGCCTTCATTGAAGTTTATTAAATTATCAGATTTTATTTTTATAGAAATTATATCTGAATCTGTTTCCTTAGAAACTGTTCCACTTCTTTGTATGGGTATTTTTTGACTAATTTCTAAGTTTGCATTTTGAACTAGGTAAAACTCTTTTATACAATCTAGTCCCACTAAGAAGTCATAATCGAAATTTTCCTTGTCTATTACAAAAACATTCATTTTCTTTTCCACATCAAAAATGGCTATATCTATTGTAATTATGCCATTTGCCTTTTTAACGCCATTAATCGTTTTCAAATTAGTATTGTTGTAGTGACTGGTTTCCTTATTATTTATTTTTAACAATCTTGAATTTATCAATGAGACATTAGAGCCTGAGTCATAGATCCCAAAAACTTCAACATTCTTATTGAGTACTAATTTGACTTTGATCAATGGCGGCACTATTAGTTTTTTTGATCTTCACACTGCAATTCACATTCCAATTCTGAATTGTTAACGAGCTTTATTTGCTTTTTATCCTTTTCTGTATCTGATTTTGTTCTAAACCAACAGGAATCTTCTGAATGATAGCGTACACCCTTTTTTAATTTTTCACAAATACTACATTTTTCTTTTACTTGCTTGGTATCGTCTTTTTTTTTAATATTTTTTTTCTTTGCAACCAAATGTTCTAATTTTCCAAGTTCACTAAACAAGTCTTTAGTATGTAAAATTTCTTCCTTGTTGATTCGATCAGTTATAAAATCTGGTAAGCCGGCGGCAATTATATTAATAAGTGTCCCTTCATCTATTGTTTTTCTTACTTCTAGTAAAAGTTTTTCTTTTTTAACTGCATATTCTAATAAAGATCCATATTGATATTTGAACGATAAAGCATACTTGCTAGTAGTCCAACCTTTATTTGCATAAGTCTGTATAAAGCTCGATTTCCATTGTAACCACTCGGAATGTAAGGTAAGTTTGATTATCATGGAAGAATACCAATCAGTGCACGATTTTTCAAGAAATAATCTAAAGATTTCAATTCTTTCTTCGTCTTTTAATACATTGAACCTTTCACATTCTTTTTCAAATACTTCCATCCACTGATTTGCATTTGAACTCTTTCCATCAAATTTTTCAATTACAAACTTGTCAGCTAGCTTCTTTATGCTTTGTTTTTCTTTTTTCTCCTGGTTTTCTATTAATTTCTCTAAAATTTTGGCTATAGAATCTTCTGAACACGTTTTGCTTACGACAGTCAATTGTTCTTTGGTAGTTTCCTCTAGAAATTGGTTCTGAAAAATCATATTGCCATCCTCATCAACATATGTTTTTAATATATCTTCTGTTGTTTTTATCCAAACACTTCTAGTTTGATGTCTTTTTTTTAATGTATTTTTCATTGTGACAAAGGTTTTCGAAGTTTGAATATATGTGTGCTGTGAAATAGCTTGGAATTCTTCAGGAATAAGGAAATATTTTTCATCTTCAGTCACAATTGCGGTTATGGCGATATAGTTTGACTTTCCGTCTGTTGTTGGTTTCACTTGAAAAGTAAACTTCAACTTTTCCATTTTGTTGACAATAAATGTCGTTTTATAAGACAATTTCCAATATATCTGTGGTTTTGGTGACACAGTCAATCAAACACAATTGTGTTTCTCTGTAAGAAAAGAGATTTTTTGTTATTAACATGTAAACTAAAAATTACATGAAACAAAAGTATGCACCTATTTAGTACTAAACAAATATTTCATACCTGTAAGAAAAGAAACGACATTTAATGTTATTATTAACAATGTCTGTTCCAAAATCACAAATTAAAATAAACTTAAAATGAAATTGTTTTCACAAACGGACTTTATGTGACGTACGGCAAAATAACTTTTATAATCAAATATATAGAATGTAATTCTATAAAAAAAAAAAATTTTTGTATTTATGCTCGTTCTCCGCGAATTCTTCTAGCCAATTGGATATCCTTGGGCACACAGATTAGTCAGATTAGTATCTTCGAATAGACCTACCAAATAAGCCTCACTAGCTTCCTGGAGAGCCATAACCGCTGAACTTTGAAAACGTAAATCTGTTTTAGAATCTTGTGCTATTTCACGAACCAATCGTTGAAATGGCAATTTTCTAATAAGTAAATCGGTACTCTTTTGATAACGTCTTATCTCACGAAGAGTTACAGTACCTGACCTATAACGATGAGGTTTTTTACTCCACCAGTAGCTGGTGCGCTTTTACGAGCGGCTTTCGTCGCTAATTGTTTACGAGGAGCTTTCCCTCCAGTCGAATCTCTAGCCGTTTGTTTAGTACGACCCATCTTATTAATTTTTTTTTTGTAAGTATACAAGAAATTTCAATATACTAAACCGCTATAGCAGCTTGATACTAACACAATGAATGAGATAAATTTATTTATGACCTTCTTTTATAGCTTTGCCCAACATTACGGAGTACTAATCTGGGATTGGTGCGTACTTTTTCTAATGGGCGGAGCCGATAAGTATTATAAAGAGATTAGGGAAAATTCTTAGGTCAGTAAGACTGCTCAATGGAAGAGGAGGATTTCACGGAAGTGAAAAACAAAAGAAAACGAAAGAAGACAAAAAGCAAAACCACGGAAGAAAACAAAAACGGAAGTAGTGAAAGTGGAAAAGAAATAGAGGGAGAATTGAAAAAAATAAAGAGAGACGAGGAGGAAAAACAAAAAAACCAGAGAGGAGGCCACCTCCAATCATATTGAAATCCCCACTGATGTGGACTGTTATCAGGAAACAACTGATACAGAGAGGTATCAACGCCCAATGCAAAATGGGCAGCCTCACAGAAAAGATCACCACGCAATCAGTGGATGATTTCAACAAAATGAAGATGCTCCTGAACGAGCACAAAGAAATAGAGTGGTACACGTACGCACTCAGAGAAGAAAAAGAAAGAAAGCTAGTGATAAAAGGACTAGCAGTCAACACCCCAGCACCGGAAGTAGAAACCGAGCTGAGGGAAATAGGATTGAAACCTAAAAAAGTATGGCAACTCTCGAGCTATACACAAAAAAATAAAGATAATACAAGAAAATTGATAGTCATCGAGCCTGCAGAAGAGCAGTCGTACAAAAACCTGAGATATCTCTGCCTCACGAAAATAAGTGTGGTAGAACAGAAGAAACACAACGGACCTGTACAATGCTACAGGTGCCAAGGTTTTCATCACGGACAGAGCACGTGCAACATGGACGTGCGCTGTGTAAGATGCGCAGGAGAACACAGGACCGCGGACTGCACCCTGAGTAAAACGGAGAAATCAAAATGCAGAAACTGCGCAGGAGATCACCCAGCCAACTAAAGGGGATGCCCAAAAAATCCAAAAAAAGAGGAAACCAAAAAACCAACAACAAAAACCACGATCTCTGGAGTCAGCTACGCCCAAACGGCCAAGAAAACGCCGTCAGTCACAACCTCACAAAAACAACAAGGAACGGGCGAGATATTGAGTATGCTGCAGAACATGCAGGCACTCATAGCGACATTAATAGCCCAACAAGCCAAATAAAATGACAAACAACATTCCTAGTCAAATAAAGATCGGCTCGTGGAACACAGGAGGACTACGAACAAACCAAAACACCATGGGAGTTATCTTGAAGAAAGAAGATTACGATATCTTCGCTCTACAAGAAACGAGATTGCCAGGTGACACACACAGATTCACCTGGCCAGGCTACAACGTTTATAGAGACGATATAAACGGACGCTCCGGAGGTACAGCGATCTTAGTGAAAAAAGAGTTGTGCCAACACCGAATAAACTCACCGGACGGACTACTTAGCATGGAGGCGACAATAGTAGTCATTAAAACATCATACGGCGATATTAGAATAATATCAGCATACGTACGGCCTGACACCACAATACACGAGGAAGACGTGTTAGCAGTACTCCCAGATGTTAAAAAAGGCATTATCATAGGCGATCTGAATGCCAAGTTCCCTGCTTGGTACAGCACAAGAAGAAATAGAGAAGGAAGAAACTTGGAGAAGATCATAGAAGATCACCCATCCTATCAAGCGATAGGACCAGTAAGACCGACACACTACCCACCAAACGGAGAAAGGCCCGAGGTTATAGACATCGCTGTGTTGAGAGACATGACGATGCCTGTAGAAATCGGGACCATAGACGGCGGCGACGCTCACTCACCAATCGTCGTCATTAGTAGCGGCAACAGACAAACAGGAAGAACCGTGAGAAAAACCAACTGGGACAACTTCAGAAGGGTAACAAGACAGCTGTTAGGACCAATCACGGAAATAAAAAGCAAGGAGATGCTAGAAGAACAGGTCTGTTTCTTCGAAGAAGCACTATCAGAAGCGATAGAATGAAGTACCATAAGTGACGATCTGAGAAATCTGATTAGGGAGAAAAACCGAATAGCTAGAAGAGCCCAAAGGACACAAAACCCAGAAGAAAGAAGGAGAGTCAGGGAAATGAAACAAGAAATTCGAGAAAAATTACAGGAACACAGGAGCGATGAATGGAACAGAAGGACAAACGAATTAGACCCGAAAAAACCCGGATTATGGAACATATCTAAAGTCCTAAGAGAAGAAAGAAAACCAAAGCCGCCAATACACGGAAGCAACGGGATGGCGTACACAGACAAAGAGGAGGCAGAAGAGCTGAAAAAAACAATGGAACTTCAGTTCACACTGAACGAGCATCCCGACGAAGACATGGACTTCTCATACATGATAGAAGAAAATATAAACGAATACCTAGAAGACGAGGAGGACCAAGAAACCCTAGGATTCGCAACACCGATGGAAGTGAAGGAATTACTTAGGTTCGCATCAGCAAGGAAAGCACCTGGAGTAGACGGAATCTCAAACAGAGCGCTAAAAAACATTCCAAAAAAAGGTATGGCATACCTTTCGAACATAATGAGTTGCATGCTGAAGACAAAACACTTCCCATCGAGATGGAAACAAGCGGACATCATTATGCTGAGAAAACCCGGGAAAAGCCCCAAAACTACAGACCGATAAGTTTGCTACCTGCCATGAGTAAAATCGCAGAGAGAGTGATACTGAGGATTCTGAACGAACAAACAAAGACACTAAATACAATACCAGAGGAACAATTCGGCTTCAGGAAAAACCACAGCACCGAACAACAAATCTTGAGACTAGTAGAATATACTACTCAAGGTTTCAACCAGAAAGAATCCACAGGGGTAATCTTCCTAGACGTAAGCAAAGCCTTCGACCGAGTATGGCACGAGGGCTTGCTTTACAAGATGAAAGAGGCAGGATATACAAAACCGCTCATAAAACTCCTGAGCACGTACCTCAAAGACAGGAAGTTTCAGGTGAAGGTTGCAAACGAAAAATCGGATGTCGGAGAGCAGCAGACGGGAGTACCGCAAGGAGCGGTACTATCACCAATGCTGTATAACATATACACAGCAGATATCCCGAAAACAGAGAATACCTTGACAGCGCTATATGCGGACGACACCGCAATAGCAACGAGATGCGTTAAGGTGAAAAACATCACGAAAAGACTCCAAAACGCTGCAAAAGAGATTGACGAATGGTGCAAAACATGGAAAATACAAGTCAACTGCGAGAAAAGCCAAGCAGTTATCTTTAAGAAAAAAAGGAGCCACCAACCCGACCGGATAATAAAAATTAACAACGAAGAAATCCAGTGGACAAAAAAGGCCAAATACCTAGGCGTAACGCTAGACCAAAGTCTCACTTTCAACGAATACGTGAAAAACACTGTCGAAAAAGTGAGATAAGCGAGAGCAAAACTATGCGGATTAATCGGTAGAAAATGCAAGTTAAAGACGGAAACAAAACTCAGATTTATCAGGAGTATAATAATACCGATTATAACGTACACCTCTGTTGCCTGGGGACACACGAGTAAAACAAACAGGAAGAAACTACAGGTTCAACAAAACATAACACTGAGACAAGCACTAAATGTTCACTGGACAACAAGTAGCGAGGAAATATACGGAGAAACGGGATCCGAAAAAGTATTAGACATTATGGACCAAAGGGCAATAAAGCTATTCGAGGAGTTGGCAACACACCCCAACGAAGAATTAAGGAGAATCATAAAATACAATAAAGAAGACTACAAGAAACACAAGACGCCCAGAAAACAATTGGATGGATAGGTAATGTAGGTTAGTAGTAGTAGTAGGTCAGGTTAGTATAAAAAAAATAAAAAAACCAAAAAAAACACAAAAAACAAAAACAGAAAAAAAAAATTTTATCCACAATCCTAGGTTTTTAGAGACAACCCACAAGAGGACACCCCCCGACACGGTAACTCCGCATTTCATAAGCAAGTGTAGAGTTATACATCGGGGACAGCTAGAGAGAAGGCGAAGGACCACTCGGATTAGATCTTTTCCTACCGGTTGGAGGTTGGAAGAGGTTTACCCGAGGCCGCGAAACACACACACACACATTATGACGTCCAGACCATGAAGCCAAGAGAGTATAGCCAACAGGCTAATCTCTTAACAAAAAAAAGATAGACATCCCATAATCTCTCATAGAACTAAGGGGAGAGGAAGGATTCTACGCGCAAGACTGCGACGCGAAAGAGGATGAGGACCTGTCGAAATGAGGAGGTGGTGGAATGTTTTTCTTCGCATCCACCCGCGGACTTATCCGGGGGTGGATGCTTAGAGGGACGGGCTTTCTCACGCGCAAGTGTGTGTGTGTGCTGTAACTTCTAATTTTACCCACTTTTCGATAAATACGGTACGTCATCCAAGTGTTTTTATTTTTTTTTTTGAGAGAATAATGCCACCAAAAGCTAGCGGAAAGGCAGCGAAAAAAGCCGGAAAGGCTCAAAAGAATATTTCGAAAGCCGACAAATAGAAAAAAAGGAGGAGGTAGGAAAGTTATGCTATTTACATTTACAAAGTATTTAAGCAAGTTCATCCTGACACCGGTATATCGAGTAAAGCTATGAGTATAATGAATAGTTTTGTTAATGATATATTCGAACGTATCGCCGCCGAAGCATCCAGATTGGCTCATTATAATAACCGTTCAACAATTACAAGTAGAGAAATTCAAACTGCAGTGAGATTATTGCTTCCCGGAGAATTAGCAAAACACGCAGTCAGTGAAGGAACTAAAGCCGTTACCAAATATACCAGTTCTAAATAATAAGTATAACACATCTACTATATTGACCGAAAATTTTCTATTTTATTTCCTTAAATAATAACATCGACCAAAAAAAACGGTTCTTTTCAGAACCACAATACTACTTTTTTATATATATCTATGATAACAACGAACAAACGACTTTAATTCAATATATATATATATATATATATATATATATATATATAACGAACGAACGACTTTATATATATATATTGAATTATTTAATTATATAATTGTATAATTGAATTCTATTAAATATGACGAAAGGTGATATTCCACTTAACTGAAAATTATATTATATTATATATATTGAAATGATCAGAAATCTAAAAGCAAGTAGGTACATAATGAAAATTTATAATTTATTGAGATTAGTTTTACTAAAGATAATAATTAAACTAAAGGCAGAAAATCGATAAAAAAATAAAAGAAATTGAATTGATATTTGCAAGTTAATTAATTATAGTTATTTTATATATAAGGAATTATTTATTAAAAATGATATATTCTAAAAGGATTGCATATGTACAAATCATAATTTGTATCATAGAATAATGTTATTAATTATAAATTAATATAAAACTTAGTGGAAGATTGATTTTTTTAAAAAAATATATGAAACTGTTGCCAAAATGACCCATAATAGTGAAAATTCATAAACTATTAATGAAATAAAAGTTTATTTAAAAATATAAATATAAGAACTGACAAGTGTTTGAAAAGTGAAGGACATTGTGAGGAGACAAGAGAAAAAGTCTAGTCGGTCATATTATATGATTGCTAGGTAAAAAAAAAAAATGAGAGGCATCAGTTATTGGAAAAGAGTATCAGCAGAAAAGAGAATGGGGAGTGCAAAGTTATAAGAAATAGAAGTTAAAATTGAATCAAAATACAAAATAATTGCGAATTATTAAAGATGAATGGAAGGTAAATATCTGGACTGAAGAAAATCCAATGAGTTGAAGATTTGTTACTAATCCAATGAGTTGAAGATTTGTTACTGACAATTCATAGAAGTAAATGCAAGTTTTAGATCTGATATTGCAAGATATTATCATCTCAGGTCAGTTCCTTCACGTATTATTGGCCAATAATAATAATAATAATAATAATAGTAACAATATAAAATAATTTAAAAAAAAAAAGGAATATTACCTATACTTACGTTGATAATGGATAAAATTCCTTATTTGTGAGGTTAAGATTCCTTTTCCGTAGAAATAATATGAATTGTGTAGTATAATTAAATTTTGTGCAATGTATCATATGTAATCCTTCCACAGAAATAGAACTTCTTGATTATATCATATAAAATTGACATAATTTTCTAGAATTTTCCTTATATTGTACATCTAAATAATAGAATATTCATCTGAGTCGATTTATAACAGATAACTGTGTAGAATTATCAAATTAGAGGAACGGCTAACTTCAGGTTAGACTCATAGGCGTACTCAACTACATTTTATTAAACTTCATTTGAATTAAAAATAATACAATTAACTTTTAACATAAAACTTTTATTGATTTGTTAAAAGAAAAAACATCCATAAGTTATTTATTTATGCCAGAACTCAAAGAGAGAATGAGTTTCATGCCCGGCAAATAACGTGCTAGCGACAACAATAGAAAAATAAAAACAATAATAAAAACAATAATAGAGGTAGAAATTAAGAAATAAATAATTACAAATTGGCGCCCAACGTGGGGCTCACATAAAACGAAAAACGTGGGCTCTTAAATAATAATAACACATCACTAAAAATAAAAATAAACAAAGAAATCATGGAAAGGAAAATGAACTTAAGAAATGGAAAACAGGTAGGTACAGAAGAAAGATCAGAAGAGGAAAAGGAAGAACGAAGGCATAGAAGTGGTGATTTTGAGGTGCAGTATTTAGAACAAGGAAGAGAACAATCAGATGGAAATGTGACAGGGGATGAATTGGAAGAACAGGAGGATAGGAGACAACAAAGAAACAATAATGATCAATTAATGGAATTTTTGATTAGTATGAGGGGAGAAATTAAACAAGATATGAATAATATGAGGGGAGATTTTAATGAAAAGATGGATAATATTAATGGAAATATGAATAGATTGGAGAGGAAAATTGAAGAGGTTAAAATTGAAGGTTTGAAGGAAATTAAGAAACTTAGACAAGAAAACGAAGATTTTAAAAAAAGAATTGATAAGGTGCAAGAAAATATGGAATATCAAAATAAGAATCTAAGAATGGAGATCCAAGAAAATGGGATCAAAATCAGAGAAGAAATTGAAAAAAAGGTAGTGGAAGAGGTTCAAGCATTAGGAAAATGCATATAAGAAAATTTACCAGAAACAATACTAATGGAAGTTACAAGACAAAATGAAGAAGTAATGCAGGAATATCAAGAAAATTTCAATAAAAAAATTAAAGACTTAGATGTTAGAGTAGAAGAAAGAACAGGGACATGCGCTAAAAGAAATGAGACTAAAGGCAAGCAATTTAATAGGGAATTGGAGGAGATGAATAAGAAATTGCGGGAAACTGTGGAAGATATAGAAGATAAAATAAGACGAAATGGAGGAGGCATAATGTGTACAGAAAATGTGGAAATAGGGGTAAAATTTGATGGAAATATAAATACAATTCACCCTAAAGTTTTTATGAAAATAGTGAAGAGTAAAATGAAAGGAATAAAGGATTTGATGGAGATGAAAATAATAATTAGGGGAATGTTATCAGGACATGCACTAATGTGGTGTTGCAATAAAGAAGAGCAGATTATAGATATAGAAGGTTTTGAAACACAATTTTTAATGTATTTCTGGGTGGAAATTCAACAGGCCAATTTTCGAGAACGGTTGTATTTCGGAAAATTTGACTACAATAAAAATAAAAATTTAAATTCTTATGCTATGCAACTTTATAATATAGCACAATATCTAGAACCAGCAATGAAGGAGGAAGAATTAGTTTTATATGTAGGAAGACATGTTAATGCTGAGATGTCTGAAACGATAGTTCTACATAATATAAAGACTATGAATAATATGTCAAGTTATTTACAAAGAGTTGAAAGGAGTATACAAAATGGAAACGGAATTAATAGATATCAAAGTGAAAATAGATATGAAGATATACGAAATGATAGACAGGGTGAAAATGGAAATGGATTTTTTAGAAAAGATCATTACGATAGATATGGAAATACAAATTATGGAAACAGGAATTTCGAAAACAGAAGATATCAAGGAAATGTGGACAGGAATTTTGGAAATGGAGACAGAGGAAGATATAATGGACAGAATAATTTCAGGAATAGTAGTCACAGAAACAGGGATTATTTCAATAGACAATATGACAGGGGAGTTTATAATGGAAATAGAAGTAGGAATTTGCAGCAACAGGATAGGGGTAATTTCAGAAGAGATGAGTACAATTTTGATAGGGATCAAAGATCTGATAATAACAGGGATAATAATGCCAACAGTCCAAATGAAAGGGAAAGTGTGAGACAAGTAAATGTTATGATACATAAGGAAAGAGATGAGGAACTTGTTCAACAAGATGAGGATAGAAATTTTGCATAAATCGCTCCCATGTACATAATGTTATCTATTCTAGATATGAACATCCACGCGAATTCATAAATAATGGGGAATTTTTTTAAAACCATAATAAATTCAATTTAATTTTTATAGAGGGTAAAATTGGGAATATTGAATGCAAAGTTTTAATAGATACAGGATCTGAAGTAACTTTAATTAGTAACAAAATTGTGGATCAATTGTCTAAAAATGATATTATGATGATTTTATTTAACATACTGCGTTAATTAATGAGATATTATGAAAAGTAAATGAAGAAACTGACGAAATATGATATAGGTTAATTGTAGGATGATTGAGTTATATTGTTATTAATGATATAATATTATAATAAAGAAAATAAAGATATATGAATAATTATAGAATTGAAAAGAGAGAAATAAGAATATGATGATAATATTGAAAAATGCGAATTGTTAAATAAAAGGGGAAATTATAGAAATGGAGGGAGAAATATAAAGATTATTATTATAATAATATGGCGAAATAAACGATAATTATAGGAATAGAGAGAATAATATAAAGTAGGAAAAAGATAATCACAGTATTTTAAATAAGAATGTTGATTAATTGAAATTGGATTGATGGATAAAAGATTGGAAATAGAAACTACAGATATATTAAAGAAATTGAGTTTGAAGACTTCATACAATTATTAGTGATAGGGAGTTTTATACATTATTAAATAGATAATTCAATTGGAATTCATAAAGAATTGATTATGGATAGGGAAATTATAAATTTTAATTATGGGGGGGAATTGAAATGATCAGAAATCTAAAAGCAAGTAGGTACATAATGAAAATTTATAATTTATTGAGATTAGTTTTACTAAAGATAATAATTAAACTAAAGGCAGAAAATCGATAAAAAAATAAAAGAAATTGAATTGATATTTGCAAGTTAATTAATTATAGTTATTTTATATATAAGGAGTTATTTATTAAAAATGATATATTCTAAAAGGATTGCATATGTACAAATCATAATTTGTATCATAGAATAATGTTATTAATTATAAATTAATATAAAACTTAGTGGAAGATTGATTTTTTTAAAAAAATATATGAAACTGTTGCCAAAATGACCCATAATAGTGAAAATTCATAAACTATTAATGAAATAAAAGTTTATTTAAAAATATAAATATAAGAACTGACAAGTGTTTGAAAAGTGAAGGACATTGTGAGGAGACAAGAGAAAAAGTCTAGTCGGTCATATTATATGGTTGCTAGGTAAAAAAAAAAATGAGAGGCATCAGTTATTGGAAAAGAGTATCAGCAGAAAAGAGAATGGGGAGTGCAAAGTTATAAGAAATAGAAGTTAAAATTGAATCAAAATACAAAATAATTGCGAATTATTAAAGATGAATGGAAGGTAAATATCTGGACTGAAGAAAATCCAATGAGTTGAAGATTTGTTACTAATCCAATGAGTTGAAGATTTGTTACTGACAATTCATAGAAGTAAATGCAAGTTTTAGATCTGATATTGCAAGATATTATCATCTCAGGTCAGTTCCTTCACGTATTATTGGCCAATAATAATAATAATAATAATAGTAACAATATAAAATAATTTAAAAAAAAAAAGGAATATCACCTATACTTACGTTGATAATGGATAAAATTCCTTATTTGTGAGGTTAAGATTCCTTTTCCGTAGAAATAATATGAATTGTGTAGTATAATTAAATTTTGTGCAATGTATCATATGTAATCCTTCCACAGAAATAGAACTTCTTGATTATATCATATAAAATTGACATAATTTTCTAGAATTTTCCTTATATTGTACATCTAAATAATAGAATATTCATCTGAGTCGATTTATAACAGATAACTGTGTAGAATTATCAAATTAGAGGAACGGCTAACTTCAGGTTAGACTCATAGGCGTACTCAACTACATTTTATTAAACTTCATTTGAATTAAAAATAATACAATTAACTTTTAACATAAAACTTTTATTGATTTGTTAAAAGGAAAAACATCCATAAGTTATTTATTTATGCCAGAACTCAAAGAGAACGTGCTAGCGCGACAACAGTAGAAAAATAAAAACAATAATAGAGGTAGAAATAAATATAATTACAATATATATATATATATATATATATATATATATATATATATATACTTTCTAACGTTGCTTTTGTTTTAAAAAGTCTCATATACTAATTCACTGTCGGCTAAAGGCAAAAAAAACCCGACCGTCGGTAAGATAAAACATACAAAGTGGTTGGTCGGTTGCCGTTGGTAAAAGTAGTTTTTTTGGCTTCTTTGAAGTTTTGTTAAAATTAAAAACACATTTCCTTCTCAAATTGGTTTGAAATTTTAAATAAAATATGTTCATTTCCTAAAATAATATACTATACAATGTAAAAAAAAATTGTCGGATAAAATATTAAATAATATTGTAATAGACAGACATAGTTGCGAATAGAGCGAAGTTCGTTCAAAGAAAATTTAATCAGTCAATCAATCAATCTATTGTAATAAATATAATTTTCTACTACCACCATTCAATATCTAAAATGAACTATACGCGGGTTCCAATATTGAAATTTGATATTTTTTTCTTATATTTAGTATGTCGGAAGATTGTTATTGAAAAATACTCATAATAATATATTAGTTACGAACATATAGTAGAGACGTGTAGCGTAAGTCAGGGTAGACATGTCACCGTTCAAATGATAATTGTGGTATTATTTCAATTCGTTTTCATATTTTTAAATATTGGTCATTATTGTGAATAGACACGTTTCTATTTAAGTTCATTGTATTTTAAGAACTTTTATTTAATTTCGAAATTATATCTTAAGTGCTAAGCATCGTCGGAAATAAATTTTTAACCATTTTTAAGTGGTACTTTTTTTTAATAACAAACGTTATAAGCAGTTATTAAATTATAGTAAAACCTCGGCGAAAGTTCGAAGTATACCTTAATTAGTTCTTCGTCAATTTTTTCCATTACATTACATTCGAAAATCTCGAGGAAACCAAGGTTTTTGAGGTTGGTTTGGTTTATGAGGTTCGTTGTTTGTTTGTTTAAAAATGTCTTTATTTTCTTCTATGTTTCCCTATTTACAATACATCTAAAAGATAACAATACATGCGTTGGCCGTTGTTCTGGCGATCTCTAGATGTGTTGTGTACGTCTGAAAGTACTGTTGTGGTTCCTTGCAAAAACAGGGTTTCGAAAGTCGATCGGGGTTCTAGTTTTCGAGAAAGTATACGTGGTTCGTATGAATATATTGAAGTTTTTATTTACTATGATTTCGGTATATATAAATTTGGATTTCTCTAACTAAACTACGTGATTAGTAAACCATGCAGAAGCCTACAACCACTGTCGTGGATATCTCCTGCGCGATTTGCGGCTCTGAGTTTTTCTCGAAGATCTTTTGGTAGACAAAAATTGTAAAAGTTTGTTAAAATTTTGGCGACGAAGTCTTTGACAGTGGGTATATCGGCTATGTCATGTAACCACGAGGTTCTAGGAAGTTTTGGGTAGCATTAATATTTAATAGCCATACGGAGGCATTTGTTTTGTACCACCTGCAGAGTGCGGAAATTTTGTTTGGTACCTGTTTAGGTGTCGGTGTTTGTTCTTTCTTCTTTTATTATAATAATAATGATACACTATTGTATTTCGTAAACGCACAACTTTAATTACATATATTATCCTTGCATCTCATATATTGATATTGAATTATTATACATTAAACAGATTTTTATAATTTTTACGTCTGCAACTCTTGTGGTGTGTATCTTGAATGCCCTGGGTTTTTGCTGTCTCTCTTCTGGGCCCTCGTGGTCGCAGCGTTGCCAGGTTTAGCTTCCATATAAAATTTAGAAGTCGTAACATACCCGCGGCCTTAAAAGCACCAGCTTTTAACAGAGTATATAACAGTTACTTAAACTTAAGCACACACGTTTATTTTTTTTTACGGCAAAGGGCACAGTTTGGAAAAATCTCTGATGACAGTTCCATTGTTGGTGAGAATTTCCGCAACTCGCGAGATATTGTCACTACCCCGGAATAATTTTGTTACGCGCCTCAATTTCCAGTTAAGAGGTGGAAGTTTGTCATCCTTTATAAGTACCAATATACCTTCTGCCAACTCTCCATGGTTCGTCTTCCATTTAGATCGTTGCTGAAGTTCGGAAATGTATTCCTTATACCATCTCGTCCAGAAGTGTTGCCGAGCATTTTCGATTTTTTGGTATCTGGATAACCTGCTTTCCTTTTCTAAAATCATAACTGGCTCCAGAATTGAAGTTAGTGGACGACCAATGATGAAGTGAGCTGGTGTTAAAGGAGAAGGATCTAAAGGGTTAGTAGATAGCGGACAAAGAGGACGGGAGTTTAATATGGCCTCTATCTGACAGAGCAAAGTCGTGAACTCTTCAACAGTAAAGTTAGATTTACCAGAAACACGTTTCAAGTGATATTTCATTGCCTTAACCCCAGCCTCCCATAATCCACCAAAATATGGAGCTTGGACTGGATTAAAGTTCCAGCGTATGCCTTGATTGTTCATAGAATCACTAATTAAACATTCATTTTGAGAGAGAAAATCATAGAGTTCTTTCAAGTTTCTATTTGCACCAATAAAATTTGTACCGTGGTCTGAATAAATTTGAGATGGTTTTCCACGTCGACTGATAAAGCGTTTCAGAGCCAAAAGGAAATCATCAGTTGAAAGACTACTTACAAACTCAAGATGAATGGACTTTGTGGCCAAGCATATGAACAGACAAACGTAACCTTTCATGATTTTTGAGCCACGTCCCCTTTTATTAAGTACATGAAAAGGTCCGGCATAATCTGTACCTGTGATTTGAAAGGGGAAACCAGATAAAAATCTATCACTTGGTAAATTTCCCATAATAGGTTGGACTGATTTTGGTTTTAATCTATAACACTGTATACATTTATGAATAATAGATCTAGCTAGGTTGCGAGCGGCGACTGGCCAATACGTTTCTCGTATATTATATAATAATTGTAATGGTCCTTCATGTAATAAGTTCTTATGCTCTTGTTCAAAAAGAAGTTTCGTGAAATGGTGTTTCGACGACAAAATCATTGGTTGTTTTTTATTGAAATGAAAATTTGAATTCTGCAAACGACCTCCAACTCTAAGTATACCGCTCGTGTCCATAAACGGGTTTAAAGATAAAAGTTTACTTTTTTTGTCAATTTCATTCCCAGCTTTTAACTAATTATACTCCTTATTGAACGAAGATATTTGGGATAGTTTTACAAGCAACTTCAAAGAGTTATCTAATTCTGTTGTTGTAAAAACACCAATCGATCGATTTTCTTTATTATTTGAGCAATTTTTTATAAATCTTAAGATGAAAGCCATGCACCTCCTCAATCGATTCAAATTAGAAAACCTTTCGAATGGAAATTTAAATTCAGACACCGCTACCAAAGTAGTTTTTATTTCTGGAAGGGGAATAGGCGTCTTATTGTCTTTTGGTCAAAGGTCAGGGCTCTCTTGGAGCCAATATGGACCCTGCCACCATATATTTGAATTATTCAAACTACTAGGATAAGAGCCTCTTGATAAAATGTCTGCAGGATTTTCTAAACTTGGAACATAACGCCATGAACTGATATCAGTTAAATCCTGTATTTCAGCAATTCGATTACGAACGAATGGTTTTAACAAATGAACTGGAGTTTTAATCCAACCCAACACTATTGTGGAGTCAGACCATAATGTTACAGAATTGAAATCAAGCCTCAAAGAAGTAGTAACCTTATTAACAAGTTTAGCCAGAAGATGGGCTGCACATAATTCTACCCGAGGGATTGTTAGTGATTTAATTGGCGCAACTTTAGCTTTAGAAATAAGCAAATGACAAAATGTTTCACCATAGCAATTTTTTGATCTGACATACACAGCTGCACCATATGCTACCTCAGAAGCATCTGAAAAGGCATGTAATTCTATTTGTGTGGAATTATCACAAATAACATGTCGCTGAATTTTTAAATAATTTAATGACGGAAGTTCTTGTATAAAATTGTTCCATTTAACTTGTAATTCATGGGAAACTGGACTGTCCCAAGATAGGTTTTCCTTCCAAAGTTGTTGTAACATTACTTTGGCAATTACAATGCAAGGGCCAAGTAGACCCATTGGATCGAATATTCTGGATATGCCTGAAAGCATAACTCTTTTTGTTAAACATTCACCCTTCATTTCAACATCAATATGAAATATTAATTTATCCGTTTTACTCATCCATGATATACCTAGGGTTTTTGCAACATCATCTTCGCCAATGACTAGACCTTCCGAAGAATCAGCAAGTTTACCTTCTTTTAGATCATGCATTATGTCCGGAAAGTTTGATCGCTACTTTCGAGCAGCCTGATCCAAGAACTTCACTGAATTTAAGACAACTTTCTTTTGCAATGTGAATGTCATCGAAACCTGTCAAAAGGTCATCGACATAGAAGTCGTGAAGAATAATATTTGAAATAATCGGGAATTCTCTTTCACAAAGTTTACCTAATTCTACTAAACACCTAATAGCTAAAAATGGTGCACTCGTAGTACCATAAGTTACCGTGGAAAGTTCACAGACACTTAGTGCTTTATTTTCGTTATCTCGCCATAGAATTCTTTGCATTTTATGCTGATCTTTTGACACCAAGACCTGACGGTACATTTTTTCAATGTCCGCGGTAACAACATATTTATATTGTCTAAAGCGTAATAATATTGACACTAAATCATCTTGAATTACCGGTCCTTTTAGCTGAAGTTCATTAAAAGAAACTCCACTTGTAGATCGCGCCGAGGCGTCAAAAACTGTCCTTAATTTCGTTGTTGCACTATGCATACGTAGAATTCCATGGTGCGGTAAATAATAGGCATCCTCATGATTTACTTCAGATACCTCTCCTATGTTTTGCATATGATTGAGCCTTTCATATTCGAGAATAAAATTCTTGTACATTCTTGAGAATTGGTATTCTTTTGAGAATTTTTGCTCAAGCGATTTGAATCTTCTTTTGGCTAGACCTAAAGATTCACCTAATATTTTTGGACTTGCTTTCAATGGAATCGATACAACAAAACGACCTTCTTGAGTTCTTGTTGTTGTGTCTTTAAAATGAGTTTCACAGTCCATTTCCTCTTTGGACCAAGGACTGGCAGTTTTAACACTTTCTATTTCAAAGAATTTTGATAACTGGTCTTGGATATATAAATCACCTTTATTTTTAACCAAATTACAAACTATATTATTAGAAATTTGAAAGCCTTGTATTTTACCTGAAACCAACCACCCAAGCTGAGTTTCCTGTAAAACAGGACCATTTGTATTTAACTTCAATTGGTTTGGACGTAAAACATTCCAAAAAATATCAGCACCTATCAGCATCTCGATTGGTCCGGGCTTATTGAAGTTTTTATCAGCCAAATTGATATATTTAGGTATCAATAGCTTTTGCTTATCAATGTAAAATGTAGTCAAGTTTCCAGTTATTTCTGGCAAAATAAAACAAGACAAGTCCGTCGTAAAATTTTTATGTTGAGATTTAAATTTTAAACAACATTTATATTTCACATTAGAGAAGGCACTGTTCAAACCAGAAACAGCGAAATTTATTGTTTGCTTTGGAATATTTAGTTTTGAGTGAAGAGACTCAGTTATAAAGGAAGACATTGATACTGAATCTAGAATAGCTCGAACAGGTACGTAAGCACCATAACTGTTTAAAACATCTACTACTACAGTGGATAACAGAATTTGAAAATGTACCGAACTTGTAGTTAGGGAAACATTTTCTTGATTTATATTTTGATTTGCTTGATTTTTTTTTCTATGTGTAAAAGAGTATTGTGTTTACCCTTACATGTTTTACATGAAGCATACAATCTGCATTGGTTGGTTTTGTGGCCACTTCGAAGACAGTTTAAGCATAACTTTAGTCTTTTGGCTTGTTCCATGCGATTTAGCACAGACATTGCCTTGAATTTGTCGCACATAAACACTCTGTGATCGCCACTGCATATGGCACACTTGAAACCTTGAAAAGATGTTTTGTTTTCATGTGAATTATTTTCTGAATCGGCAGAAAGTAAGCCCCTGGTTTTCCCTGACTTGGATCCCTGTTCAAGTTTGTTCAACTCTAATCGCTCTAGCAAGTCTGATCTACTTTTAAAAAATTCATACATATCCTCAAGAGAAGGCAAATCTTTTTTAGACTTGTATTCCTCCCATTTACTAACAGATCCATCGTCCAAAGTTTTGGCCATTAAATGTAAAATTAGAATATCCCACTGATCTGTGGGAAGTTTAAGACTGTTAAGAGCCCTCAAGTGTTTGGAGACTGTATCTGAGAGATTTCTTAATTTAAAAGATGAGACTTTAACAATTTTTTCTAAACCAAACAATGCATCTAAATGATTGTATATCAATGCTTTTTTATTATCATATCGTTTGCATAACAAATCCCATGCAACCTTATACGTTCCTGCAGAAATTTCAAGAGATTGAATGATCTGACTAGCGCTACCCTCTAGAAGCCCTTAAATAGTGAAATTTATTTATATCATCAATATCAGGGTTGTCGTTTATTAATGCGGTAAACGTGTCTCGAAACTCAAGCCAGGTATTTGAAGACCCACTAAATGTAGGTAATTTTATGTCTGGCAATTTTACTGCAGGAGAATTACAATTTTTGCTTGAAATACTCGAATTCTTATCGGAATTATGATCACTGTTACTATTATTAGCTGGTTTTAATTGATTCAATAAATGTTTTGCTGACGCAAATGAATCATAAAAATTTTGTAAGAACTGCTCTCGTTGAGCTAATTGTTCCATAAACTTGGATTCATCATCTAAAATTTCCATTTCAATTTGACTCTGAATACTATCAAACTCATTACTAATATCACTAATCTGACCGATTCTATCTTCTAATTCAATAATAGTTTGTTCCGAAATATTTTCTTCATTCAAAAAACTTTCCTGTAATTTTGTAATTTTATTGCTAAAAACAGAAACTTTTCCTTTAAGAACACCTCGTTTTTTAATTAAGGTTTTAAATAGATCTTCAGCCATTTTAATTTGAAAATGATGCAATAATAATCTTTGTGCGAAATTTAAATTGTTGGCAACAGTGTAATATGAACGCACAACAACACCAAGAATTCTAACAAAAAAAACTAAACTGATAATTCGTGTTAGGTATAAAAATCGTAAACAAAATATACCGGCGAAAGCGAATTATATATTTCGGGTTTCGAAATATATTTTTAAAAAACTTTATTTTTGAATATTTATATGAATACAATTAATCTCAAGATCGAACTAATTATAAACATTAAATATCATCGAATTGTTTACAAACATCTTATTTATAATAAAATAGTGCTGATACATGTTTACGTTATTTGATACAAAAATAGAATAAATGCTGATACATGTTTATCATATTTGATACAATGGTATTGTTTTAAAAATGTCCTTCAGGAATTCTTCGCATGTAACTCCTCCATCCCTAAGAATGAAAAATGACGGAGGTATTTTTCATCCTTTGTTTTCTTTCCTCTTCTAATTCAATGTCTTCTTTCTTCATTTCTTCTATTTTCTGTTTTCTTACAAACTTATATTTATATTTTCGAATTATCCAAAATATTATTAAAATTATACAAATTATTATTATTACAGTAAATAGACCTATCGATACATGACTTTGTGGATTATAAATTTCGTGAATTGGTTTTATATTCTTAGCGATGTTATTAATTTCATACAATTTATTAAAATCTATATTAGTTAAATTAGGGGATTTATAAATTTGATTATTCAAAAATTTAAAGTTTAATTTCGGTAGTATTATTGATTTCCCTTTTTTAATTTGTACATTAGTTTAGAAAATTTCACTTCCTACTTGAATATTACAATTTTTTTGGAATTTTTATAAGTGATGGATACATTAATTTAAAATAGCGATCTGATACACATTTAGAAATTACATCAGTTTCTAAATTTGGAATCACTAAAAGTTCATTATTTGTTACTTGTTCCAATATTGTTTCTTGAAGATTAATTTCACTAATAACACAATTTTTACCGGAATGTCCATTTAAAAGTTCAACAGTACAGTTATCTTGTAATTTGAAAGTTTCTTTACAATAATATTTTCCTTCTAATTCGGGGCATTCTTCTTTGATGAAAGTAACTTCTTTTTGACTTCTGGCCAAGTAAGGTTGCGGAGGGATAAATATTGTATGGTTTTGAATTACGGGGTATAAATGGAAAAATTCATAGGTTTTAGGTTTAAGGATTGGAACATGGGTAGCAAATATTATTTTGGATTTTGAAAAGGTTACTTGTGAACCAAGAAAGAGATAATATGTCAAAATATTATTAAATTTTGGTATTCGTTCTTTATTATAAATGGTACTTAAATATTTTATCATTTCTAAAATTTCTTGGCTTGATATAACTGAACTATGAATTGTATTTAATTTAGAAAACGTTATTGCATTCTCGATATTATCAATTAGTGTAATTAAACTCTGACAATCCAGATTAATTTGTGCAATTGTACTTTGAAATGTTATAAAATTATTTAAAGTTATTATTTTGTTTTCAATTGAAATGTGAAATTTCTCTATATTATCAAAAAGTTTCCGTTGATTATCCCATAGAGTTGTAATCGACTTGTTATAATGATCAATTAATTTTTTATGTAATGATATTTGTAAATTAACTTCGTGAATTATTTGTTTCTGATTTTGTTGTAGAACATTTATAGCGTTATTATATCTTCCTTCATCATCAGAATCTAAAGTTCCAAAAAGCCATTTATCTATTTTGCCTACAGCATTTATTAGTCCTCTTTTCAATCTTAAATGTGGATAAATATTTTCTGATTTTTTATCTAAAGTGTTAATTAAAATTTCTGTTCTACTCAAAGATTGTTCAGCTAAGTTATGGTACGAAATAGGATTTGTTGCGTTCGCTTGAGATAAATTATTTCTTAGGTTATAATAATATTGTTTTAAATTATTGATTTGTTTATGAATGAATTCTAAATCTATATAGTAGATGAAAGTATGTTTAGTATGTATAAGATTACTAGTTCCTAAATTGATAGGTAATAATAAGTTATTTACATTTGTAACTGTTATGTCTTCCGTCTTGATCGTTTTGTAAAGTAATAGTAACATTAATACTATTGTCGGCTTCATTATCTAACAATTTTTCTGTTTTAATTTTTTGGTTTTCTAATTATATTTTTATGATATGTTCCTTTGTTTGTTTCTAATAGTATGCCAGAATCTTTTACAATTTCAGCTTTTTTGAATTTAGGTAGTTTCTTGTCTCGAAATTTTGTTTTTATGTAGGCTATGTTCTGATTTTCATAGGGTTATTTATATGGCCTTTAATAATTTCAAATGGCGTGAATTGCGTTACCGAATGAATTGAATTGTTATATGCTAATATTGAGTGTTTTATCAATTGATCGGGAGTCAAATCATTATTATTGTCTTTTATGCATCTAAAATGTTCGATTAAACTGGAATGAAAACGTTCAACAGGTGAATTAGAATTGCTATTTTTAGACGTGGTATAATGTAACTCAATTTTGTGTAATTTGCAAAAGTCTTGTAGGTCATTATTCTTAAATTCTGAACCACAGTCAGCTGTTATTTTATAAGGTAAACCATGATGAGTAACGTAATTTAATATGTTATCAACAACTGAAGTTCCATTCATACTTGACATTGAATAAACTTGACCGTATCTAGAAAAAGCATCTATTATGGTTAAATATGATTGGTTTGCTATTTTAAAGGTGTCAATGTGAATGTGCTCAAATGGTCTACTAGCTGTTGGAGTTAAATTGAATTTTATTATCGGTGGATTTCTATCATATTTATTCTTTTGACATGTTTCACAATTATTAACGAAATTTTCCATGTCTTGTATCATTTTGGGCCAGTAATATTTTTCAGTTAGTGATTTTTTTAGTTCGTTGATCTCTCTATGTCCTTTCTTATATATATGATAATATTCTAATTTTTCTCTTTGTTCCTCCTCAGTTAAAATATCTTTTACTACATTTATGCAATGAATAAATTTGAATGATGCGTTTTTGAAATATTTTTGTACGGTGGCTATAAATTGTTCTGGTTTTAGAGGTTCTCTAAAGTATAATGCGTAAAGTAATTTTGGGTCGATATATTCTTTGACAAATTGAATTATGTTACTTTCTAAATCTCTTTTAGATAAAATTACACATATACGAGTATTGTCAAAACATTTTTCTCTTTTAATTCTTATATTATTTACTTCTCCGCTTGTTATTAAAATTTGATGTTTATATGTATTCAATGATCTATTGGAAATTGGAATTTCTAATATTGGATTTTCTAAAGAAGAATGTATAGTTTCTAAATCTGAATCTCTATTTAACGGTGGTCGTATTTGAATATCTGATATAATGTTTATTTTGTTATTATTTATATTTTTATTTTGTATAATTTCTTCGACATCGTCTAAATATGATAAGTCAGGTAATAATTCATCATTTATCGGTTCAAAATCATTTGGTAAGTTATCAATTTCTCTTTGAATTATTGAATCTAAGTCGTCGATATTAACATTAAGTGATTCTGTTTCTAAAGCATTTACGTCACAGTCTGGTTTTATTCGTGATAATGGGTCTGCTACTAGATTGGATTTTCCTTTTAAATATTTAATTTCGTAATCATATTCTTCTAGTTTCAATCTCCATCTTACTAATCTTGAGTTTGGTTCTTTGAGTGACATTAACCATTGTAAAGGTTTGTGATCCGTGTATATAGTGAATTTTCTTCCAAATAAATAGGGTCGATAATATTTACATGCCCATACTATTGCTAATAGTTCCTTTTCTATTGTTGAGTAATTCGTTTCTGCGTCGTTCTTGAAGCATAGGAAATTGGATGTCCTTCTTGAGATAATACTGCTCCTATTGCGTAGTTTGATGCATCAGTTGTTAAATCAAATTTTTTATTAAAATCTGGGTAGGCCAATATAGGTTCTGACGTTAAAAGTTGTTTACAAGTATTAAAACAATTTATAAATTCTTGCGTATGTTCTACTTTTCTATCTTTTTTTAAGCATGTCGTCATAGGTTTAGTAATTTTTGCGAAATTTTTAATAAATTTTCTATAATATCCTAATAATCCTAGAAATGATTTAATTTGTTTTTGAGTATAAGGTATAGGGAAATTTTTTATAGCTTTAATTTTTTTTGGGTTAGGTTTAATTCCTTCTGGTGTAACAATGTGTCCAAGAAATTCTACTTCTTTGCATAAAAATTCACATTTGTCCAATTGAATTTTTAACTGGGCTTCTCTTAGTTTATAAAATATTGCTTGTAGATTTTGCATGTGTTCTTGTAAACTTGTGCTAAATATTATGATGTCATCCATGTATACTAAACAAATTTTATTCTGTAGTTCTTGCAAAATTTCGTCCATTACTCTTTGAAATGTTGCGGGTGAATTCTTTAATCCAAAGGGCATTCTAAGAAATTCGTAGTGTCCATTATCTACACTAAACGCCGTCTTTTCTATCGATTCTTCCGACATTTGGATTTGATGAAAACTACTAGCCAAATCTAATACTGTGAAGTATTGCGCTCTTCCTAATTTATCTAATATATCAGTAATATTTGGAATCGGGTATCTATCAGAAATGGTTTTTTCGTTTAATTTCCTATAATCAATTACTAATCTCCATTTTTGTTTTCCGGATGCATCTAATTTCTTACTAACGATCCATATAGGTGAACTCCAAGGGGAATATGATGCTCTTATTATTCTTTTTTCCAACATCTCATTGATTTGCTTTTGTACTTCCTCTTTGTGTACGTATGGGTATCTATAAGATTTTACATGTACAGGAATTTCATCTGTTGTCTTTATTGAATGTTTTATTTTGGATGTAAATGTTAGTGGATCTCCTGGTTTAAGAAAAATATCGGAAAATTTCTTACATAATTTAATTATATTATTCTTTTCTTCCTCGTTCATATGACTAGTTCGAATTAGTTTACTTATATCTATTTTATTTTTTTGCCGATCATAAGTTTCGTGCCTATTATGATTTTCGTTAATTAGTTTTTTATCTTCTTTTGAATAAATAAAATTGTGAATTTCGTATTGATTTATTTCAAATGGTTGAGCTTTAAGGGGTTCATTTAAAGTTATAGGTATTGTTTTAAATGATTCATTTATAATCTCAACTATAGCATAACCATTTCGAGCTATTGTTAGTGTTTCTGGAATATATGCTTTTCCTAATTGTGTTTTGTTTATTAATATTTCTCCATTTAATACATTTACTGGTACAGACTTTAATAATTTTTCAGTCGGTCCAATGTCAAATGAGAACTTTATGTCAGTTGGTTTTCTAAATTTTATTGGAATTGAAACGTTTTTGTTATTTAATTGTTTGTTAGTAAAATCAATATTTAATTTCATTCTCATCATGTCCTCTATACCTAATATTCCGTCAAAAAAGTCGTGAAAATCGTATAAAATAAAATCTATTGTATCATTATAATTGAATTCTTTAAATGCTGGGATTTTTGCCTGATGCCGAATTATTTTACTAGTTAATGATGTTCTAATTTCTACATTTGAGTTATATATGCATTGAGGATAATATTTCTCTACAATTGAAGGTTTTAATATTGATTTGTTACTTCCTGTGTCTATTAATAGTTTTAAATTTGGTTTTTTAATTTCAATATAAGGTAAAGGGTTGTTTGCGGCTATATTTATTTCAATTATTTTTAATTTTTCTTCCGAGGCTCTTTCCGAAAATTTACAATTCGATCGTTATCTTCTTCGCGTTCAAACAAATGGTGAAAATCAATTATTTCTTCTTCTTCTTCTTTATTTTTGTAATTATTATTATATAGTTCTTCGGATGTAAAATTTGGATTATTTCGTGATTTGAAATATTTGTTATTATTTGTATTATTATTATTATAATTATTATTTATATGTCTACTAGGTCTGTCAGAAAAATTTCTCGATGTCGTTGACATCGGTTCTGGTCTAGGTAAACGATTTACAGGTATTTGGTTCGGGCGAAAAACATTTTTCTTAGGACCAAATACTTGCGCATTCGTTGGGTAATTTTGTCTTCTTTGCGGTATTGGATTTACGTTTATAGGTTGACTAGGGAAATTATTGTTATTATTATTATTATATCTTTCATTATAATAGTTGTTATTATTATATCTATCATAATTATTATATCTATCATAATTATTATTATTAGGTTGTCGGTAGAAAGAATTATGATTATGTTGATTGTTTCTATTATTTCTTGATGGATTCATTTGAACATTGTTATTATTATATTTAACTTTAGGTTCGTAAAATTGACCATAAAGTTTTTCGAAATTCTCAAATTCGTCTACATAAGCCATAGCGTCTTCCAGAGAGTTAGGCTTTTTTAAGTACATATTATTACGTATAACGCCTGAACATCCCGCAATAAAGGTGTTCAAAGCTGTTTTCTCACAGTGATTAATTTGACATCTTTTATGAATCTCTCCTAGGTTTAAATTATTACTGATAATTTGTATAGTTTGACTTCTCAATAATTGCAATCTATTACCAAATGCTATTAAATTTTCATTTTTAAATGGTCTCGTTCTCGTTAATTCTTGCAAAATACAATCCAAATCGCGCCTATCTGCAAAACATTGAATCAACGCTTCTTTTAATTTAAACCATGTATTCAACTCAATTCTATTTCCCACCATTAACTCGGCTTTATCTATTAATTTTTCTTGAATATATTCTAATACGTGATTATTAATGTCTTGATCATTATAAATTGAATACGTCTCTATTAGGTTTTCACATCGATTTATAAATTTATTTAAAGTATTTTTATTTCCGTCGTAAGGTTTAATATTCTCTAACTTTAATTTGAATAAATCCCAATTTAGGGTTTTTGGGCTTGACGTTGCCATTTTTATATATTCTGGTTTATCTTTTAAGTTTAATTCACTAAATGTATTTAATAATTTATCAAAATCGTTCATAAAATTATATATTCAAAATTATTAAATTATCTCTTCCTTATTCAACGTTTTGATAAGGATGGATAATAAAAAGGAATCAAAATAATAGGGAAACTTGGCACTTACAGCTATCTGAAGTCCTGTCCCTCGTTGAATACGTAGATCTAGTGCTGAGGTACTGAGGTACTTAGCCGGAACTTTATCGCACTTTGCGTAAACTCGCGACCGCACTAATCCTACTGACTGCGCCAATTATATATTTCGGGTTTCGAAATATATTTTTAAAAAACTTTATTTTTGAATATTTATATGAATACAATTAATCTCAAGATCGAACTAATTATAAACATTAAATATCATCGAATTGTTTACAAACATCTTATTTATAATAAAATAGTGCTGATACATGTTTACGTTATTTGATACAAAAATAGAATAAATGCTGATACATGTTTATCATATTTGATACAATGGTATTGTTTTAAAAATGTCCTTCAGGAATTCTTCGCATGTAACTTTTTTGTGGATAACTCTACTCTATTCTACACCAATATATTATAAATGCATATGAATTGTGTGCATAAGAATAAATCAATTGTAAATAATATTATGATATGGCGATAGCAATTTATTTTATTTTTATGATTAAATCAACAACTCAAGGCAACGCCAATATAATATATAAATTAAAATTTCAACTATATATGAAATAATTTAAATTGATATAAGGTTGAATTAACTTTACTCTTCAAACAAAGGCCACATTTGAAAGGATTTCAAAGCAAAATAAAGGAAAAAACTCACTTTTTTGTCTGTCGGCTTATCATCGGAATTAGCTGGATATCGTCTCAAGCGGCTCGAAGGACCAAATGTTTAGGTGTCGGTGTTTGTTCTTTCTTCTTTTATTATAATAATAATGATACACTATTGTATTTCGTAAACGCACAACTTTAATTACATATATTATCCTTGCATCTCATATATTGATATTGAATTATTATACATTAAACAGATTTTTATAAATTTTACGTCTGCAACTCTTGTGGTGTGTATATTGAATGCCCTGGGTTTTTCCTGTCTCTCTTCTGGGCCCTCGTGGTCGCAGCGTTGCCAGGTTTAGCTTCCATATAAAATTTAGAAGTCGTAACAGTACCTGTGTAGTAGACTGGGGCTGCGTATGTTAAAATGGGTCTAATGATTTGTTTGTATAATAAAAGTTTGTTTTGTGTGGTAAGTTTACTGAGTTTACAGATGAGAGGGTAAAGTCTGCCCATCGCAATCTTAGCTTTTTGTATTTGTTTGGCTATGTGGGCGTTAGCATTCGTGTTTCCTTGCACAATATACCCTAGATATTTTAGGGTACTGCTTGGCAGGATCGTTTGTCCGTTAATGTGAAGCTGCGATTGTAATGAGCTGCTTTTCCTGGCTATACGTCTGAGTAACAAGTACTCTGTTTTTGACGCATTTATAGATAGTTTATTGTTCTGAAAATATGGTAAAATTTTGTTGTTTAAATGTGTTTGGATGATGTTAAGTGCTATCGGGATGTTTTGCCGATGCTACAAAACAAGTGTCATCTGCATACATAGCTGTTAGGATTTGTTGGGAAGTGGGTATATCATGTGTAAAAAGGGAATATAACAGAGGTGATAGTACGGACCCTTGCGGAACTCCAGCCTTTATGGGGTATGGACCCGCCTGGCTTTCATTGTTTTTGACGTAAAATTCTCTATTCGTTAAATAGGAATGCAAAATTTTTATTAAATAGTTTGGAACTTCTAAATTGATCAATTTAAAAATTAAACCCTCGATCCATACGGAGTCAAATGCTTTTTGGATGTCGATAGCGACCATGATGGACTTATTTTTGTCCTGGAAGCTTTCTCTAATATAATTAAAAACTCGTATTATTTGGGCCGTCGTACTGTGTCCATTTCTGAATCCGTATTGCTCGGGTGGTATAATTTTTTGTTTTTCAATAAAGTTTTGTAATCTTTTGTGAATTACTTTATCTATCACCTTTGCAATATTATTGAGCAAGGATATAGGTCTGTAACTATCCACATAGTATGGTTGTTTATTAGCTTTGATAATGGGAAGGATGTTGGCAATTTTGAGCTTATCGGGGTAATGTCCTGTTTTTAGAACAAAATTAACGATATGTGTAAGTTGCACTAAAGCTTTTTTGGGAAGATTTTTGTAGTATATTGGCTATGCCATCTATACCCGGTGCAGTTTTATTTTTCAACTTGTAGATTATATTATGAATTTCAGTGCAAGTTGTAAGATATTCTGAATTTTGTATATTTAGTGCGTTTAGGTGATTTCGTACAATATTTGAGATATTGTCGTGATATTGTGTGTTGGGCATGTTGTTTATAAAGTTTTATTGGAAGTACTCTCCAAACTTCTCTGCAATTTCAGTCATATTCGTTATAGTGCGGTCGTTGTAAACAATTTTTGTTAGTTCGTTACGTTGGTTTTTGAAATGTCTGGCAATTTTCCATAAAGAGTTATTTTCGGGTTTCAGTTTGTTTAAAAATTTCGCCCAATTATTGTTTTTGTATTCTTTAATTAATTTATTTATTGTATATTGATATTGTTTTAATATGATTTTATCGTTTTCTAGCTTTGATGATTGCCATCTTTTGCGTGCTTTATTTTTGTCGTGTATTATGTCAGTGATGTAGTCCGGGAGGGTATCGTTTATTGGGGGTATACGCTTAAGGGTGGTGGATAGTTTTCTAGCGGTTAGGATTATATCTTGTAAATTTTCAATGACTCTATTTAGATGTTCTGTATTTTCAATTTTGACTATGATTTCAATGTTTTCGTTAATGATTCTTCTGAATTTGACCCAGCTCGTGGTGCTGTAGTCATAGATATTTTTTATTATTGTGTTGCTTATATTATGTGAAAGTTTAAGTTGAATTAGGACGGGATCGTGATCGGAAATTAGGTCTGTCAATGTCTTCATTTTTGTTATGTTATTTATGTTACGTCCTATTGCTATGTCTAACGTACTAGGGGTGTGGTTTGCGTAAGGAAAATGGGTAGGATCGTCAGTAAAAAATATGTTGCAATCCGAATTATCGCAGAAAGTTAAGAGAGTACTTCCATTTTTGTTAGGATAGTTTGCGTACCGATCCCACTGTGGGTGTCGACAATTAAAATCACCCATCAACAATACTTTGTTGTGGGTTTTCATAATATTGAAAAAATCTGATTCGTTCAATTTAGTATTTGGAGGGTTGTATGCACCAACTATTTTAATTTTATTATCGAGAAGGATTCCGATATGCTCAATCACAGAATTATTTTGTTGTAAAAGTTGGAAATTTATGCCTTTTGTGATGAGTAATGCGATACCGCCACCGTTGGCATCATCGGGGCGGTCTTGTCTAAAAGACGATATTCGGGGTTTCTGAAATTTACTGTTTTGTTTGGTTTGAGTAGAGTCTCTATTAGAAAAAATATATCAGGTTTATGAATGTAGAGAAAATGTCTTATAAGATGGAGTTTGTTAAAAACTCCGTTTATATTGCAAAAAATTATTTTAAGATTAGATCGATTTTGAAATACTGCTTTGCCACCTACCTGCCTAGATGTCATAGTTGTCTATACCAGCAACAAATTTATTGTAGATTGTCAATTTTTCTAATTTGTTGGTCGCCTTCCTCATTTCTTGTAGCAGATCTGCGACGGCTCTGGTTTGTTCATCCAAATTTACCAATGAATGCAGCTCTTTGAACATACTGTTTAATTAATTAAATTTGTCCACGTCAGTATCTGCTGTTTGACTTGTTTGTTTTGGGAAGTGGGTTGAAGGGAAGGGGTTTGCGGAATCGGTTGGGAGTTTTGTCTTTTAGGTAAGCTGGGAAAATCTTGTTTATTTTGGGATACTCGTGTCCATGGGTTGACAGCTGGAGTAGGGGCAGGAATGTATTTTTTTGGATCCGGTTTAGTGTATACATTTCTATTTTCTTCAAGCCATTGCCTTCTTTTAATGAACTCCGGGCAAATTTCTGCGTTGGGAGGGTGGTCACCCCTGCAATTTGCGCACCTCGCAGGTTTACTTCTCTCCTTAGGACATTCCGGTGTGAGATGTTGTCCAGCACATTTCAGGCATCTCGGTGCTCTACCACAATTTGAAATCGCATGTCCCCATTGCTGGCAAATGTGGCATTGTATTATCGGTTTTGTCTGCCTACGATGTTCCCATTGAATTCTAGTGTGTTCTATCACCTTTACGTTTTTGTTTAGAAAGTCCAAAGTGACTTTTGAATCAGTCACTACTAGGTAGAGAGGTCTACCTTTCGTGGTCATTCTGAAAATATCATTGGTGTGAATTTTGTATGTTTTCTTGAGTTCCTCTTTTATATCTATTATTTGAAGACCTTCGGCTAAGCCACGAAGAACGAATGCATGAGATCTATCCTCCCTTCTTGAGTAAGTATGGAATTGCACTTTTTCCTCTCTTAAGGCCTTTTTCAAGTTTTCGAAGTCTTCAACGTCTTTAGTGAAAATGATTGATGAATTGTTTGTGTATTTGATTTCGAACGGTTTGCGAATATTTTCCTTCAACTTATTCACCATATCCCTATGTGCAGAAACGTTGCCATCAATGACGATTGGCGGGCAAGATGTGTTATTCTTTTTGATTGTAGTGTTCGTTTGTTTAGCTTTTTGCCTCTTGCTGGATTGTTTATTCTGTTTGTCTTCATCCGAACTTGATTCTGTGGCATTGTATTTTCTGAAGGTAGTTTTTTTCCTTTTCTTTTGGGTGTTTATTGTTTGTTGAGACTCTTATTCGGACATTTCATATGTGTTTTGCGTGATGGTCGGGTTTATGTTCTGAGTTATAATTTTATTAAAGGGAGTGTATCTTCTGGGATTGGTGAAACCTGGTGGAGTGATTTCCTCAACCTCCATGGGTTCACTTTGTGGAATTGTGATAATTTCGTTTATATCTACTTTTTGTTTTGGTTTGCTTTTGTTCGAAAACACATCGAGATTTCTGACTGTAATTTCTATGTTTTTAATCATTTCCTCGTATTGTGATGTGAAATTGTCTGAATTTTCCTTTGGTGTAGCCTTTTCTGCATCTTCTACCTCTTGTGCCCAAGAGTGATTCGCTGCTTTGTGGATTTGTGCTTTCACCACAGTTTGTTTGTTGGTATTAGTTGGAGTTTGATGGTTTTTATCTACTTCAACTAATATGTTTTCGTTTGCGCTGAGCCCAATTGAATTTTTTTCCATAATTATTGGTATGGTGATGGACTGGATACAGGGTACTTATTTTCTTGTTCTGCACTATTTTTGGAAAATTTATTTGTTATATCTAGACATTTATACAATGTCTCTATGTCGACAGATTTAAGTTGATTTTCCGTTATTTGCAATGTTTTAGGGTTGTTTATTCCAGTATTTTTTAATGAATCTAGTTTTTCCTCGGAAGACGTGTTATCTTCGTTTATATATACTAGTTGAGAGGTAATTTTCGTTTTTTGTTTTCAATTTATCGTAGTTTTTTTGAATATATAGATGTGGGAGGTGAGTTGGGGCTATTAGAAGCGCATACGGATGCACATTCCTCGTTTGGGCTGGTTTCCAAGTCACCTTTTTTGCAACTTTTTTGTGTGGAGGTGTTTTTTAGTGGGTGTTTCTTTCTGTTTCTTTCAATAATTTCATGTTTGTACGTACCCTTAGTAATTGATTCCCTAGGAGATGTTTTAACTGTCACTATAGGCTTGCATGTTTTCCTCACACTAACATTTTAATCACTATAAGTTTTCGCTCTTAAATAACTCTGGTATGAGGTTCGTTGTTTAACTTAGTTCTATTCGTTCGTTCAGTCTTTCCTCCGCTTCATTTGAATGACTACTCTTGTAACTCATTACACGCGGAAAATTAAAAGTCTTTTATACTACTAAGTATATATAGAGGTGAAATTTTATAAAACGAATGAAATATAAAACTACATCCAATATTTTTTTTTATATCAGTTTAGTGTAGTTTATCGACGATATAACACACAAGGTTGTTAGTAGTTATGGCGGATACAGAAAATCAAACTTCGGTTGTAACCGCAACGTCTGCGTCTAATTTACCGCAGGTTTCGTCGTCTCCGACTTCGGAAATGGTAAACAATGCGATCAAAGGTTTAAAGGAACGAGGAGGCTCATCTTTACAAGCAATTAAAAAATACATTGCTGCCAATTACAAAGTTGATGCAGAAAAAGTAGCGCCATTCATCAAAAAATATTTGAAAGCATCTGTAGTATCGGGATCTTTGGTACAAACTAAAGGTAAAGGAGCTTCCGAATCATTCAAGTTAGCTTCGGCATCCTTAAAAACTTCGACGACAACAACAACACCGATTACTGATAAGAAAGGCGTTAAAGTTGCCAAAAAAAAACAGACAAAAAATCTTCGACTAAAGAAGGAGTCGCCTCCGCCGCCGCCGCCTCCAATACAGCCAGTGCCGCATCATCCGAAATTAAAACGAAGAATCCTACTAAAGCAAAAAAATCCAATAAAGGCAGTCCCACGAAAAAGCCGAAAGCACCAAAACCGAAAACTGCGAAAGCAGCTGCTAGCAGTTCCTCTCCTAAAGCAAGAAAAGCCGCCGCCGCCGCTCCTAAAAAGAAGAAATAAAAAGAATATCTTTTTTCTGACAGAAAGATAGTACAACAATCGAGAAGTATTATCGGACTGATGATGGGTACGACGACAATCGACAATAATAACAAATGGCCCTTATCAGGGCCACAATTTTTTCATTTATTTATGAAGAAAATGAAAAACAAATGTGTTTGTTTTTATGAAACAAGAATTTTTTGAATTTCGTTTCAATAATTGATATGTTATATTATATATAATATTTTCATCGATCGATGTAATTGTAGGTTGTTACCTTCTAGATTTGTCTCAACCTACCTACGATATAGTAGATCTAATGTGTTTTATAAACTTTCAATTATTATATGTCGATATTGTCTAAAATTTGTTAGTTAAAAATAATAATTTTCTCTATCTCGTGCGTGTGTGTGTGTGTCTTCTTTAGCCAATCAACAATCATATCTTCCTTTTATATTTCAACTAGCTAAAAAACCCGGCTTCGCCCGGGAGTTGATATGAGATGACGTGGTAGAGTCGAAATAAAAAAATAAACTATGACGTAAAAAGTAAAAAAAAAGTTTATTGAAAACGTTTTCTCATTCTCAGGATTCTTTGAGGTTAATGCCACAATATTTTAAAGTTTGTCCTTGCGCTTTGTTAATTGTAAAACTAAAGGCTAATTTTATTGGAAACTGCAGTCTTTTAAATTGAAATGGCAATTCCGAAGAGATCAGAGGTATTCTAGGTATAAATACTGTCTGTCCTTTGGTCTTTCCAGAAATAAGTTCAGCTTCAATGATATTATTCGATAGCTGTTTTACGATCATTCTAGTTCCATTACATAATTTTGGGGAGTTGAGATTTCTGAATAGTATGATTGGAGTTCCAATTTTCAGACGAAGGCAATGTAATGGCATTCCTGGTACTTGTAAAGAGTTTAGAAATTCAGTGGGGAAGTTGACACTTTCTTCAATGGATACCATCGTGTCGATCGATTTATATATTTTCTCTTCACCAGGTATTTTCTTTAGAATATTAAAATTGATATCGTCAACAATATTATTTTTAGTGGCCAAAATTGCTCTTTGAAATAACCACTCTGCATTAGTATAGTTCTGAATAATATTTGGATAAATTTTGTCGATTAGTTCGTCTTCAGTAGTGGCTATATCACAGAAATCACTATTAAGTTCAATGAGGCCGGTCGTTTGGTCAGTAGGATATGTACCTGCGCGATTTGTAAAAGTATTTTAACAAATTGTGCTGTTGTTTCATCTCTTGATAATTCAACTCTCATGTTTTTTGTTAATTGCAGTATTTGTACTTGTGGCCAGAGATGTGATTTTTTCAAGCATGCATTGATCTCGTCTGCTGATGTTGACTTGGGAATAACTGGAAGTGTTTGTCGAAAATCTCCTGAGAGTATGAGTAGAGCTCCTCCCATTATTTCAGAGTTTTTTCGCAATTCTTGTAATGTTCTGACCATGGCTTCTATAAATTTTTTATGGACCATGGTGCATTCATCCCAGATGATAATTTTACCTTGTTTTAAAATTTGGCCACGTCCAGATTTTCCTGAAATTTTACATACCGGGAATTGTTGTTCGGCTATATCCAATGGTAGTTGTAAGGCAGAATAGGCAGTTCGTCCTCCTTCCATAAGTGTGGCTGCAATGCCAGATGATGCTAGTGCCAGTGCGATGAGTTTTTTAGCACGTATTTCCGCCAGTATTAGATTTATGAGAAACGTTTTACCAGTGCCTCCTGGTGCGTCCAAGTAAATAATTCCACCAATATTGTTATTTATCCGGCTCATTATAACGTCGTAAACTTTTTTTTGATTGTCATTGAGAAGTGGTTTGTTGTGAGCAATGTATTCAAGTAGTTCATTGATGTTGTAACTTTTTTCCTTCATAATTTCGTAGTTTAGCACACTAAAAGCATTTCTTTGTGGTGCTGGCATTCCAAGTTCTACTAAGGCCTGATTATTTATTGCTAAACATTTATCTTCTAAGCGAATGAGTGTTTCATTGAAGATCTCGTCATTCGATAACAGATGGCGCCACTGGACTTAATTTCCAAGTTGAAGGGTCGGAAAGTCCCTTATATCTTTAAAAACATGCCCTTTAGATTAAAACGGGAACTTTCTTGTTCTAGGAGGGATAAAGGGCTATCACACCACATAAGTCCCTTTATCGTGTCGGGACTCCTTTTTAAGTTTTATCGGCACGCACATTTTATCGACTTAGTTTTATTATATATATAGATGTTTTCAAACGAACATCCTATGTTTATATTAAGATATTATGCTACTATCATAAATGTTAAATTATTTGTGGTTGGGCACACAGATTAGTCAGATTAGTATCTTCGAATAGATCTACCAAATAAGCCTCACTAGCTTCCTGGAGAGCCATAACCGCTGAACTTTGAAAACGTAAATCTGTTTTAAAATCTTGTGCTATTTCACGAACCAATCGTTGAAATGGCAATTTTCTAATAAGTAATTCGGTACTCTTTTGATAACGTCTTATCTCACGAAGAGCTACAGTACCTGGCCTATAACGATGAGAAAAAACTTACATTATTGCGTATTTCATATTATAAGTACACTTCTGAATACAGTAAAATTTATAAATCGAAAACTACAATTGCAGTAATCAACACAACTTCACTTGTTAAGAACACCGCTAAACAAAGATTATATACTCGCTACACTATGCTACACACACACATGCGCGTGAGAAAGCCCGTCCCTCTAAGCATCCACCTCTAGATAAATCCACGAATGGGTGCGAAGAAGGACATTCCACCACCCCCTGTCATTTCGACAGGTCCTCATCCTATTTCGCGCTTAGACTCCTTCCTCTCCCCTTAGTTCTATGAGAGATTCTGGGATGTCTATCTTTTTGTTAAGAGGTCCCCTTTCTATCTTGAAGAGAACTGCTTGGTTTTTCTCACAGTTGACTTGTATTTTCCATATTTTGCACCATTCTTCAATCTCTTTTGCAGCGTTTTGGAGTCTTTTCGTGATGTTTTTCACCTTAACGCACCTCGTTGCTATTACAGTGTCGTTCGCTTTCTGGTTGAAACCTTGAGTAGTATATTCTACTAGTCTCAAGATTTGTTGTTCGGTGTTGTGTTTTCTCCAATCCTCAGTACCACTCTCTCTGCGATTTTACTCATGGCAGATAACTAACTTATCGGTCTATAGTTTTGGGGGAAAGTGAGATCTTCACCGGGTTTTCTCAGCATGATAATGTCTGCTTGTTTCTATCTCGATGGGAAGTGTTTTGTCTTCAACATGCCACTTATTATGTTCGAAAGGTATGCCATACCTTTTTTTGGCATGTTTTTCAGCGCTCTGTTTGAGATTCCGTCTACTCCCGGTGCTTTCCTTGCTGATGCGAACCTATGTAATTCCTTCACTTCCATCGGTGTTGCGAATCCTAGGGTTTCTTGGTCCTCCTCGTCTTCTAGGTATTCGTTTATATTTTCTTCTATCATGTCTGAGAAGTCCATGTCTTCGTCGGGATGCTCGTTCAGTGTGAACTGAAGTTCCATTGTGTTTTTCAGCTCTTCTGCCTTCTCTTTGTCTGTGTACGCCATCCCGTTGATTCCGTGTATTGGCGGCATTAGTTTTCTTTCTTCTCTTAGGACTTTAGATATGTTCCATAATCCGGGCTTTTGCGGGTCTAATTCGTTTATCTTTCTGTTCCATTCATTGCTTCTGTGTTCCTGTAATTTTTCTTGAATTTCCTGTTTCATTTCCCTGCCTCTCCTTCTTTCTTCTGAGTTTTGTGTCCTTTGGGCTCTACTAGTTATTCGATTTTTCTCCCTAATCAGATTTCTCAGATCTGCCGTATTTGTCTGCTATGGTCATTGTGGTACTTCATTCTATCGCTTCTGATAGTTCTTCTTCGGAGAGACAGACCTGTTCTTCTAGCGTCTCTTTGTTTCTTATTTCCGTGATTGGTCCTAACAGCTGTCCTGTTAGCCTTCTGAATTTATCCCAGTTGGTTTTTCTCACGGTTCTTCCTGTTTGTCTGTTGCCGCTACCAATGGTGACGACGAGTGGTGAGTGAGCGTCGCCGCCGTCTTCAGTCCCGATTTCTACAGGCATCGCCATGTCTCTCAACACAGCGATGTCTATAACCTCGGGCCTTCCTCCGTTTGATGGGTGGTGTGTCGGTCTTACTGGTCCTATCGCTTGATAGGATGGGTGATCTTCTATGATCTTCTCCAAGTTTCTTCCTTGTCTGTTTCTTCTTGTGCTGTACCACGCAGGGGACTTGGCGTTCAGATCTCCTATGATAATGCCTTTTTCACCATCTGGTAGTACTGCTAACACGTCTTCCTCGTGTATTGTGGTGTCAGACCATACGTATGCTTATATCATTCTAATATCGCCGTATGATGTTTTAATGACTACTATTGTCGCCTCCATTCTAAGTAGTCCGTCCGGTGAGTTTATTCGGTGTTGGCACAACTCTTTTTTCACTAAGATCGCTGTACCTCCGGAGCGTCCGTTTATATCGTCTCTTTAAACGTTGTAGCCTGGCCAGGTGAATCTGTGTGTGTCACCTGGCAATCTCGTTTCTTGTAGTGCGAAGATATCTTAATCTTCTTCCTCCAAGATCACTCCCATGGTGTTTTGGTTTGTTCGTAGCCCTCCTGTGTTCCACGAGCCGATCTTTATTTGATTAGGAAGGTTGTTCGCCATTCTATTATGCTTGTTGGGCTATTAGTGTCTGCATATTCTGCAGCATACTCAATATCTCACTCGTTCCTTGTGTTCTTTGTGCTTTGAATCTGACGTTTTCGTAGCCGTTTGGGCGTAGCTGACTCCTGGGGTCGTTGTTTTTGATGTTTGTTGTTTCATTTTTTAGGATTTTTTGGACACCCCCTGTAGTTGGCTGGGTGGTCTCCTTCGCAGTTCCTGCATTTAGGTTTTTGGTTTTGCTCAGGGTGCAGTCCGCAGCCCTGTGAGCCCCTGCTCATCTTACACAGCGTCCATGTTGCACTTGCTCTGTCCATGATGGAAACCTTGGCACCTGTAGCATTGTACAGGTCCGTCGTGTTTCTTCTGTTCTTCTACCACACTTATTTTCGTGTGGCAGAGATATTTTAAGTTTTTGTATGACTGCTCTTCTGCAGGCTCGATAACTACCATGTATATTGGTAGCAATTTTCTTGTATTGTCTTCGTTCTTCTGAGTATAGCTGGTGAGTTGCCATACTTTTTTGGGCTTCAGTCAGTTTTCCCTTAGCTCGATTTCTACTTCCGATGCGGGGGTGTTCATAGCTAGTCCTATTATCACTAGCTTTCTTTCTTTTTCTTCTTTGAGTGCGTACGTATACCACTCTATTTCCTTGTGCTCGATCAGGAACATCTTCATTTTATTGAAGGCATCCACTGACTGCGTGGTGATGTTTCCTGTAAAATTGCCCATTTTGCACTGCGCGTTGATTTTTCTTTGTATCAGCTGTTTCCTGATAACTGTCTACATCAGTGGAGATTTCAGTATAATTGGAGGTGGCCTCTTTTCTGGTTTTTTCAGTTTTTGTTCCCCGCTTCTCTTCATTTTTTTTTAATTCTTCTTGTATTTCATTTTCATTACCGTCATTTTTGTTTTCATCTGTGGTTTTACCTTTCCGCTTTTTTTCGTTTCCTTCTATTTTTCACTTGCGTGAATTCCTCATCTTCCATTTGACAGTCTTCGTTATTAGTTTCTTCCATGTTTATTGTCGGGCTCTCGCATCTCCTTTCCCAGTTTTTGTCTTCAATTTTGGTTTGTTCTTTTTTTTGTACTTTTAGTTTTGTTCGATAAGTGTTATTGCTTTGGCGTTTGTTTCGTCTATTGTTTCCATCATGTTCTGCATTCTAGCTGTTTGTGTTTCAACTGTTCTCCTCAGGAGCTTGATTTCCTCATCCTTTTTTTGGTTATCTTCTTCTCTTTATTATGGCTTCAAGAAGTTTCGTTATTCTATCCTTCGACGTTCCTCTATCGTAGGGTTTTTCCCTACTTATGGAGTTGTCAGGCTCTATGCCTTTAACTCTTATCTTGATCTTTCTCTTCTATTTTATTGACCTCAAATTATCATTTAACTAAGTGTACGGCCATTTTAAATAACGGAATTCTCCGCACAATCAAACTTGCTTTATTAACAAACTCTCTTCATGCGAATTAAAAATCTTAAAACATATAAAATAAAGGATGTACCTAAATGACACAACCTGAAATAGAAAGTTTTATCAGGGTCTTATCAGAGTCCGCTTTCACTACACTTCACTGTCACAGATGTTTACTCGACGTAAACTTAGCCGCTAGCTTGATCAGCAAACCTACTTTCAGCTACTTTAGCAGCAACGCCACTACTATGCTACTAAATTAATATTCGCTTTAATGGTCCTCACGTCTATCGGACGCGAGGTATGTTCGTGTAACGAACCAAAAAAATTCGGGAAACTTCTGATTCGGCATAAATTTTCCATAAAAGTTTTTACACAGTGAATCAACGTGTAGAATATTTAATTAACTACATATTCTTACAATAAATTTTACATTTACAGTACCTCGAAAAAAAAAATTGGCTGTTACTTTTCGCTTTTTGACAACTGATTCGTATACCAGTTTGCAATACAGTGTGGTTATATGAAAATGGCCGCCTAGTTTAACCCAAATTTGGTTGATTCTGTATTGTTTTTCTTATAATCACACTTATAAAAACGTAATTTATATTTTCAAATACTTAATAAAAAATTTTTCAAGAAATCAATAGTATCCTTGAATCGACAAGAATACGATAATCATTCATATCTGCCGTAGTTTAGATAAAATATAGTGACTACTTGGTGAATCTGAGATTATAAAGTTCAAATTAGATATGTATATGTGAAACGAAAATTTATAATATATGAAGTGGGTATCGAATTGAAGATAGCAAACATGAAATTCATATAAGCGCTTACTCTCCATATGATGTATTTTGAAAAAAAATGTGCATTTTATGAAAGATACTGTTTATCTGCATAAATTCAATCATTCACTTGGGAAATAAACAAAAGAAAAGATTTCCAACAGAGTAATATATCAAACGACTGACTCAAAAAAGCTCAATTTATACTTGTGTGATAATCAACGTACTGTCATTAAAAAAGGTAATTACCTAACCTAATTTGATAAGTAAAAAAATGTACTCACTTATTATTATCCACGAAACCGAATCTCCATATCCATATTTTCTTTATTCCATACCCATATACCAGTTTCCATATTGTCCAATACTTTTAAAATCGATTCGCGACACACCGAAACCACCGATACCGAAATTTATTAATCACTTTTCCATATCGCAGCGGTTGCCTGCCTCATTTATGATCAAATTCCAAACACATACATCACACAATCATCCCCATAGTACAGACTTGTCAGTCCACCACATTAGAGCGACCTCAAGCCAGTACTTGTTGTTTATTGGGAACTAATTTTCCGAAAAAAATTAGCTTTACCCAACAGCCTCGTCCTCATAGTTCAAGAAAATCTCAACAGATTACTCAGAAAGTCATTTGAATGATAATCGCATCTACAAGTTACATAATAAATATAGCAAAGAGTATTCAATCAATTAACAAATTTTTAGCTACCCCTTGGAATCAAGTCAAATGTAATTAATATTAGGATAATTATTCATCAAATATTTACTAGATTCAGATTTATAAAAGTAAAGGATAGAAATCATGGATCAATCGACAGCTTTGTCTAAAACAGTAACTTTCAGATTTTATTTAATCACCTTCACAAATCGGGCAAATAGTTTTGATCAGATATATATAATACGCGATGGATTCCGAATTTAACTTATATGATGGAGTACCCCAAATTTGCGACATATTTTAAGTAATCTGGTTTCGAGTGTTTTTGATAAATTTGCTTAAAACGAGTAAATTATGAATTGAAAGGAGATTTTCTAAAAACTACAAGTCCTTATTGTACCCGGGGATAACCATGCGATCACATTTTATCATAACGTTATTCAAACATCGTTAACAAATTTTGAAGTTTGTTTAACCCCCACAACTAAATTAACAAATTTGAAAATGCCACATATCAAAATACTCCCAACTCTTCCTTGTATCTACCTAAATATAAATATATGTTCAGTTTCAATTTATCTAGATTAATTTTTCATTTATTTGAACCTGTTCAAAATATTTTCGAATAATCTTAACAAATTTAACATTAAAACTCGATTTTTAAAATGCTTTTAATGTAATTTTTTTGCTATTTCCCTATAGACTTCAATCTACCCTACCATTTTTTTATCAAAGTGATTCAAAATAATCTTGGTATTCAGAAGAAATTTTCGAAAATATTATTTCATATTTAGTCCCCCCGTTTAATTTTTTTGATATTTCAAACAAATTTTTTTATATTATGTCAAAAATATTCATTTTTTTTTTTGAAAAATTATGTAAACGAATTCGAAACGATTTCTCCGTACGTACGAGGGTTGTTAGTTAAGTTTTCAGATATAGCAACACTGAGAGTATGTTAAATTTGAAAACCATTATAAAGTATGACATTTTTAATGGTGAAAGTATTCAGAACGTGTTGTTACACGAATGCTATTTGAAATGTTTACAGACACTTGAAACATTCATCTTGGTCAAAAAATAGAATTGGATCGCGAACATTTTCGATGTAGATTAAACCAATAGCAGTTAAGCAAGTGCGAGAACTTTTCAACTAGAGTCGATATTAAATCATTCCTAAAATGTGAAGTGCTCAAAGAATGAGAACAAATGATCAAAGTCCACATACAAGCTTCGTGAAGTGAAGGACTCCATGAAACCATGGTCAGTGATACTGAAAAATCGTAGAGATGAAAATTTTCTAACACGTCTCCTTCTAGGGCATTCGCGACTGACCCATAGCTACTTATTCCATACTGAACCTGAACCTAAATGTAACAACTGCAATTGCAAATTGATTATAAAACACATAATTGTAGAGTGTCCATTTTTAACGCAGAAAGATCTTCATCAAATTTTTAGACCTATTATACAATATTACTAACACCAAAAATTATATTAGACGGATTTCGATAATAAACTCAATAACCAGCATATAGTTGATGTGAATTTTGTAAAAATATAAAAAATAAAAACAACAGCATTGTGTGGATCAATTTGCTTCGACTTTTGGTGATAAAGTACCATTTTGAACCACCGAGTTTCGTTGGTTTAATCTTGGTTGTACATCGCCACTGGATGAATTTCATGAAAGTCATCAAAAATTGACTGTTGTGCCAGAAAAAATCGATTCTATGTGTAAACTGATATTGCAAGATCGACATGTGACATATCGTGAGAATGAAGCATTCCAATATTAAATGAATATTTGTTCGCGTTGAATACTACAATTGCTCAAAAGAAGTTTTGTTGTTCGTACACGAAGCACCTGTTTTTTCAGCCACCGTTTCATTAGAGCAACGTAGAATGATCAATTTTGAATGGTACATCAGCATTTGTTTGTTAGAAGTTTTCTTAAAAATAAGGGCAAGGAAAAGAGTATGGATGAGTCTTCACAAATCAGTTCAAACAAGGTTTTGAAACAGTCAAACCATCAATTGATGCGTCATTCCCCGTACAGTTCTTGTTTGGCACCCAATAATTTCTTCCCATTCCCGCGGATCAAAACTAAATTTGCGAGCCAAGGTTTTCCGTACAACTGAAGAAGCGATTGAAGCGTTCAAATCATATGATTTGGAAGTACATTAATCGGAAATGCATGGAAAAGTGTCTCGATCTTAATGAAGATTTTGAAAAACAATAGTCGTACTCAATGATAAACATTTGTTTTTATTTGTCTAACTCAAAACTTGAGTAGTAACCCTCGTATGTGATTAAAATATTACTGGGAATCCTGTAATAAATGTAAACCACTAAAAAATTATCCTAAAATTAATTTTCATACCACACTCATTACATAACAAAAATAAAAACATTTCAATTAAAACCGCTTTTGAAAATTCATCTCAAAAATTTTATTTATTAGGCGTGTATAATGAATTCCAGTGCTGCTTTCTTATTATAAAAGTTGAAATTTGGAAAAAAATCAATTTTACAAAATTCAGTTCTTCAGGTATAATTATTGGAGGTTTAATAATGCAGAAAACAATTAATGTGCCCATATATACACTAGCAGTTCGGTTCAGAATCGTGAAAATATCTGGTTGAAAAAGTTTTATATAATAATAAGACTTATTTTTATTTTTGTTATTTATCCAACAATCACATTCCTTTCGGCAAACCGCGTTATCGATCGCGCACTTTAAACTTTTCGTCTCGTTAACGTGTTAAAATTTTCGAGTCGAATCGCGCACTAAAAACATCTAATAAAAACATGTATGTACATAATACATAAATATTTTGATCCTTTTTAAATTTCCGTCAAGGTGTTTAATGAACGGATTTCAATTGTGTTTAGATTTGTTCCAACAGTATGCTTGGATCATGTTTCGAATTTGGATGCACTACGCATGACTTGAATTATTACGAACACGTACCTACATAACAATTGTTGTTAGAATAGTAACTTAACAAAGCTGGGAGAAAAAAGAAAATAGTCATTTTTGTTATGAAGTTTCACTAAATCATTCAATTTCATCTTTACTATTGACTAAATACTATATTTCTATCTATATCTTCATATTTTACGGCATAATATAGCACGATATTCGATGTAAAATATGTGTGGACATGCGCAAATCCAAAAATAATCAATTAACAAGTGAACAAACTCAATTTGTTGTAGAAAGTGAAATTTTTTGTTCATTACTTGAACTTGATGCTGTTGGAACGCTATTTTCATATGGCGCATGATCAGACTGTTTTAAAGAACGAACCTATTATTTTTATGATTCAAGTTTTTGTTTTGGAGTTTTAATTTATATTCATCAAATTTTATATCATATATATAACGTATGCTTTTTAATAGAGAACTAGAGAAATTCCTCACCACATCATAAACTGTAGTAAATCGTAAATTTAGAATTTTCTAGGTATTCACAATTTTCATTACACACTAGATTTGATAGAAATAAGGAGAATTTTTTATGTGATGGCAACTCCACGCACATAAATTAAATTACAACATAACAAATCTTTTTGGAAACCGTTTTACGAAAATATATATGAAATTTGAAAATAAAACATACTTTCTATCCCATACCAGTATACTAATAAAACTTTTTTGTCTCTTTCAAATTGAAATTGTAGACCAATCATTAGTTACATTTGTTGGATCTAAAAATTTAGATATCGAAATATTTTTTTATTGTTTATATATAGAACCGGCATATATTTTGTTTCTTCAAAACTTTGCTTTGTAATGGAAATTGTTTCAAAAATATCAAGTTTCCCCATTTTTTGCGAAAACTTAAAATGTTATAGTTTTTCCAATATCAATTGCAGAAGACAGTTATACGAAAAACAATCATTATTATATAAATAGGAAATTAAAAATTATGTTAACTCCCCCTATAAAATTCAGTTGACATCTAACAAACCGTCAACCCACGTGGACTCATCATCTCTACTGTTTAACAATAAAATCATCGAATCGTAAACATAGATGCATTTCTATTGATCAAAGCTGTCGAAATATTCCTGTAGCGCCGCTTGGTGAGATTTATTTAATTCATAAATTTCTTTAAATAAATAGAAATATTGTGTTCTTTAGACTATGAGCGAATAAGGACAATAAAATTGCACAGTGTAGTGAGAATAAATTCAGGTATGAATTTAATAATGAAGATTTAGTTATACAAATACAGCAAGTTATTTTAAAAATATTAGAATGTTTAAAAAAAGATCTAGCGATCTGAAAACGCTATCATAATAAGAATTAATCATTTATCGAGTAGTTACGAAAAAGGTTGCTGTGGATCATTCACAGAACCGAAAAACAAGTAAAATCAAAATTACCAAAATGTAATCAGTTTTCAGAACTGAGTAAAGAGGTTGTAGAACTCGTAAAGAAACCTCAAGCAAAATACCGCCAAGAGCTTTGGAAAAACTGTGTTGAATATGTTCTTAAAAAAGAAGATAAGAGTATGTGGTATCACCCTCTTTACAGCCCTTCATAATTCAATCAAATGTTCTGATTATTTAAAGATAATTTGGAATTAGAATGGTTTTTCTTTATTTTGCTTTATTTGCAAAGAATTCATTTTCCCTTTTTGGTTTCTTCTTCGACACTTCGTTTTCCATAAAAAAAAAAAACGAATGTGTTACAAAAAGGCCCCAGTTCACGTCTGGTACCATGTTTAAACCAGGCAGGTACATTTTTCTCGTCAATTTACGTTTTATAATTTAACATTCAGTTGTAGCAAATCAACGAGGTACAATAGTGTTTTTTCAAGTTCCAAGTAGGGCTACAATTAAGTGCATCTGTCAAAATAACGTCGTTTAATGCCATCCAATTTATAATGGTTCGGTTGTCTTTTAGCGAATACTTTCTCGCATAAGATACGCAGATTTCTAAAAGTATTTATTAAAATAATAAATTTATAAAATGAGGTATCTACGCCTATAGTAGATCAAACAAAATTGTCGTCAAGAGCTCTTATAATCTTCAATTGATATTGGAAGAACTATACGACCCTAATGTGTAACTAAAATTAATTTTATTTGTATGATGGATTGTGTAAAGAGGGTGATTCATCTGTATTAATTCCGTTTTCAGCAAACGAACTTCGACAATTTTGGAATTACCTGCAAACGTCACTCATAATATCAATCTACACTTACATTATGTAACATATTTACTTGAAGAAACTTATATATTTGAATCAACTTTGGAAAAGGTTCCATATATATACCTCATAATCTGTGGAAATTAAAGTGGAGTAAATTAAAACATCAACTGTTCAGTTATAGGCCTTTCTCTACTAACTGGAAACTTGTCTATTGACAGTTGTCCCAACCCTATTTCTCTAGAAAATTAAAAATATTATATGTTAAGTCGATAGATAGTTATAATATAAGTACATATAAACAAGAAACCATTGTAATTTTCCCTTATTTTTCGAATTATAGGCAATTTTGTAAAAAAATGCGACAGAGGACTGTTTTGCCACCCAGAGGACTGTTTTTTCCACCCAGAGAACAGTTTATGTCAATGTTTATATGAAGAAAAATACAATATTAATTATTAAATGTAATCAAATAAATTCTCTTCTTTATTTAATACTAAATCACATACAGAATTTAAATACTTATAAGTATTGATGATAAATCAGGAATAAATTGCGAGCTTAGCTCTCTAAGTAACAAATTAAAATAATTATAATCAAAATTAAGCTTAGGTACTAAGAATCAGTCTTGTTTACTTATCAATGCAGACTTATTTCTCAAAAACAGGTACAGGTATATTAAAATAATAAAATATTCGTTTCCCTTTTAGGGCAACATCTGGGTTTGGCAACTTCTTTATTACTTGGTCAAAGGGCACATCAGAAACATCATTTTCATCGACTCTGAATGTGTGTCCTTTGTCATCACAAATTTTTAAGAAGGTTACTGTTAGTTCGCCTTCTTCCGTGTCTATCTTATTGATTACTGCAGCATAACAATATTCAGTATTTCTTACTAGAAATTTAACCAAGACGTAATCACCGATGGTGTAATTCTGTTGGTTGATTGAACTAGGTCCAGCCAGTGCACCGTCGTCTTCGGTTTCCATTGTGGAATTCTGTGAGTTGTCCATGTTTTCACTTTCATTCTGTGTAAATATCATCTACGTTAAGTTTTGTCTTGTTTTTGTACTCTAACACTCCTAAATTGAAATGCTGGCACTCGTCTTCACAAGTGCAACTTAAACTTTTCATTATGAGTTTAGCGGCCTTTGGAGCTGATTCCAGAGGACTTCTTAATATTTCAGCCTTTACTTGATGTAGTTTAAGAGTGCCATTAAAGCTTTTAAAATTAACTGTTTCATTTTGAAGGCCGTCTGTCAATTCTTGGATGGCTTTATCGTCGATTGTGAACAAGGTAATTGCGGAACATCTTCGTTGAATGGCCTCTACAAATGATTCCAAGTTATCAATATCACCTCCTGTAGCGACGACGGCATCAGCGGTTCTCTTGCAGGTCGCTCCAATGCCATCAGGGGCCCCTTTGCCATGGCCACTCTCTGAATAGTTCCAGGTAAACTTCTTCACATTTGAAACCTCTTGTTGAAGCCTTGATGCCAGGATGTAAAACATCGTTTTGTTTCTGTATTGAGTTACGAGTCCATCGCTGACGAAGTGGATGCTCTTTATGTTAGGTGGGAGAGTTTTAAAGATTGGCCGCAAATGTGCCCATATAGCAGCTGGTGAATGTGTGAGTTTTTTGGAAACGGAACAATAAGATTTGATAGACTTTTTGGTATACACTACCACAGTATGAAGACTTAGCTGAAGTCTCGACCCTCCAAAATGAAATGCTTGTATTTCTTCACCGTATTTGGAACAATAATGTTCTGAAAAATCCATATGTATGATAGCGTCTTCGTCGGTAAGGTTTTGTTTGTATTTCTTGATAGCATTGTATTGATGGGTAATGTTTCTCTCGTGTTGATAATAGGCTTCCAAATCCTCGTGCAGCTCTTCTATTAGTTCTCGAGGGCGAACCGTGAACATTTTCTTTAGGTATTTGGTAACTGTTCGAGCATTCTTGGTCTTGGGGTCGTTGTAAGTTTGTTTCTCAGATATCCATTGTTTAAATTCAATAGGCTTGCTGTCATCAAACTCCCTGTAGTCAGGATTTTTGTCAATACAGCGTTGACAGGTTCGTGACAAACATAGCTCGTCATAGCGATTACAACATGTCTTTTCAAGCAGTGCAGTGTGACTATTGTAAGTCAAAATTCTTCTTCTGTGCAATGCTGACAGTTTCAGATCGATATTCGCGTGCTTAATGCAGAGGCACGTGTTACGTTCGTTTACATTTGGTGTTATGACCCAGAAAGGACGCAGACGACAAAACGTTGGGTAGCTTATTTTAAAATGTTCAGCTTGAAACTTCTTGTATAAATTTCCAATACTATCCGATAGATATCTTTTCTGTTTTTTAACCCCTTTTCTGGTCAGGCATTCTCGTTTTCCTGCGCCAAGTCTGCTGTTGTCATCATTTTCGTAGAAGGTTCGTACAGTGTTTATGCAATCAGATGAAATTTTGTCTTTGCGAGTCCGAAGCTTGGGTACTAAACCCGATTGACGCGCTGACTTCTGAATTGTTTTATATATCTTTGCTTCGCCATAACTTGTACTTGTGTATTAGTTTACCGGACACGATTTTCCGAATATTTGTTTCTCTTTGCAGGTTTTTAAATTAGCGTAGTTCTCTTTCAGCTGGGCATTCAACACTTCACCGAATAGCGCCTTTTTGACTACTTCTCTGCGAGCTCCTGGCGAATCACACATTTCGGTCAGTTTAGTGTTAGGTGTGTCTACATTTTTCTTTGTCTTAGCTTTTTCCAAACGTTCTAATCTCTTCCTATACTTCTCGGATTTTTTTCTGTAATACTCGATCTTTTTGTCTTTATCCTTTATAATTTTGTCACGTTTCTTTCTAGCATTACGCTTTCTCGCATTACTTGCATCACTTCGTGGAGTGGTCATAGGTAGTATTGATAGAGCGACAGAACTTTGAGGAGAAGGTGAACCCTCGGATTCAGGCGTATTATGTCGTACAAAATTGTTTGTAATTTCTTTTAAAGCTTTTTTTTTGCGCGATATGTAGCACAGTGATTTCTCCATTCTTTAGTCACAGCTTTGTGTTCACGTCGACTCATATATTTAACTGACTTTCTTATGCCTTTTTCCTTCTTTCTTTGGTAGTTTCGTCGTTCTTTTTCCTTCAATTGCTCTCTTTTTACAGGGTCATTCTTTAGCCGTTGATATCTTAATCTTTCTGCAATTCGTTTCTGCTCTTTTATTTCTTCTTTGGTTTTAGGTTTCTTCTTTGGTGGCATTGCGGCAATACTAAAACAATAAAACATACTTTCAATATTAAAAAAAAACCGTAAGGGTTTAAAAACAGTTAGTTACTAGGTACGTATTATTTTATATTCCAAAATCCATAATAGAAAACAAAAGACCTGAATTAGCGTGACAGGCCAATGTAAGAAAGAAAGAGGCTATCGGCAAGCAGTAGGTTAGTGCAGACTATAAAGAATATTAATAAAATACACGGACGTCAAATAAAACAGTCCTCTGTCACATTGAACAGTCCTCTGTGTTATAAATTTCCAGAGGACTGCTGCACAGAGGACTGTTATTTTTACGTAAAAAATGTCATAACACGTATAAGTTTAAATATTAATTCATAACACAGAAACAGCTATAAATTATCACACTGAGCAATTTTTTTTGTAAAATAAATATAATTAAAACACATAAAATACCGTAAAATAGACTTACCAGAGGAATGTTCACTCAACACTACAGAGACGTGGCTCCCACACAGACGCGGAGTTGTCACTGGGAAAAATGGCGGCGACTTGTTTAGGATGGCAACCGAGCAAACTTCACACTGTTAATGTTCCGTTTGACGCGAAATGTAGCCACAATAGTGTTTAATATTTTTGTGGCGCGATATTCAAATTGTGACAGAGGACTGTTCAAAAATGTATCGGACAAAATTCAAACACTAGTTTTTAGCACAAAAAAATTCTCTAAAATTATAATTGTTTTTTGTTCACATGCATTCAATATTCTTTATGTTCATAGAGTAATAAGATTTCACATTTTTAAATACAACTAATAAAAACCGGACCGAATCATACTCGATCCAGAATTAGGACATAACAGAGGACTGTTTTTAGTGGCTTTTAGACCGAATGTATGAAATGATTATGATTCTAAATATTGATTCAGCTTGGCTCCTTAAATAACAGGTTATAGATTATGTGTTTTGATAAATAGAACTATGCATTAATATAGCCAAAATAAAAAAAAACATGCTTGGACCATGATTTTCCTGTTAGTAGAGAAAGGCCCTTATATCAAATGAGAACACCTTGTGTCATTTCAATATATAAAACGACACAAATGATTATTATGAAAATAATAGATGCTTCTAATTAGTGATGTAACATCAATATTAATCAGTCACGTTAAAAAAATTGTAGTACAAAATCCAAACTTTCTGTATATACCGTGTATTCATTAAGTAACGTACCATGGCAATATTTCAATTTTTGTTTGGTGTGCAGAAAAAAGTTTTTTTTTTTAAAATAATTTAGGCCATTAGAATTAGATTAGAAGTATATATGATGCGCTAATATCACTTATTAATGAATTTCCTAAATTGAATGCCATTTCTATATTTTTAGATATACCCCAATCAATTCTATCAAGGCGATATAAATTCTATATTAAATAGTTTTAAAGTTGAGGTCACATGAAACTAAAATTATTAAACAAATATTTATACGATAAATCATTCAAATTTTATGTGACGATTTTGCATTCATAACCACATGTTATAGGAAAACTTTCTTTTTCTATAATTTCCCAGAATTACTTTATTAATAAAACAAGACCCTTCGACTACTGACTGACTGACCTAAACCTAACCACCGGAATTCCAAATCACAATAACACCAAAAAAATTACCAACTCTCAGTTTCTATTCATAATAATATAGTAAATGGTTGAAAATTGTTTCTACTGGAAGCAATATTCACTCGCATTAAAAATAAAACTCTAATGGTAAATTCAAAAATTAAAACTCACATAATCAGGTATCTAAATCTGTTAGAACTCCGACCACACACAAATCTATATCTAATGAGAGCACCCGCACTACTGAATACTGAATGTCTAAATTACATTTTCGATCGCTTTGATTCGTCCCTACCAGTCGGTACGATGTTTTTTCGTACAGCGGACCAACTTGGTTCGTGTACGTTCGACACTCATGTTCAACAAAAAATGTTGGGAATGTTAAATGAACCGGAGTTACATGCAAAGAATTCTTGAAGGATATTTTTTAAAACAATACCATTGTATCAAATATCATAAACATGTATCAGCATTTATTCTATTTTTGTATCAAATGTCGTAAACATGTGTCAGCATTATTTTACTATAAATAAGATTTTTGTAAACAACTTGATGATATTTAATGTTTATAATTAGTTCGATCTTGAGATTAATTGTATTGATTCAAATATTCAAAATAAATTTTTTAAAAATAAATTTCGAAACCCGAAATATATAATTGGCGCAGTCATTCGGATTAGTGCGGTCGCGAGTTTACGCAAAGTGCGATAAAGTTCCGGCTAAGTACTTCAGTACCTCAGCACTAGACCTACATATTCAACGAGGGACAGGACTTCAGATAGCTGTAAGTGCCAAGTTTCCCTATTATTTTGATTCCTTTTTATTATCCATCCTTATCAAAACGTTGAATAAGGAAGCGATAATTTAATAATTTTAAATATATAATTTCATGAACGATTTGGATAAATTATTAAATACATTCAGTGAGTTAAACTTAAAAGATAATCCAGAATATATGAAAAATGGCAACGTCAAATCCAAAAACCCTAAATTGGGAATTATTCAAATTAAAGTTAGAGAACATTAAACCTTACGACGGAAATAAAAATACATTAAATAAATTTATAAATCGATGTGAAAACATAATAGAGACGTATTCAGTTTATAACGATCAAGACATTAATAATCATTTAATAATCATGTATTAGAATGTTTACAAGAAAAATAAATAGATAAAGCCGAGTTAATGGTGGGAAATAGAATTGAGTTAAATACCTGGTTTAAATTAAAAGAGGCGTTAATTCAGTGTTTTGCAGATAGACGCGATTTAGATTGTATTTTACAGGAATTAACGAGAACAAGACCATTTAAAAATGAAAATTTGATAGCATTCGGTAACAGACTACAATTATTAAAAAGTCAGACTATACAAATAATCAGTAATAATTTAAACTTAGGAGAAATTGATAAAAGTTGCCAAATTAATCATTGTGAGAAAACAGCTTTGAACACCTTTATTGCGGGATGTTCGGGTGTTATACGTAACAATATGTATTTAAAAAAGCCTAACTCTCTAGAAGACGCTATGGCTTATGTAGATGAATTTGAAAATTTCGAAAAACTTTATGGTCAATTTTACGAACCTAAAGTTAAATATAACAATAATAATAACAATGTTCAAATGAATCAAACAAGAAATAATAGAAATAATCAACATAATAATTACAATTCTTTCTACCGACAACCTTATAATAATAATTATGATAGAAATAATAATAATAACAACTATAATAATGAAAGATATAATAATAATAATAATAATAATTATAATAATAATTATAATAATAGTTTCCCTAGTCAACCTATAAACGTAAATCCAATGCCACAAAGGAGGCAAAATTACCCGACGAATGCGCAAGCATTTGGTCCTAGGAAAAATGTTTTCCGCCCGAACCAAATGCCTGTAAATCGATTACCTAGACCAGAACCGATGTCAACGACATCGAGAAATTTTTCTGACAGACCAAGTAGACGCGTAAATAATAATAACAAATATTTCAAATCACGAAATGAACCGAATTTTACATCCGAAGAAGAGGAAGAGGAAGAGGAAGAAATAATTGATTTTCAACATTTATTTGAGTCCGACGAAGATAATGATCGAATCGTAAATTTTCGAAAAGAGCCTCGGAAAAAGAATCAAAAATAGAAGAAATAAATTTTACTCCTAATAATGCATTAACATATTTTGAAAATTTTATAGAATCTAACGAGTCAAAACCTAGTGAAAAAATAATTGAAATTAATTTTACATCTAATAATTCATCACCAAAAATTAATAAAAATAAAAGAATCAGAATTAAATCATTGTAAAGAAATAAATAAACAAGTAGAACTAGATCTTAGTAAACTATTTGATAAAGAAGAAGAAGATAAATTAAATGTAACAGAAAAGAATTCAGAAGAAAATATTATAATGGTAGAACAAATGAATAATGATACAAAAGGAGAAGCAGAATTAAACGTAGAATTAGATGAATTAAAAAAGAATGAAAATGATAATGAAAGTGAAGTAAAAGAAAATGTAATAGAATTAAATAGAAAAATAAATTAAATAAATAATGATGAGACAATGGACGAAAAAGATATAAATGATGTTATAAAAATAGTTAATGATATATTAGAAAAAGAATGTTATGTTATAAAATCTGAATTAAATAAAAATATATTGGAAATACAAAATAAAAATAATATGATTAATAAAAGAGACATGAATAATGAAAATGAGAAAACTAAAATTAATTACGAAACAATTAACAAAGAATTTGATAGAAATAATAATGAAATAAGTTCAAAATATTTCAATAAAAAATTAGATGCTATACTAAATGAAAGTTTAATTGAAGAACAATTTTGGAAAAATAAATATTATCATTCATTGAAATGGTACGCAATTCAAGAAATTATAAAATGGATTTTTATGCAAAGAACTTTCTTATTTTTTATTATTATGTTGTAAGAATAGATAAGATTCAGAATTAATAGATAATAAATAATTTAAATATAAAACAAATTAGTAAACTTTTAAAAGAAACTATAATAATAAAAACTTATTATTAATTAGAATATATGTAAGAAATTTAATAATATAATTCATAACTTTGCTTATTCAACTAATGGAAAAAGAAAATAATATAAAAATTTATATTATAATAAGTGTAACACAAATGAAACGTTCAAGACAATTTATAGAATTTTAATGAACCTTTTAAAGTCCAACCATTTGAAATAAATCAATATGAAATTCACAACTTTAACTATCCAAAAGAAGATAAAAAACTAATCAACGAAAATTATAATTGGCAAGAAACTTATAATTGGCGCAAAAATAAAATAGATATAAGTAAATTAATCAAAACAAACCTATGAGTTCAGAAGACGTAGAAAACTTTACTAATAATTGTGAATTGTGTTAAATGAATAAATATAATATAAACCCTTCAATTAAATTTGATTTAATATATCAATGTTATTAAGATAGTAGATCTTTCATATTCAACAATAACGAGAAAATGTATCTATGTCTCTCCATACGGTCAAGCATACTCAATGTCAAGTGTGAATGAAACTTCAGTTGTTGATAACATATTAAATTACGTTACTCATCATGGTTTACCTTACAAAATAACAGCTGTTTGCGGTTCAGAGTTTAAGAATAATGACCTACAAGATTTTTGCAAATTACACAAAATTGAGTTACATTATACAACGTCTAAAAATAGTAATTCCAATTCACCCGTTGAACGTTTTCATTTCAGTTTAATTGAACATTTTAGATGCATAAAAGAAAATAATAAAGATTTAACTACTGATCAATTGATAAAACATTCAATATTAGCATATAACAATTCGATTCATTCGGTAACGCAATTCACGCCATTTGAAATTATTAAAGGCTATATAAATAACCCTGATCCATTTGACTAAGACGATCACCTAATAATATCTAATTACATACAAAATCACAAGGAAACATCAAAATTATTATATGAAAAAATTAAAGAAAGAAATGCTAATATTAAAAAAAAATAATTAATAAGAGAAACGAAAGTAGAAATGATCTCCTTTCCTACGAAAATCAAAACATAAAAACAAAATTCAGAGACCAAAAAACTACCTAAATTTAAAAAGGCCGAAATTGTAAAAGATTCTGGCATATTATTAGAAACGGATAAAGGAATTTATCATAAAAATATAATTAGAAAACCAAAAAAATTAAAACAGAAAAATTGTTACAGATAATGAAGATGACAATAGTATTAACGTTACTATTACTTTACAAAACGATCAAGACGGAAGACATAACAGTTACAAATGTAAATAACTTATTATTACACATCAATTTAGGATCTAGTAATCTTATACATACTAAACATACTTTCATATACTATATAGATTTAGAATTCATTCACAAACAAATCAATAATTTAAAAAATTATTATTATAACCTAAGAAATAATTTATCTCAAGCGAACGCAACAAATCCTATTTCATACCATAACTTAGCTGAACAGAGTAGTAGAACAGAAATTTTAATTAACACTTTAGATAAAAAATCAGAAAATATTTATCCACATTTAAGATTGAAAAGAGGATTAATAAATGCTGTAGGCAAAATAGATAAATGGCTTTTTGGAACTTTAGATTCAGACGATGAAGAACGGTATAATAAATCAAAAACAAATAATTCACGAAGTTAATTTACAAATATTACATAAAAAATTAATTGATCATTATAACAAATCGATTACGACTCTATGGGTTAATCAACAAAAACTTTTTGATAATTTAGAGAAATTTCACATCTAATTGAAAACAAAATAATAACTTTAAATAATTTTATAACATTCCAAAGTATAATTTCACAAATTAATCTGGATTGTCAGAGTTTAATTACACTTATCGATAATATCGAAAATGCAATAACGTTTTCTACATTAAATACAATTCATAGTTCAGTTATATCAAGCCAAGAAATTTTAGAAATGATAAAATATTTAAGTACCATTTATAATAAAGAACGAAGACCAAAATTTAATAATATTTTGACATATTATCTCTTTCTTGGTTCACAAGTAACCTTTTCAAAATCCAAAATAATATTTGCTACCCATATTCCTATCCTAAAACCTAAAACCTATGAATTTTTCCATTTATACCCCGTAATCCAAAATCATACAATATTTATCCTTCCTCAACCTTACTTGGCCAAAAGTCAAAAAGAAGTTACTTTCATCAAAGAAGAATGCCCCGAGTTAGAAGGAAAACATTATTGTAAAGAGACTTTCAAATTACAAGATAACTGTACTGTTGAACTGCTAAATGGACATTCTGGTAAAAATTGTGTTATTAGTGAAATTAATCTTCAATGTTGGAACAAGTAACAAATGATGAACTTTTAGTGATTCCAAATTTAGAAACTAATGTAATTTCTAAATGTGTATCAGACCGCTATTTTAAAATAATGTATCCATCGCTTATAAAAATTCCAAAAAATTGTAGTATTCAAATAGGAAGTGAAATTTTCTCAACTAATGTACAAATTAAACAAGGAAAATCAATAATATTACCGAAATTAAACAAGGAAAATCAATAATATTACCGAAATTAAACTTTAAATTTTTGAATAATCAAATTTATAAATCTCCTAATTTAACTAATATAGATTTTAACAAATTATATGAAATTAATAACATTGCTAAGAATATAAAACCAATCCATGAAATTTATAATCCGCAAAACCATGTATCGATAGGACTATTTACTGTAATAATAATAATTTGTATAATTTTAATAATATTTTGGATAATTCGTAAATATAAATATAAGTTTATAAGAAAACAGAAAATAGAAGAAACGAAGAATGAAGAAATCGAATTAGAAGAGGAAAGAAAACAAGAGATGAAAAATACCTCCGTTATTTTTCATTCTTAGGGATGGAGGAGTTACATGCGAAGAATTCTTGAAGGACATTTTTTAAAACAATACCATTGTATCAAATATCATAAACATGTATCAGCATTTATTCTATTTTTGTATCAAATGTCGTAAACATGTGTCAGCATTATTTTACTATAAATAGGATTTTTGTAAACAACTTGATGATATTTAATGTTTATAATTAGTTCTATCTTGAGATTAATTGTATTCATTCAAATATTCAAAATAAATTTGGAAACCCGAAATTTATAATTCCGGCACTTTTTTTGCACAACCGACCAACGTCTTGAATTTGAGAATGTAAACAAGTTTTTATTTGAAACTGGCGTCAATTTCCAACCTTTTTCAACTGAACGAAATATTAAGTGTTTTTATAAAGAGATGATGCCGGTTTTTTAAGGGACTAAGTGATGTGCGTTTTAAGAAACGCCAATTAAACAAAAACGAATTTACAATTCTTAAACCAATCTATTTTCTCTCAAATATTTTATGATTGAAATAAAAAAAAATTCCTCTTTTTTTACACTCTAATTTACAATAAATTTATTAGTGCAAATACTATATTTTTCTCATCAAGTGTTCTAACCTTCCAATTGCGTTTTTTCACATACAATAATAATGTATACGGGGCGGCTAAATTTAAATATACATGTCATCATATATTTTGTTACATGGCAACAATGTCATGTCAACGCCTATATTTTATTCATATATTTATGGGATTCGTGAGGTTGTGATCGGTAGTAAATTCAGTCAATAATTGTACCGGGTGGTCAACTAAAAATAGCCGTCAACCATATCTCAGGAAAGAAAAAATTGTAACAAAACTATCCTCAAAAAACAATTGAAAATTATTTTCAGAATTTCAGATTTATTACTCATTAGAAGGTGTATTTGGAAAAATTAAATAAAAATGTAGGTAAATGTTTTTGAAATTCCCCGAATCAAGTGGAATAGAACACGATAATATAGTTTTCAAACAAATTTTGTGAATTTTTTAATTCAGAAGTTTTATCATTTGAAATAAGAGATAGGGGAGAGTTATGAAAAATGTCTAGTTCTACTTAGCCTATTTTTATAAACTTGGTATCGTTTGAAAGAGATTTTGTCCAATAATACAATATACCTTGAGATTTTGAGAAAATCAAACATAGGAAAACACCGTATTGCAGTGGTGTTCTATTAATTTTTTTATTTTTATTTATTTTATATAATATATATATATATATATATATATATATATATATATATATATATATATATATATATGTTCATTCCAATAATAGAACCGTTTAATAAAAATTAGTTAACAAATTATAAAATACGCATAGTAGATACTCAAACAATATTTTTAACAATACATGAAAACACCGATGGTTTTTATAAAATATTCCAAATAGGATGATTATATTCAGGATCTTTTGGTTGAATTTTCCTTGTTTTGTTGTCATCTGCTGAACGATGAGACTTTGACCAAGCTTTTACGTAATTATCTGGTTGAAATAATTGTTGTGGTGGGCCAATCATTTTTATAAATAGAAGATTTGCTAGATTTTCAATTAATATTCCTAATTTCTTTGTTCATTTAAAATAATATTCATATTACTAAATCCGCGCTCACACTCTGTCGAATTGCAAGGTACAATATTATTTATGTATGAAATTAAGATTTCTACGTCTTCAGGAATTACTTTGCCTCCAGTATCAATATAATCTCTAAACGCATTGACACATTGCATCGGTGATGTTAAATTAAATCTGGTGCATAATGATTGGATTTCATTTTCTCCATAGCCAATTTCAATATCTGCCGGCCACTCCGTTGGATCTAGTACTCGAAATTCACTTATCAAATCATTTTCTGTATGTAGTCTTCTAGTCATATTATTAATGAGACTTACAAGGAATTGATTTCTGTTAATAATAAGAATTTTTTATTATCTGTTAAAGTTAATGTTCACTTGAACAGCCTCTGATGCTTCTATGAATTTGTTTCCTTTTTTAACTTTTTTTAGTGATTCCAAATAGCGAATAGTGCGACGGATTAGTTTGTCCGCATGTATCATTGTTACACTTCTGTTATGTAACGCTTCATAAAAGATGGAAACTTCATACAAAACGTCATAGATTAATGCCAAGTTAATTATAAATTGTTTAGACATGATCTGATCAGCTTTTGAACGAGTTGCGGTTTAATGAAAATGTTCAGCAAGAGATTTTAAATTTTGCCAAACTGCATTAACAGTTCTGAATGAACTAGTTATCCACCTTATTCCTAAAAAACGTCCTATTTTTTTAATTTCTTCTCCCAAATTTTCCGCCCATGATTCTAGTTCGCGTTGACTTTTAGGAGATTGATGATAAATGGTATATAATGTATCCATAAATATGTGAAAATGGTTAATAACATTTACTTCCGCGACAGAATCATTAACAGAGAGCTTCAGACGATGATTTAAACAGTGCCACGTTATTCTTGGAAATTTATTCAATAATTTTGTAGCCTGACCTCTGACCTTTTTCCTAACCAGTCGAACTCCGATAATTCGAACACCGATAATTCGAATTCCTCGTTAATTCGAACTTTTGCGTCGGTCCCTTGACATTCCTATTACTAACACATGTAAAAAAACCTCGATAATTCGAACTTTTGAAGTTCGAATTATCAAAAAAATTCGTATTTTCTGTGTTAATTACCGAAAAATTCGAATTTTTGGCGTTTAAATAATTGAAAAGTTCGAATTTTTGATGTTCGAATAATTGAAAAATTCGAATTTTTCTTGTATAAATTATGTATGTACAAAGGTATTAAAAAATTCGAACTGTTAGTGTTGAAAAAAATTGAAAAATTCGAATCTTCAGATTCTAGGTAAGACGACGATATTTTGTCGAATCACTCGATTTGCTTCAAAGGAAAAAATCGTCAGCATGAAGCAATCTAGCATAGCTGATTTCTTTACAAAAAAATAAATATATGTATTTTTTTTTTATTTTAAGATAAATAATCGGTCCTTTTTAGGACCAAAAATTCTTCAAACGTATACAAATTATTATTTTAAATAAATAAATAAATAAACATGTTATATACCCATAACATATTTATTTATTTATAAAATGGAAAGATGCATCGAAATGCATACATATATGTATGTAAATGTGCACAACTCCGATAATTCGAACACCTCGATAATTCGAACTTTTGCTACGGTCCCTTGCAGTTCGAATTATTGGAGTTCGACTGCATTACACTTGCTTCTTTACTAGTAAATGCAATTAAATTTTGTTTCAAATAATTCTCGTCGAAGCCATATTTTTCCAAGTTATTTAAAAGGTATTCTCTAATGGTTGATGCTGTTTGATCGGACAATTCTATTAAATCAAAAAAAAAGGAATCGTGGTTCACTGATTTTATTTATTTCGAATTTTAAAAATATAATTAGAGTAGATTTTTTATTTAATGTTGTAGATTCATCAATGAAAATAGAAATCTTTCCATTTGTTTTGATAATAATTTCTGAACAAATTATTAATTTCATATTTTTGGATATGTGATTAATTATATTTGTGAAGGTATATCTGGACCGTAACCAGGTGCCAAAATTGTTCCATTTAATTCTTGCAATTGCAATAAATTATAATAATCCGAATATGGTCGGTCGTATTTGGCTAAATAATAAGCAGTTCTAAATACTAAAGATGTGCTCTTAATAGACGCCTTATTCAAATTGTCTATTACATTTTCTATTGGCTGATGCTGTTCGCTACTTAATTTTTTTCTGAATTAATGTGCACTGTTTTCCGCACTCAAAATATTAGGCCACGAGACTTCGTCAGAATCGTTATCATTATAAGTACTTGTTGACGTTGATGCTATGGTTGCAAGTTCAACAGATCCAGTTGATCAGCGTTGCAGTTGGTGTTGGATACTTGGCTCAATGTCATTGACTCATCATCACTACTAGTTTTTAGTTTCTTTTTTAAAAAATCGGTGATGCTACTATTTTTTCTTTTTTCACTCTTGTTGAAATTACAATAAAATAAATAGTATTACTTAATAGGAAAGAAAAACGGACATTTTTTTATTAATAATGAAAATAAAATATACTTACATTTCAAGTTTATTAGATTAAAGATTATAGAAAAATGCAACTATTACATACATATATGCGAAATTGACACTAACACTTTTTAATCGACACTTTGACTTCGTAGGTAGCGTGCATAGAATATTTCGTTAACAGTAGTACTTCTCTTATTATTACATTGTTTGTAATAAAGGTTTTAATGCATACAATAGTTTTGTGTGGCACTTATTCACTAACTAAAACTTCCACTTTCTATAAATGAGCTGTCGCAAAGATGATTTGACACTGATTAAAAAAATCGTTTTACAATAATCAAATTCTTGCACTAAGGGTGGATAGTGTAAAAACTACAAAGATGGGAATTTCTCGACAATGCACACACATTTCAGATGAAAATCGGTACGTTTGTCGGCATTTTTATTAGCACCACTGTAATAAACTATTAAACTTTAAAATATCTACCAATACTGAAAACCAACATCTGGAAATTCTAGTTCACAACAAATGTATAATATAAATTCTTAGCATTAGCCGCAGGCCCATTTGGGTATGGCAAAAAACTATACCTGGGATGAGTAATGTAAGGTTCGTGTGGACCGCTTGCATTAAAATTTATGTATGAAATCTTTACTTTTTTAAAATTTTATATTTTTTTCTTCTATTTCTAATGTTTATTAGAAAGTTTAATTCCCGTTGGACCGGTTCAAAATGTATTTTCTTGATTTTTCTATTAGTATTTATTATATACTGTTGTGATAATTTGAAATTGTTAATAAAAAAAATATTTTTCTCTGCAACAGTGTGTACACAAAAGGTCCGAAAAAGGACGAAAGTCGGGGGGTTGCTCGATAGCTGATGCGAATTTAACATACTTATAGTACAAATTGCAGCGTGGTGTTTCTTATGTTCGGTTTCCACAAAATCTTATGGTAGATGAATTCTAAACGATAGAATTTGAATCGTTAATGATAGAGGGCGATGTTTAATATACTTTAGATATTGTGATTTCTCTTGACAAATTTTTTTTGTCTATTTTCAATATTTTCATTAAAACGATACCTATATCAAATAATTATGTTTTAATTTCTATTATAGTTAAATATGACTGATTTGCTATTTTAAAAGTATCTATATGTATATGTTCAAATGGTTTACTGGCTGTTGGGGTTAAATTGAATTTAATTACTGGTGGATTTCTGTCATATTTATTCTTTTGGCATATTTCGCAATTATTAACAAAATTTTCTATATCTTGTAACATTTTAGGCCAATAATATTTTTCAGTTAGTGATTTTTTTATTCATTAATTCCTCTGTGTCCCTTTTTGTATATGTGATAGTATTCTAATTTTTCTTTTTGTTCTTCTTCAGTTCAAATATCTTTGACTACATTTATACAATGAATAAATTTAAATGCTGCATTTTTAAAATATTTTTGTACTGTAGCTATAAATCGTTCTGGTTTTAAGGGTTCTCTAAAATATAATGTGTAAAGTTGTTTAGGGTCAATATATTCCTTAACAAACTGAATTATGTTATTTTCTAAATCTCTCTTAGATTAAATTACATATATACGAGTGTTATCAAAACATTTTTCTCTCTGTGTTCTTATATTATTTACTTCGCCACTTGTTATTAAAATTTGATGTTTATAAGTGTTCAATGATCTATTTGAAATTGGTATTTCTAATATTGGGTTTTCTAAGGAGGAATACCAAGAGGCTTATTCAAAATTATATAAATTGTCTTAAACGTTTCATTTGTGTTACACTGATACATAATTTGAATTTATTTATATTATTTTCTTTTTCCATTAGTTAAATAAACAAAACTATGAATTATATTATTAAATTTCTCATATATATATTCTAATTAATAATAACTTTTTATTTTTTTAAGTTTACTAATTTTTTTTTTATATTTTACTTATTTTAATTTCTATTGATTCTAAATCTTATCTATTCTTATAACATGATAATAAAGAAGAAAGCAAGTTCTTTGCATAAAAATCCATTTTATAATTTCTTGAATTGCGTACCATTTTAATGAATGATAATATCTACGTTTCGAAAATAGTTCTTCAATTAAACTTTCATTTGGTATAGCATTTAATTTTCTATTGAAATATTTTGAAATTATTTCATAATTATTTCTATCAAATTCTTTGTTAATTGTTTCGTAATTAATTTTGGTTTTCTCATTTTCATTATTCATGTCTCTTTTATTAATCATATTATTTTTATTTTGTATATCCAATATATTTGTATTTAATTCAGGTTTTATAACATAACATTCTTTTTCTAATATATCATTATCTATTTTTATAACATCATTTATATCATTTTCTTCCATTGTCTCATCATTATTTATTTCATTTATTTTTCCATTTAATTCTATTACATTCCCTTTTACTTCACTTTCATTATCATTTTCATTCATTTTTAATTCATCTAATCCTGTATATTTTAATTCCACATTTAATTCCACTTTATCAAATAATTCTACTACTAATTCTCCTTTTGTATCATTATTCATTTCTCCTACCATTATAATATTTTCTTCTGAATTGTTTTCTGTTACATTTAATTCATCTTTTTCTTCTTCATCAAATAATTTACTGAGATCTAGTTCTACTTGTTCATTTATTTCTTTACAATGATTTAATTCCGATTCTTTCATTTTTATGAATTTTTGAATTTTTGGTGATGAATTATTAGATGTGAAATTTATTTCAATTACTTGTTCACTGGATTCTGGTTCGTTAGTTTCTATGAAATTTTCAAAATATGTTAATGGATCATTAGGAGTAAAATTTCTTTTATTTTTGATTCTTTTTCCGAGGCTCTTTCCGAAAATTTACGGTTTGGTCATTATTTTCGTCTGACTCAAATAAATGTTGGAAATCAATCATTTCTTCTTCTTCTTCTTCATTATCATTATTGTTACAATTATTATTATATAACTCTTCTGATGTAAAATTTGGTCGTTCATTTCGTGATTGGAAATATCTATTATTGTTTGCATTATTATTATTATTATAATTGTTATTAATGTTTACACGTCTACTAGGTTTATCGGAAAAATTTCTCGATGTCGTAGACATCGGTTCTGGTCTTGGTAACCGGTTTGTAGGTATTTGGTTTGGACGGAAAACATTTTTCCTAGTGCCAAATACTTGTGCGTTTGTCGGATAGTTTTGCCTTCTTTGTGGCATGGGATTTACATTTATCGGTTGACTAGGAAAATTATTATAATTATTATTGTTATTATATCTTTGATTGTTTTCATAGTTATTTCTGTTATAATTATTATCTTAATATTGTCGGTAAAGAGAATTATAATTACTATATTGGTTATTTCTATTATTTCTTATTTGGTTCGTTTGAACATTGTTATTATTATTGTTATTATATTTGACTCTGGACTCATAAAATTGGCCATAGAGTTTTTCAAAATTTTCGAACTCATCAACATAAGCCATAGCATCCTCTAGTGATACAGGCTTTTTTAAATACATGTTATTGCGTATGATGCCTGTTTTTTCGCAATGGTTTATTTGACATTTTTTGTCAATTTCACCTAAATTTAAATTATTACTGATTCTTTGTATTGTTTGATTTTTCAGTAATTGTAATCTGTTACCAAATATACATAAAAATTGATGGTTGTACTATGGAGCTGCCATTTCAAGTGCTATAACACAATAAGTAATGGAAGATTTCGAGGAAACTGTCCTTGTTGATGAATATAAAACATTGTTTGTAAAAGCGGCAATAGTGCTTAGAAATAAAAGTTCAGTTTACCACAAATGATCAGCGAAGTAGAGTGTTGTACCGGAGAATTATATTTTATGTTAAACATAAAGTGTTACAGTCCACTGAAGTATATAAGTTTTCTCTTAATCAATTAAATTGTCCTCCAACATATTTTGGTCTAATCGATAGGATTGTGATTCATCTCCAAACATAAAAATCCCATTGAAGAAGTGCATCAATTAAGAAGTGAGGTTAAAGAAGATACATAAAGGCGGGAACTCATCTCCATCATTAGCAGAGACAAGAAGAAGGTGAAGAGTCCGTTCCTTTCATTAATCATATTCTTTATTGCTTATTTCATTCAAGTTATTAGTTTAAATACTTCATTTGAATAATCATAGTGCAGGTATTGAACTCCGAAAATGATTGAGCAACAGTACTGATATTTTGAGCAAAGGTGAAGCTAAGTGAAGGTCTAGATCTCAATATTTGCAACTTAGCGGAAACAAGTCAAACAAAACTAAGAATTTTATGGAATGCACAATCAGACTCCATAATGTATGCAGCAACCAATATTGAGTCGAACATTGAACTGGAAACAAAACGAAGAAATATGTCAAATTTTTGACCCACTCGGTTTTTTAGGTGCATTTATAGTCAGGGCAAAAATCATGATGCAAGAGTTGTGGTTAATGAAAATATCGTGGGTTGAACCCATACCTCCGCATTTAGAGAAGTTGTGGTTAGAGTTCAAAAAGGAGATGTTAATTTTAAATGATAAAACCAGTCCTCGTCACGTTTTGTATAACGATAGCGTCACGAAAGAACTTCATGCATTTTCCGATGCATCCGAAAAGGCATACGGCTCGTGTTTGTTTAAAAGATGTGTCAAACCAGACGGACGAATTTATTCCAATCTATTATGCGCGAAATCTCATGTAGCACCAACCAAAAAATTGACCCTACTCCGTCTGGACTAATGTGCGGCGCAAGTAACAGCACAGCTCGTGAACAAAATAAATAATACAATAAATTTGAAGTTTGATAATTATTTCTTTTACACTGATTCGACTGTTACATTAGCTTGGATAAAAGGAGAACCTTACAAGTGGAAAACATTAGTCGCGAATAGAGTTCTGAAATTCAGACCTCAACAAATAGTTCTCATTGGTATCATGTATCGTCAAATGACAATGCTGCTGACATTTTATCGCGCGGATGTTCATTAAAAATTCTAAAAAACCAATACTCTATGGTGGTACGGACCTCATTGGTTCTTAAACAATAGCAGTACTTGGAATTTGAGGGGTGACTACGAAATTCCGAAAGGCAAAACAAAATCCACGAATGTAATCCAAAATGAATTAGTTACAAGACTACTTGAACGAATTTCAAATTTTTCTAAATTATTCGCTGTCACTGCATTCATAATTCGGTTTTGTGAAAAAATTAAATCATTCGGAAAGAAACTTTAACTTATCTCAAATACGCCGACTATCGACCCACTCACTCCAAAAGAACTTAAAATCACGGAATTATGCATTATATAAAAAATTGAGAAGGTATACTTTGCAAATGAATATTATTGTTTAACAAATAAAAGATCAATGCTAAAAGGGTGTCCGATTCTATCACCAAACCCATTCCTAAAGGATAGAGTTATTCGTATTGGCGGTATATTAAGTAGGGCAAAACAACATTTTGATAAAAAATTTCCAATTATTCTACTCAAATCTCATGTTGTGACTGATATTATTCCAACTCATCTCCATAGAAAATCTCTTCATTGGGAACACAACAATTATTATATACAGTCAAAGAAAAATATTGGCCTATTTCGTCTAGAAATGCCTGTGAAAAAATTACTAGAAATATGTAATTTGCACTGAAGCCCAACCTAAAGGTTTACAATATTTGATGGGTGATCTTCTGGATGTTAGAATAAATGTTTATTCTTCCTTTTTAAATGTTGGGGTAGATTTTGCTGATCCTTTTTTACTGGAAGATTGAAAAATGCGATTTCTTAAGTTGATTAGAAGTTCATAACCAGGAAAAGGATGAACAGATACTACAATAAATTGAATAACAAAACAGAAAGCAAACATCAAAACATAAAACATTTTTCCTTACCATATGTAGGTATAAGGATTCCCAAAAACTATCAAAGTATTTTCATAAATATAATATTAGTATAAGTCAAAAAGAACATAATACGTTATCCAAATATTTCACTAAATTTAAATCTAAAATACCAAATAACAAAAGAAATAATATTATGTATATATCAAGTGCCTTGTACTAATTGTGACGCTGTCTATATAGGATAGACATTTCAGTATTTGGAAAATAGACTAAAAGGTGATCAATACGATAAAAACAATAAAACTGCATTAACGAACATGGAATATACAAAAACATAAATCCAATTATGAAGATTCAAAAATTCTTGAAACAGAATCTAATACACGAAAAAGAATATTTTTAGAAATGCTTCACATTCATAAGAACGAAAAAGCTATAAATGATAAAAAAGACCTTTATAATTTAAGTAAAATTTATATCTCTATTTTGTAAATTCTATAAAACTACAAATAATTAATTTAATCACTGCTATTAGAACAAAGCTCTAATTTGATTTTTTTTTATTTTGGTATTCATGATAAAGGTAATCTATAGATCAATATAAATACGCAAATTGTCAGTGTCAATCAAAGAAAAGCCGAAACGTCAAATTTATTTTTATTATCTTTCAAATTGAATAAAAACCAATTTTGAAACAGAAGATACCTAAAATCAAGAACATTTATATATATATATATATATATATATATATATATATATATATATATATATATATATATATATATATTATGAGCGGTTTCTCATTGGGTGGGTGGCAATGAAAAACCAAATTGGACTAACTTTAATGTATTTTCAAAGCTTTCGAATACTTATATATTCATCGTCTGGGATTGAAATTATGGTCAAATATAATATAAGAAATACCTATATATAAATGTATAAAAATAATTAAAATTTTACTTACAATAATTAATTAAGATTTTCGGTGGTTTTGAATTGTATTAATTGTTGTAAAAATTTTAAATTCATAAGTTTCAAAATTCAATATTCAAATTCACGTTGATAGAAATATTCCATATATTTATACACCTTTACCATATATAAAATCAGTTACTCCTAAACTTTCTGGAATCTTTAAATAACAAAATATTAGAATAGCTTACAGTCAAACCCTTAATATTCAATCTATTTCTACTAATTGAATTATAAAACACCAATATAAATTGCCTAACATAGTATATGAAATAGCTTGATAGATCTATCTAACTATCAGATCCTGAATTTAGATACTTAGCTATGGAGGATGAAATTGTAATAATTCAATTGAAGAATTTTTCTTAATGAATTAATTCTTTTTCGTTGTATAGAGAAAAAAATAAATAAAAAAAATTACTCTAATAAGGGAAATTAAAGATCCAATTGATGAAACAATATTTCATAGAGTAAAAATATCAGGATAATCGGAGTATCGTCGTGGTATTCCTATTGAACCTAAAAAATGTTATGAAGAGAAGGTTAAATTTACTTCAATAAATATAATAAAAAAATGAATTTTTCAATAAAAAATATTTAAAGTTAAACCTATAAATAAAGGGAATCATTGAACAATACCTGCTAAAATAGCAAATACAGCTCCTATAGAAAGAACATAATGAAAATGAGCTGAAACATAATAAGTATCATTTAAAACAATATCGATTGAAGAGTTAGCTAGGACAACTCCTGTCAATCCTCTAACTGTAAATAAAAAAATAAAGCCTAATGCTCATAATGTTGCTGGTCTATAGTTAGTTTTTAATCCATGAAATGTTGCTAATAATATAAACTAACTAAATAACTAAATAACTTTAATTCCACTAGGAGCTACAATAATTATAGTAGATGATGTGAAATAAGCTCGGGTGTCAACATCTATACCAACTGTAAATATATGATGAGCTCATACAATGAATCCTAGTAGTCCAATTGCTATTATGGTATAAATTAAACCTAATGTACCAAAAGCTTTTTTTCTTCTTTGTTGTCTAACAATATGAGAAATTAATACAAAACCAGGAATAATTAAAATATAAATTTTAGTATGTCCAAAAAATCAAAATAAATGTTGGTATAAAATTGGGTCCTCTCCTCCGGCAATATCAAAAAAAGATATATTCAAATTTCGATCATTTAATAATATAATAGCCCCAGCTAAAACTGGTAGGGATAATAATAGATGAATTGCTGTAATAACTACTAACAACTGCTCAAACAAATAGAGGTATACGGTCTAATGTCATATCTTTAGGTCGTATATTAATTACTGTATTAATAAAATTTATTGCTCCTAAAATAATTGAAGATATACCAGCTAAATGTAAACTAAAAATAGCTAAGTCTACTGAAGATCCACCATGTGCGATATTAGATGAAAGGAGGGGATAAACCGTTCATCCTATACCTGCACCTCAAAAACTTATATAATTTATTCGGGGATATGCTATATATGGAGCACCGATTATTAAGGGAACTAATCAGTTTCCAAATCCACCAATTATAATTGGTATTACTATAAAAAATTATGATAAATGCATGAGCAGCTACGATAACATTGTAAATTTGATCATTTCCAATTAAAGTTCCGGGATTTCCTAATTCTGTAAGTACTAGTACTCTAAGGGAGGTACCAACTATTCCAGCTCAAATCACAAAAATAAAATATAATGTTCCAATATCTTAATGATTTGTTGAAAACAACCATTTATTCAGTAAAATGACTGAGTTCTGGCGATAAATTGTAAATTTATTTATTAATATTAATATTCTTTTACCTAGCCTTATATTCAAGATATTAAATTGCAAATATAAAGGTAAATAATGTTTAAGGCTTAGATCATATATAATATCAACTTTGAAGGTTGATAATTCAATTTAACTTAAATCCTTATAAGATACTTAAGATCCTAGTACAAAGGTATAAGCTAAGTAAAGTAAATGCATTTAAGAGTAGAAAAATGAAATTCTTAAATTTTGTTGCTTTAACCAGATTTTCTACTATTAAAATAGTTAGAGAGGAAAATGTTTATCGAATATAAAAGTATAGGGCAATTAATAATTAAGATTACTCTTAAAGTGTATGTTTGACTTAAAACTAAGTTATTGATCACAATTCATTTTGGTAGGAATCCTAAAAATGGCGGTAAACCTCCTAAAGATAGAAAATTTAAAATAAAAAATTGTTTAATCAATTTATTTGCATTCAATGCATTAAAAAGTTGATTTAGGTTAAATAAATTTAATTTTATAAAAAAATAACGATATTTAAAGTAATAAAAAAATAAATAATAAAGTATACTTACCAAATTAACTTAGAATTTAATATTCCAGCAAGTATTCAACCAATATGATTAATTGAAGAATAAGCTATAAATTTTCTCAGGCTTGTTTGATTAAATCACAAAATTCCTCCTACAATAAAAGAAGTAATAATTACAAATGTTGAAAATTGAGGTATACTTAAATTATACATCACTAAAATTATTGGGGCTAATTTTTGTCACGTTAATAAAATAAGATTATCTATTCAATTTAGTCCTTCTATTATTACAGGAAACCAGGAGTGAAAGGAGGCAGCTTCTAATTTTGTTAATATTGCTGAATTAAGAATTATTATTAATCAAGTGTCAGAATTATTGGGGATATAATCTGAGGAGATTAATGATATAATTACAGTAAATAAGATAATAGTAGAGGCTAAGGCTTGAGTAATAAAGTATTTTAAGGATGCTTCTGCAGGATAAATATTTTTATTTGATTTTATTAAAGGAATAATTTGGATTAATCATTTTATAGCTTGCATTTAGGGGTGCAGGTCATTCTAGTTTATGGGGATAAACTAGACTGAAAAATTTGAATCAATCATTTTATAGTTTGCATTAAGGGATGTAGGTCAATCTAGTTTATGGGGATAAATTAGACTGAACAATTTGAATTAATCATTTTATGACTTGCATTCAGGGATGCGGGTCAATCTAGTTTATGGGGATAAATTAGACTGAAAAATTTTAATTAATCATTTTATAGCTTGCATTAAGGGTGTAGGTCAATCTAGTTTATGGGGATAAGTTAGATTATTTGATGAAGATTAATTGTTAAAAATTTTAAAATGTATATAATTTATATTTTTGGTTATAAATTATTATTTGGTTCTCATATATGAAGGTAATTTTATTATTAGTCGTATAATTGTAAATTAAAATATTAGGTTAAAATTTAAAAAATAAATTTTGGAATTAATTTGTTTTTAATTTTAGTCAGTGGGAAAAGTAAATATTTTTTAAAAGTTTTATTTTAACTTACAAATTAGGTGTTATTTTTTATTATATGTGAATTATTTTACAGAAGAATTTAACAGTGATTAAAATTATATATTAAAGAAATTTAAATTTGGAAGTAATAAGTATTATTAACAAAATTTGTGCCAGCAGTTGCGGTTATACAAATAATATAATTTAATTATATTAATAAAAATTAGTGTAAGAAATAATTTTAATATAAAATTTAATAAATGAAATTTTAAATTTTATTTATAAATTTAAATTTGTTGATGAAGTTTGAAAATTTAAAGTATGAACTAGGATTAGATACCCTATTATTTTAAATGTAATTAAAAATATTAAATTAGTAATAGCAATGTTCTTGAAAATTAAAAATTTTGGCGGTATTTTAGTCTTTTCAGAGGAACCTGTTCTGTAAATGATAATCCACGATTTAATTTACTTATATTATTAGTTTGTATATCATCGTAATTGAATATTTTATTAAAATTATAAATATTTAGAATTTAATATTTTAAAATTTATCAGATCAAGGTGCAATTTATATATAAGAAGTAATGCGTTACAATAAAAATATTTTTGGATAATTTCTATTATTAAAAATTTATATTTGAATTTGATAGTAATTTTAATAAATTGATTAAAATGATTTTACCTCTAAAATATGCACATATCGCCCGTCATTTTAATTTAATATGGAATAAGTCGTAACAAAGTAGATTCACTGGAAAGTGAGTCTAGAATACAAATTAGAGCTTGATTAAAAAGTATTTTAGTTACATTAAAAAGTTAATTGTGAGATTCAATTTAATTTGAAATAAGAATTTTATTATTTTTTTAAGTTAAAAAGTTTTAATTAAGTAAAATTTATTTTATTAATAAAAAAGAAAAAATTTATTCAATTATAGTAAATTGTATTGTGAAAGAAAATTTTATTATTAAAAAAAGATAAATTAATTTTTTCTACCTTGTGTATTAGGGTTTATTGAATAATATTTATATGTTTAATTTTTTCGAATTTAAAAGAGCTAAAAAATTAAAATTTTTATTGTGGAATAAATAATTTTAAATATTTTTTTGTAATGAAATGTTATTCGTTTTTAAACATATAATTTAATTTATTTATTTATTGATATAAATATTTTTTAATATTTTTATATTATTAATAATTGATATTTTTTTGGTTTGAAATCTGGAATGAAGGGTTGAATGAAAAAAATACTGTCTCTATTTAATTTTTATAAAATTTTATTTTTAAGTTCAAAAGCTTAAATAATATTAAAAGACGAGAAGACCCTATAGAGTTTTATAATTTTTTTTATAAATGATTTAGAATTAATTTTTTTATATTTAAAAACTATTTAATTGGGGTGATAAAAAAATTTAATAAACTTTTTTTCTATTTTTATATTAATTAATAAATAATTGATCCAAATATTTTGATTATAAGATAAAATTACCTTAGGGATACGAGCGTAATTTTATTAGAGAGCTCAATCGATAATAAAGATTGCGACCTCGATGTTGGATTAAAATTTATAATTGGTGCAAAAGCTAATTAATTAAGTTGTTCGACTTTTAAAATCTTACATGATCTGAGTTAAAACCGGTTTAAGCCAGGTTGGTTTCTATCTTTAATTAAATTTAACATTTTAGTACAAAAGGACCAAATGAAAAAAATAATTTTTATATTAAAATAATTATTTTGGCAGATTAGTGCAATGGATTTAGAATCTTTAAATGTAATTTATATTACAAATAATACTTGATATTAAAAGATTTTTTAATAATTATAATTTCAAGATTAATTTTAATTATTTGTGTATTAATTAGGATTGCTTTTTTAACATTATTAGAACGAAAAGTTTTAGGGTATATTCAGATTCGTAAAAGCCCAAATAAAGTAGGATTTATTGGTTTAATTCAACCTTTTAGAAATGCTATTAAATTATTTAGTAAAGAGCAAACTTATCCTTTTATAGTAAATTTTAATTTATATTATTTATCGCCTATTTTCATTTTATTATTATCTTTATTTATATGAATATGTATACCATTTATTAGAATTAGTATTAGGTTTAATTTAACAATTTTATTTTTTTTAGCTGTTTCAAGTTTAAGTGTTTATACAATTATATTAGCTGGCTGGTCTTCAAATTCTAATTATTCATTATTAGGCAGACTTCGTTCAGTAGCACAAAGAATTTCTTATGAAGTAAGACTAGCTTCAATTTTAATATCTTTTTTATTTTCAATTTTAAGTGTAAATTTAATTGATTTAATTAAATATCAAGAATTTATTTGATTTATATATTTATTATTACCATTATGTTTTATATGATTAGTTTTAAGTTTAACTGAAACTAATCGTACTCCTTTTGATTTTGCTGAAGGGGAATCAGAGTTAGTTTCAGGATTTAATGTTGAATATTGAAGGAGAGGTTTTGCTATAATTTTTTTAGCAGAATATGGAAATATTTTGTTTATAAAAATAATGTGTTTTTTTATTTATAGGGGCAAATTTAATAAGTTATATATTTTTTTAAATTATCTTTTTTATCTTTTTTTTGACTTTGAGTTCGGGGGATTTTACCTCTTTATCGTTATGATAAATTAATATATTTAGCTTGAAAGGGTTATTTACCTATTTCATTAAATTATTTAATTTTTTTTTGGAGAATAAGAATATTTTTTTTTATTCTTATAATTTAGTTAATTATTTTTAGTATAAGTTAATAGAGAATTTTAACCTCTTTTTTATATTTTCAAAATATAAACTTATACAAGTTCATTAACTATTTAAAAATAATAGAATCTCAAAAGTATGAAGTAATTGGGTTAATTAAATAATAAAGAAAATAAACTATTGTAAGAATTTGACCTGTTAAGATATAAGGGTCCTGAACTGGCCGAGCTCCAATTCACGTTAATAAAATAATAATAGATACTAATGTTTATGTAATTTATTTAGTGGATAAAATTGTGATCTTAAAAAATTTTTATTATTAATAAATGGAAGTAAATATAGGATAGCGATTGATATAATTAATGCAATTACTCCTCCTAATTTATTAGGGATTGAACGTAAAATAGCATAAACCAATAGAAAATATCATTCAGGTTGAATATGGACAGGAGTTACTAAAGGGTTAGCAGGAGTAAAATTGTCAGGATCTCCTAATAAGTAAGGATTTCTCTAAGTTAAAAAGATTAATAAAAAAATTATAATTAGAGCTCCTAAAATATCTTTAAAGATAAAATAAGGATGAAAAGGAATTTTGGCAATATTACTATTAGTACCAATTGGATTTCTAGATCCTAATTGGTGTAAGTATAATAAGTGGATAATTATAAAAGCAAAGATAATAAATGGTAAAATGAAATGAAATGTAAAAAATCGTGTTAAAGTTGCATAATCAACTGCAAACCCCCCAAATTCATTGTACTAGTATATTTCCTAAGTGAGGAAGTGCAGATATTAGATTAATAATAACAGTAGCACTTCAAAAAGATATTTGTCCTCAAGGTAAAACATATCCTAAAAAGGCAGTTGCTATAGTTAAAAAAATTGTTACACCAATTATTCATGTTTCTAATATGATCTATAGTAGATTCCTCGTCCAATATGAATATATAAACAAATAAAAAAAAAGAAGCTCCATTTGCGTATAAGTAATAATCATCCATAATTTACATCATTGATCCATTCCACCCAGTATTGACCCTTTTCATCGGTTACAGGTGATCCCCACATTGGGGACTTGGCATTTAGGTCTCCCAGAATAATGGCATCACTGTTGTTCGTTATGTGCTCCATTATACTGTCCACCTCAGTTTTGTAGTCTTCCATGCTGATGTTTGGGGATATATAGCAACATATCAGCTCAAGATCTTTGAGTTTGATAATTACGTGACCATCTCCGACTACCATAATATCAATACCTTGCTGAACTGCGGTGGCATACGCCATGTCTTGGGCTGCATAGGCACGTCCAACGTTGGCTTGAAGTATTTTAATATTGAACACTAAAGTTTTGACCGCGTGCAGTGCTGAGCCTGCGTCTGGTGTCACTAATTGCTTTTGATTTTTCCTTTACAAGCTTAAGGTAGTAAGGGCAAGCAGTCTGGTCAGCTCTGTGACCGTCTTTTTTGCATGTTAGGCAATAGCTTTTGTTAGTACAGTCTTTGGCCTTGTGGTTATCCTTGCCGCATTTAAGGCACATCTTCGAGTTATCGGTTCCTTTGCATTCATTGGTGCGGTGGCCAAACTCCAAACATTTGTAACACCTGGTGATTTTGACCCTTGCTCGGACCTGGCACGGTGCCCACCCTATTCTCACAGTATCCATTTTGAGTAATTCGCTGGCCACTCTTCTTTTGACCGCAAGTGTAGCAGTTTGGTTTCCCCTCTGGTTTGGTCTGCAAGAGAGCACTCGGACGTCATCTTCTTTTGCGTTTGCTACGCTTTTCCTGACATCTTGCTCTATCTGTTTTGCGTTCATATCTCCGTCTATGTCCGAGATATGAATAATGTCTTCATCTCTTTTAATTTCGACCTGGGTATCTTTATCCTTGTCCATTATAGCTTGTCTGAGGGTGGTTACTTGATTTTTTTCTCCAAGTATCTCCATAAGGACATCACCCTTAGCGGTTTTCTTAATGCCTTTTACCTTAACACCCATCTCGTCTATGTTCACACTACTCTTGATCGAACGGAGTATGTCAGCATATTGCTTTCCTTCAGATTTGATTATAATCTTCTCTGTTGTCGTCGCTGGTCCTCCCTTACTTGACTTAGGTGCTAGTCGGCTTGGATCTCTAGGTATAATAACTTGCACTTTGACCTCAGATCCCCTGAAGATACCTTCTGCGCACTTTCTAAGGTAGATTTTATCAATTTTGCCGAAGGTTACTACTTGAATTTCCGCCATTCCATGGTTTTGAACCTCTGCTTGCAGTTTGCCTAGCAACTGATATAGTTGACCCATGTCGTTTTTCCCTTCTGGGTTGACCTTGTACGGCAGCATGTACATGGTTCTTGACCTTGCTCCATTTTTGCCTTTGCTGAGTATGACCTCGGTGTTCGTCCTCACATATTCAATACACCCTTCCTCAAGTTCTTCGCACATAAGGCTTGTTATTTCCGGAAAGTTGCATTTTAGGTCGCTTTCCGTAGTGGTGGTCAAGGTTAGATCAGGGTCTGCTACTATTACCAGGTCTCCTCGTAGCTCTCTAAGCGATCCCAGCTCTGTAACAACGGTGCTTTGGTAGCAGCTTTCTGGCCACTCGAGATGTATTACCTCTTCTAGCCCTGTCCATCCTTTTCTTGCTGTTATTTGCGTCTCAACCCTGGTACGTATTTCATTTGTAAGATCGAGTAACTCTCGTCTTATGTCGGTTTCATCAGCTTGGACTCCTATACTTTGTCTTGCGTAGCTAGGATTATTGTCCTCTGGTTTAGCTAAATTATTAGCAGTTTTGCTCTTACCTGGCGATGATTGCTCAGTGTTGTTTCGCACCATCTGCGTGTGTCTGATGTTTAAAACATCCGTTCTTCTGTTCAGGGTTGCCATTATGCTTACGAGCTCTCTCGTTATTGCCTTGATTTCAGGTTTTGTCTTTGTACTTACTTTGACTTCATTTTTTAATTCGTCAACTTTTTTATTAAGACTACCCAAGACGGTCATAGCAGCAGTCATCTCTTGGCTAGTATCATCCGGGATATGCTTTCCATGTGAGTCTCGCTTTCGTTTCTTTTTGTCTGGACTGGTATATTTTGCCAGTCCGTCGTGACTGTTGTCGCTACTTGCTTCGTACGTCGTGTTACTGTGGCTCCCAGTCTTGTCATCTTGACGTGTGCCAGAGTTTGTCTCTAGGCTAGCAAAAACATCATCCGTGGCAGAGGCAGTTGAATCTTTGCGATTCATTGGTGGTGTTCTTGCCAATGAGGATCTCCTAACACTAAGGTCTGTAGTAAACATCCAGTGATACCATGTTGGGGTCATATCTCCTTCATTTTGTCCTTTGCCTTCTAAAGACAATGCAGTTTTTTCGTCGTTTGAACTATAGCTATCCATTTATTTCTTGTCACCAGCGCTTCGTATGTAAGGGGGCGTGTCGAGTTGATTGAGAACGGGTGTACCCTCGGCTGTCGCCTACCCAGTTCACTGAGGCCCAATCCTCGCTTAGCCAGTCCCGGAACACACAGACGGACCAGACTCGCCCGGGGCGATGTGAACTTCCGACTTCCACATTCAATACATACTACCTGATCAGGGCCCGTAGTGGCTGGCTTCCGATCCCGCGCCATCATCCACCTCGGCAGAGACTAGCTCACATCAGCATCGGCAGCTACTTGGGTGACGAACCGAAAGCAGGGCGATGCACTCCCAGCAGACTACAGCGCAGAACCAATCCGGGATACAGGAAAAAAGGTAGGAAGCCCCCTAGCCCTCGCAACCTAATAGCGTCGGGGGAGGAAAATCTTCTAGGAATAGTGGGGTTTTTTGGGAAGAGTCCACCTTGGGAGTGGGGTGGAGCTCTAGCTAGGGTACCTCGGGCTTGCCACACCCGTAGTCGCAGTGCGACCCCCTCAGGGGCGATTTATTTCATTGGTTGTAACATTTGTTTTATCTATAATCTTATTAATTATTTCACCAAATTTAATTTCTATTTTATTAGGTTGAGATGGTTTAGGCTTAGTTTCTTATTGTTTAGTTATTTATTATCAAAGTTTAAAAAGTTTTAGGGCTGGTATATTAACTGCTTTAAGGAATCGAATTGGTGATTGCCAATATCAATTGCTTGAATATTAAATTTTGGAAGATGGAATTTTATTTTTATTTTAGAAATTAAAAAATGGCATTATATTATACAATTAATTAGGTATTTAGTAGTTTTAGCTGCAATAACAAAAAGAGCCCAAATTCCTTTTTCTTCTTGGTTACTAGCAGCTATAGCTGCACCTACTCCTGTTTCTTCTTTAGTTCATTCTTCTACTTTGGTTACTGCTGGTGTTTATTTATTAATTCGCTTTAATTTTTTTCAGTTAGTAATAATTTAATAATAATTTTATTATTTATTTCATCAATAACAATATTTATATCAGGACTAGGGGCTACTTTTGAGTTTGATTTAAAAAAAATATTGCTTTATCAACTTTAAGACAATTAGGTTTAATTGTATCTATCTTGTGTTTTCAAAGAGGCAGCCTAAGTTGTGACTGCGAGGACCAGCTCTCATACCAGCGCTTTGGTGGTCTTCCAGGCGGTCTACTTGTATTGGGTCTCTCTTCCTTTGCGATTTTCGCCAGTCGATCGTTGTTCATTCTATTGACATGATCTCTCCATGCTCTTCTTCTAGTTCTGGCCCATCTCACTATATCCGGAACGTCACACATTCTTCTAATTTCATTGCTCCTTATTCTGTCTCTTATTAATTCATGCTTTATTTAAAGCTTTATTATTTATATGTGCAGGCAATATTATTCATAACTGATTTAATTGTCAAGATATTCGTTTTATAGGTGGTTTAGTAAAACATTTACCTTTAACATGTACTTATTTGAATATTTGTAATTTATCTTTATGTGGTTTACCTTTTTATATCAGGGTTTTATTCTAAAGATTTAGTGGTTGAATTTATATCAATGAATTATTTAAATATTCATATTTATTTAATTTTTTATATTTCAATTGGATTAACAATTTCTTATAGATTTCGTTTAACTTATTATTCAATAATTGGTACTTTTAATTTTATATCTCTACATATGATTCAAGAAGGAAGAATAATTATATTAAAAGGAATGAGAGGATTAATTTTATTTGTAGTTTTTAGTGGAAGACTATTTTCATGGTTACTTTTTTCTACCCCTTATTTTATTTTTCTAGCTTTTTTAGAAAAATATTAACTTTATTTGTAATTATGATTGGAAGATGGTTAGGCTATGAATTGCCTAAATTTAAACTTTCTTATCAGTTATTAACTTTAAACTTTTTAATTTCAAGGTTGTTTATAAGAATAATATGAAATATGCCTTATTTGTCTACATTAGGGGTAAATTATTTACCATTATATATAGGAAAATTATATTCAAAAATTTTTTATCAGGGTTGATTAGAATATTATGGAGGTCAACAAATAGCAAAAAATTTAAAAATGTTAACTTTTATGCAATTATTTTCAATTAATCATTTAAAAATTTATTTATTATAATTAATTTTTTGATTAATGTTTTTATTATTAAATATTTACTTAAATAGCTTATAAAGAGTGTCATTTTGAAGAAATGAAGGAAGTCAAAGACTTTTAAGTATTTATAAGAAAAATCTAATTTTACAATGAAAATTTATTGTTTTTTAAACTATATAAATAGAAATAAAAACAAAATTTCATTGCTTAAGAATTAAGTTAGAAGCTTATTCTTGAATTTCTTATTTCTTTAATTGGAGAATTAAAAATAATCATTTTATAAATCAAACTTTTAGGTCGAAACTAAATACAATATTTTGCTTGTTATTTAAGATAAATTGAATAAATCAATAATTTTTAAATGCAACTTAAATGTTATAATTAACTATTATCCTAATTAATTCAATTAAGGCTCCTTCGTTTCATTCATGATATAGGCCTCATAATAAAATAAAAATAAAGATGATTAAAATTATTGAATATTTCATAATGTTAGAAATTTTTATTGTTATAATTAATGGTAAAAGTAAAGTAATTTCAACATCGAAAATTAAAAAAATAATTGCATTAAAAAAAATGTAGAGAGAAGGGAAGACGAGCTAAAGTTTTGGGGTCAAATCCACATCAAAAGGACTTCTGTTTTCTCGGTCATAATATCTTTTTTTAAATTTAAAATAATTGTTAGTAATATTAAAATTAAATTATTATTATTAATCTTATTAAAATTTTAATTATTTATACTAGATTCTAGATTTTTTGATTGGAAGTCAAATATAATTTTTATATTATATAAATTATCTACATCATCAATAGATAGAAATGTATAAGAATAATCATACTACATCAACAAAATGTCAGTATCGAGCAGCTGCTTCAAATCTAAAATGATGAACAGAGGAAAAATGGTTTAAAAATTGACGAATTGTACAAATTAATAACAATGTTGTTCCAATGATAATGTGTAATCCATGAAATGCTGTTGCTATAAAAAAAGAAGGAATCAGCAATTGAAAAAGGGGCTTTGATATACTCAAACCTTGTAGAATTGTAAAAAAGATTCCTAAAATAACTGTAAAAAATTAGTCCTTGAAGTCCTTGTGTGAAATTATTTTCTATTAATCTGTGATGAGCTTATGTTACTGATGTTAATAAAATTAAAGTGTTAAACAGAGGAATTTCAATTGGATTAAATGTTTGGATACCTTTAGGAGGTCATAATAGTTCTGATTCAATTCTAGGAGCTAATGATCTATGAAAAAATACACAAAAAAAAAGAAATAAAAAAAATACTTCAAATGTAATAAATAAAATTATCCCTCAACGTAATCCTTTAGTAACTAAAAAGGTATGTGATCCTTGATAGGCTCCTTCTCGAACAATATCTCGTCAACATTGGTATATAATAAGTATTGTAATTAATAAACCAATTATTAATAGGTTATTGTTATAATAAGCACCCTCTAAATATCGCACTTTAATAATCCTGTTTTCCCGCTCGCCCTCGCGAAGATCAGGTCGGTACTTCCTCTTAGTGCTGAAAAAAAAACTATTTTTTTAATGTTTTTTTTTTAAGTCGATAAATGTGTACTATATATTTAACAATTATTTTTCGTACGTTATGGTGTTCCATTATGTGGTGATCCACTTTCACTTTAATACCTTTGTTTTATTGTTTTTTTTCTTTTATGTGGTATGGTGTTCCATTTTTAGGTTAATTAATAAAGACTCCAATAAATCAATTAACTCATCCGTACTATTTACCTTTTCGTCTGAAGACGTTTCTGATTCAGTTATTGCACCAGATTTCTATTCTCTTGCGACTGACATCTTTAGTGTCTTTTTTATATCCTTGCTATAGAACCAAGCTTCCTACACTGTATTTAGTGTTCTCTTTCCTTTTCTTGTTAAACTGCTTCTGCATTTTTTTTGCTTTGTAAGTCCATTCTTGTTTAGGCTTTTTCTGCGATTGCTTGCCTATTTTAGGTGTGGATATCTTTTTCATCTAAATTTCCGTGACGATATTTATCAAAACCAAACATTAATGTGTGTGGGGTGTACCCTGTACTTTCATTAATGGTATTGTTCATTCCCCAGACAACATCTGGCAGTTTGTCGTGCCATTCGTTTTCATTCTGTACACTCCTATTTATGCCATCTAGAGGGTACGGTTGTAGCATTAGACTTGTCCATTTGAACGGGACGAAGCTACTGCATTTAGAACCAATTTAATTTTCCTTTCGTCGCAAATTATTTAAATGTTTTAGATTTAAAGGCCTTGCCACGATTTGCGATAATACGTTTGGGTATTACAAACATACTAAATAAATCTTTTAAACAATATGTTACTTCATTTGAGTTTGTTGTTTTAGTCGGTCTTACAAACAAGTTGTTTGAAAACGAATCCACGATCATAAAAATGTATGCGTTTTGTTTTACAAAAGGGTTCTATGTGGTTAATATGCCATGTACCAAGGGGTTCCTTTGGTTTAGCTATAGGGTGAAGGAAACCTTTTTTGCCATATAGACTTTTCTTATATGCACAATCAATACATGCATTAACATACTTTTTTATGAACCGTGTCATTTTTGGGAACCAAAATTTACTTTTTATTAAAGTTTCGCATCGTTTTAAACCTATTTCATCATATTTTCTCATTATATTAAACCTATATATTTTCGGAATTACCAGTCTTAATTCGCCATTTAAAATTTTCCTGTAAACTCTATCGTTTTTAAGACAATACGTGTTTTTTATTTCTTTAACCGCTGTGCTCGATTTTAGTTTTTCGCGAATTATTCGAATTTGTTCGTCTTGTATTTGTACTGTTAGTGCCCAGTCGTCAATTTCAAGTCCTAAAACATTTTCCGTGTTTCGGCTTAGGGCATCTACATGCGACATTTTGCACCCTGACTTTCATAAGCTACGGGCTTTAGTCTGCTGCTTGTTTTTTGGAAATGGATACCGGCAATGCCTTTCGAGTTAGCGTCAGTATGTAGTTATTTTTTTGAATCTAGGGTTGTATATCGTTAAAGCAGGTTCATTTATTAGAATTTATTTTATTTTTGAGACTGCTTTATTTTGACTTTAACCCCAATCCCATTTTACGTTTTTTCTTAGGAATTTCTTTAATGTGACTATTTCGGCATGATTTTTAATGAATTTCCTGAAAAATGAACTTAGACCTAAGAACTGTCTTACTTCATGCACATTTGAGGGGGTTTTTAAATGTTTTTATTGCTTCTACCTTTTTTGAACCGGGTTTGATTTCGTTTCCACTAATTTCGTATCCCAAAAAATCAATTTTAGTTTTGAAAAAATAACATTTTCCCAAGTTTAATTTTAAGTTGCTTTTTTCGCATATCTCTAAAATAGTTTAAGTTTTTCCATTCCCTGAAATATCGATTTTGATGGAATCAAAATATCGTCAAGGTAAACTAATATTTCCGAATGACGTAATGGACCCATAATATTATTCACCCATCGCTGAAAAGACGCGGTAGCGTTACATAAGCCAAATGGGACCCTGAGGAACTCGTATTGACCGTCTAGAGTTATAAAGGCTGTTTTATCTATAGAATCTTTTGTTAAAGGAATTTGGTAATAACCTTCTTCCATATCCAAGCTACAAAAATATTTATTTCCGCCTAATTGTTTATAAGGTCCTCAATATTTGGTAATGGGTAATGATCTTTTACAGTAATAGCATTAAGCTTTCTATAATCAATGCATAGTTTATAATCTCCATACCTGCTGATAATAGTTCATTTATTTGCTCTCGCATTATTGTTTTTTCTTTTTCTGGCAATCTATACGGTTTATAAGTATATTGTTTGTTTTGAATTTAAGGCTGTGGAAAATTCAGTATTATTTATTTTGACCAGCTCGGCAGGAGATCGTGCAAAGCAAGATTGTTTTAAATTTAGTAAACGAAATAGATCATCCAGTTCGCCATCCGCCAAATCACCTCGTTTTATTACAGAAGACTCAATGTTATTTAACTTTTTGACTTGAATACTATTTTTGTTTTCACCTTCATATTTTGATAAAGTTACTTGATTGGGTTTTATTTTCAACATGATATTCGGTTGACTTAATATAGGCTGTCCTATAATAATATCAATATCATTCATTGGTGTATTTACTATTAGGATTTCTGTAGAAAAATCTATTTTATTTATTGAAACATCGGTTTTAATTAGGCCCTTTGGAATCACAAATGACCCACCAAAACCTCTAATAACCGTAGTAGAGGGCATCAATTGTAATTTTGTTTGATTTAGAACCTTTATATTTGCCACATTTATTGAACTACCAGTATCTAAATACCCTCTAAACGGAATATTATTTATTATAACAACCAATTTATATAAATCATTTTGTGCTTGCCCTAAAGTGTTGACCTACTCAAAATTTTACAAAAATCGCATCGCTTTATCTTTGTTTGGAACTAGCTTGTCGTTTAAAGCAATCCTTGGTAGCGTGGTTTGTAAGACGGCATACTGAACATCGCGATGTTTCTGGTCCACCCTGTTTTGAAGTAGATGGTTTAGTGTCCTAACTTCCCACAAACGTAGCACTCAATTTTAGATCTCTTTTCTGAGGGAGGCTGTATTGCGCTTTTTTGGGGGCTTTGATAATTGTCCATAGGGAAAATAAAGCCTGCGTACAGCTCATCTGGAGTGATACATTGAAGTGCGCGAGCGTTTGGCTGCAACTCATCAGGGAGTCCTCGAATTATACAGGAGATTGTAGCTTCATTGTCTAGTCGGCATTATTGCGTAAGATTCAGTTTCGCATGATAGTAGTGAGTCATGAGTAGTGAGTCGGGACTTTTTTTTCGTGCGACTAGTTCGTCGTGGCGTAGAGAGAGTGGTAAGAGAATGGCGTAATCAACACATCTGGAAAATAAATGCCCTGGATAACGATGTTTTCCACTCAGCCCAAGTTCTGTCATAGTTGTCCAAACGAAAAAACCATTCACGCGCTGCACCCCTTAACTTCATTTGCATGTATCCAGTTTTCTCATAATCGGTCCATCCGTGAATCTGGGAAAGTTGTTCAATTTTATTTAGCCATGAAATCACAGTGTGATAGCGATCATCGGGATCGAACGGCGGTTTTTAATTTTAGTCAGTGGGAAAAATTTTACAGGAAGTTTATTTTGTGTTTATTTAATTCTATTTATATTAAAAATTTTATTGTAACTTAAAAATAAGGTGTTATTTGTTATTATATATAAATTATTATATAGAAGAATTGAACAGTGATTAAAATTATATATTGTAGAAATTTAGATTTAGAAATAATAAGTATTATTAACAAAAATTGTGCTAGCAGCTGTGGCTAGACAATAATATAATTTAATTTTATTAATAGTAATTAATTGTTTAGAACAATTTCAATATAAAATTTAATAAGTGAAATTTCAAATTTTAATGATAAATTTAAATTAATTAAAGTATTTAATATTTATTTAATTTTTATGTTTTATAAATCTATATGTGATTCTCTTTCTGGGATTTTCAATGAAAGTTTTTAAGTGAGATATATATATATATATATATATATATATATATATATATATATATATATATATATAGTTACTAAAAACATTATTGAAAATTTCATATTAAAGATATTCTTGGGTGATATACACATTTCTATTATTTTAATCTATTAAATGTTTATATCGGAAAAACCTATATGTTTAAAATTTTCTATGAAAATTTCCATGATTGATTAGCATTTACTGTTAGTGGAAAAAAATTGCACAAAATTCTGTTGCAAAAAATGTGCAAAAAATGTGGCAAAATTGCACAAAAATGAACATTTTTTTAATAAAAAATTTTTCTTTCTCTTATTAACATCTTAGGTAATTTTAAATTCCATGTTTAATTAGAAACTCTTTTATTAAAAAAATGATGTGTTTGAAAAAAGGGTAATTTTCAAAGAATTAATTATATGTAATCCACCTTCATTAACCCCCACCCCTGTCCCCCAAAAAATTACACTTAATAGATCAAACTATTTATTTTAACATCAAAAGTTAATATACATCTTATATTAAAGTGTAAAAAAGGTAAGCTAAGTTCAAGCTACTAGGCTCATACCCCATTTATAAAGGTTTCTTTCCTTTTTAATAATTTTTTTTATACCGACTTATCGCAATTCCACAGCAAATAGTTTTGCTGGGAAACTTTCACCTCCACTGCGTGTTCCTGCGTCGCGGTGGGGCTCGGACGGTTTGTATGTCCTCTGTTAGTCGCTTTTATCTGAACTCCGCTCATTAATCATTTGGCACCATTAACAAATATTTCTTCATAATGATGAGCTGCCTTTTTTGTGATTCCTTCTTTTCTGTTTTGCTCCCTACTTCTCCCTTCCCCTGCTGCATGCAGGGATGAGGAGTTCGGGTCTATCTATTATCTTCTAATGTTGCTGTGTGTTTGGACTTCTTTGTCTACTGTCCTGTTCCTTTCTTTTTAGAATTTTTTCCACCATACTCTCAACGGCTTTCCATTTAAAATCTGCTTCCATCATGATCTGCACTATATTTTCTGGTCGTAACTCAGCTCTTACTGTTATTTCAGACAAGTTTCTAATATCCGCCCACGCAGGACATCTGAAAATTGTGTGCTCTGCATTATCTATCTCCGAGCTACAGTATAGGCAGAGGTCATTTTCAGCTTTACCTATTCTCCTAACATAACTTTGGAAGAAGCCATGGGCTGTCATTGTTTGGGTCAAATGGTATCCAATTTCACCACAGGATCTCTCATACCACGACGTAATATCTGGTAGCAGTTTGTGAAGCCACACGTCCTTGTCGCTGGCGTTCCATCTATTTTGCCATTTCTGTACTGTTTCTTTTCGAAGAGCCTTTTTCTCACCTGCTGTCATTCCTATCGCTCTCGATCTCTCTTCAACTAGAAGATCTATAGGTATTATTCGTGCAAGTACTCTTGCAGCCTCGGTTGAGATAGTACGATAGCCCCTGCATATTCTCAGTGCTACTCTTCTTTGTACTCGGCTGGCTACGGTGTTATATTTGTTAATCTCTAGAACACTACCCCAGATTGGAGCTGCGAATAAAAGTATAGATTCCGCCACGCACCCCAGAATCCTCCTTATTGCTTCACATGGGCCTCCCATATTAGGCATTAGACGACTGAGAGCAGAAACTGTAACGTTCGCTTTGTTACACACATATCTGAGGTGTTCAGTGAACTTGAGCCTTCTGTCTATGATTACACCTAGGTATTTCACATGGATCTTAGGTGAATGGCGAGACCTCCGATTTTAAGTTCTATTGGGCCATGACGTTTCTTCCCAACTATCATCACAGCTTCTGTTTTCTCGGGAGCTATCTTAAGTCCAACTGACCTCATCCAAGCTTCTATTTCTTCCAAAGCATCATTACACCTTTCCATTAGAACTTGTTCTGTTTTGGCTTTGATCATGACTGCGAGATCATCTGCATAGGCCACTGTCGATACTCCTTCCATTAGTCCTAAGTTTAAAACCCCATCATAGATAATGTTCCACAGCAATGGGCCCATAACACTACCTTGTGGCACTCCAGCTGTAATGGGTACCATCTCATCCTCCTCTATACAGAGAGACCTGCTAGAAAGATAACTGCTCACCATTCTTAGGATGTAAGGAGATATGTCCCTCCTCTCCAGTTCACCTATTATCTGCTGCCAGTCTACTGTGTTAAACGCATTTTGAACATCCACTGTAACAAGTGCACACAATTGTCTATTTCTAAAGGTCTTCCGCAGCTCTTCTCTCGCAAAGCTGCAAACACTTTCTATGGAATTTACTGTAGACATACCCTTTCGAAAACCAAATTGCCTGTTAGAAAGATTTTGCTTGTGTTCAAGCTCTTTGCGTATCCTTTCTGATAGTAAGTGCTCTAAGAGTTTCCCTAAGGTGTCCAGTAAGCATAAGGGTCTAAAGGATGATGGGCTAGGCCCGTCCTTATTAGGTTTCCGTAGTAGTACCAGCCTAGCCATTTTCCAGCAAATAGGGAAGAGGCCCTCTCTAAGAAGCGTGTTGAACATTTTCAGTAAGTATTCGGGTGCTACTTTTACCACTAGTTTGACTACCTCTGAAGGGATGTCATCTGGACCTGCCGCTTTACCTGGTTTCAATTTATTTGCTGCCTCTTTAAGTTCTTCTGTGGTGAACAGGTCAAAAGTTCCAGCAACGTACTTCTTCCAAGTAACCTCTTCGTGCTGCGGGAATAAAGCATTTACCACTTCCTTTTTCTTTTCAGGATCTATTTTTGTGTATACTGGGAGCTTTTTTCTTACTATCTTATAGCCCAAACCCCAGATATCAGCTCTTTTGCTTTCTGAATGGCCCTGTTTAACTCTTGTTTTTCCAATTTATAAGCATTGGTGGTTTCTTCAACCGCCGCAGATGTGCCAGTTCTTCTTTTTCTTTGCATGGCTCTTCGCATCCTGATACATTCTGTTCTCTGTTGAGCTATTTCATTTGACCACCAGTATACTTCTCTCCTGCAGGACACCTCAGTTTCTCTTCTTTTCGGAATTGCTCCGTCACATGCTGCTGTAATAGCAGCAACACAGGCATTTGTGTCCTTGGTTCCATATTTTTCAATATTTTGAATCAGGGACTTTTTAAAGGCCATTTCATCAATCTTACTAGATATCCATTTTTTGCTTCTTTTGGATTTCCCAAGGTGATCTATCGCTGCCGATTTCTCCATTTCTAGGTAAATATACTGGTGGTCACTGAGTGTCTCCTTCTCAAGTACCTCCCATAACTTGACATATTTACTGAGTCTTTCTGAGTCCTTTTTAATAATAAAATCATATTTTTTACTTCAATAATAATTGGAGCTTTAATTTCAATTTCATCTTATTCCTGATTTAATATATGAATTGGTCTAGAAATTAACCTTTAAAGAATCATCCCCTTAATAACAGAAAAAAAATATTTTTCTCGCAGAAGCGTAATTATTTCATTAATTGCTTCCCAATTATGTCCCCAATAATTCTCATACTTGGTTCTCAGAAGTAATAAAAGGTTTAAATTGAATAAATAACCTTATTTTATTAACATGACAAAAACTAGCCCCAATAATTTCAATTATGTATAATTTAAGAATAATAATTTTGAACATTCGTAATTATTACTTCTTCTATCGTAAGAGGAATTTAACGGTTAAATCAAACAAGATTACGAAAAATTATAGCATATTCTTCAATTAACCATATCGGTTGAATGCTGGCAGGAATATTAAATTCCAAATTAATTTGATTAGTATATTTCATTATTAATTTTTTTTACTTTAAATATTGTTATTTTTTATGAAATTGAACTTATCAACTTAAACCAACTTTTTAGTTCATTAAATGCGAACAAATTAATTAAATTTCTTTACTTAGCTTATGCCTTTGTACTAGGATCTTAAATATCTTATAAGGATTTAAGTTAAGTTAAATTATCAACCTTCAAAGTTGATATTATATTTGATCTAAGCCTTAAACATTATTTACCTTTATATTTGCAATTTAATATCATACTTGAATATAAGGCTTGGTAAAAGAATATTAATATTAATAAATAAATTTACAATTTATCGCCCGAACTCAGTCATTTTACTGAATAAATGGTTGTTTTCAACAAATCACTAAGATATTGGAACATTATATTTTATTTTTGGGATTTGAGCTGGAATAGTTGGTACCTCCCTTAGAGTACTAGTACTTACAGAATTAGGAAATCCCGGAACTTTACTTGGAAATGATCAAATTTACAATGTTATCGTAGCTGCTCATGCATTTATCATAATTTTTTTATGGTAATACCAATTATAATTGGTGGATTTGGAAACTGATTAGTTCCCTTAATAATCGGTGCTCCATATATAGCATATCCCCGAATAAATTATATAAGTTTTTGAGGTTCAGGTATAGGATGAACGGTTTATCCCCTCCTTTCATCTAATATCGCACATGGTGGATCTTCAGTAGACTTAGCTATTTTTAGTTTACATTTATATCTTCAATTATTTTAGGAGCAATTAATTTTATTAATACAGTAATTGATATACGACCTAAAGATATGACATTAAACTGTATACCTTTATTTGTTTGAGCAGTTGTTAGTAGTTATTACAGCAATTCTGCAGCAAGGGTGGGAAATATTAGGAAAATGTTGTGAAAATTCAATACGACTTTTCCATGATTTTTAAACTGCATGCCATTTGAACAATACTTGATTTTTATAATTTATTGACGTTAGCAAATTTGGCATGCACAACAGGAAATTGTAAAGTAGTGGCATGCATGACGTAAATTGTAAAAAACGCGGTTGCAATTTCCGTGACTTTATTCTGCATGCCATTCAATATTTCATTAAAAAACATTATTTTAAGTTGATAAAAAAATGGCATGCGTATTACATTAGCCTGGCATAAAAAACTTGTGCAAAAATAAAATTAAAAAAATTTTTTCAACAAATTTAAAAATAAGGAACATTTCCCTGTTTTTTGCATGCCTTTTTGTACATTGTCTGTAAATATTATTTTAAACTTCAATAACAAATGGCATGCATGTTTATTGATGAAAAATTACTTAAATAAACAAAAAAGCCGCTGCCAATACATTGGTACGTGGCTTTCTTCCAAAAACTTTTTATTTGCAAAACTGTACACTTGTATTAATACACTTATATTAAAACGGAAGATGAATCAGTGTGTAATGATACTGATTCATCTTCCGTAGTTTCTCCAATGTCGGATTCACAATCACTGTCATCGTTATCAGTTTCATCCCCGAAATCTTCAAAATTAGTTGTTCTTACTAATTCATTATCCGTATCTGTTTCTTCTGGATCTTTCAAAATTAAATAAACATTTGATTTTTAATTATCAATTTGAACAATTTTATCAATGGGGAGAAATACCTAAAGTTCTCTAGCGCGGCTCGCGAGCGCTAAATTCTATTGTTTTCAACTCACGGAATTTTCCCCCTATTTGTTATGAAAGTATGAATAAAAAAATGAAATACCTTCAGTTATTTCTTGAATATTTGAAGGTACGTCCTCGCCCTCGAACCACTGGAAGGAATACATGTCATCTTCGAGTTTCCAGCCGAATTCCAGAATATTTAGAGTTTCGTTGGGCACTGGAGAAAAGGTATTTTTCCACATGTGTCCAATGTATGAAGCTCGAAGTAATTGCTGCTTGAGTTCACGCTTACAAGGTGGTAATGTGCAAGCGTCAAAGTCTTTTAATTTTTGTTTGAACTCGTCCGTGGGCTCGATGTTAGTAGTATATGTCGAGAAGAATATTTTTAATCGAGCTTCATCGACATTCGAGCAATTTTTTACCCCATTTTTTACTGTAGCGTACATTTTGCAGACAAAATCTTCGAGCGGGTCAAAAGCATTTTCATAATTGCTGTTTCGTGGATCTTGTAAAACTGTAAATGCTTTTTGATATTGTTCATTTTCTGAGTACAGCGCCCACGGTTTTCTTTTCCCCTTTTGATGAAAAGCTGGGTTGTAATCACAGCCCGTTAATGCGTGGAACGCTGGTAAACTAGAGCATTTGACGCTTCCCAATGTGTCATAAATTTTATTAATATTTATGTACCGCCGATTATTGCCCGTACCATACAACATCCAAATCGTGAGGGGCGCTGACAATTGAGATCGATAACGCCCAGTAACCAAAGATTCTTCCGGTTTTTCTTACAGCCACTCCAATTTATTGACAAATTCAAGTAATCAAATGTCTTCGAGTAAGTGGAAACTTTCCATTTGTTATCGAGTGAATTTTATTGATGAAAACATTCGAATTTTGAAGTTAAGGGAAATTTTTTAAGATTTTTCAATATTGAAAGTAACACTGGTCAAAATCAGAAAAATTCATAACATAAAGATATATTTTTAAGTATTGTGAGAAAAAGAGTATTGAACGTGTGTGTTATAGGTATAATTTTGACCAGTGTAGCTCTTAATTCATATCAATTTGTAATTAAATGATGTCTTCTCCAATTAGAATATTCGACAATTACAGCATTTCCCCAGTAGTCGTTCGATGTATGTAAATTTTTACGTATCAGATTTCTTGAATTATTCTTATTCCTCTTTCTCCTACCGCTCCCACAATTTTTTCCAATGTATTTTCAATGCTTTTTCGGTCTTTTGCCATTATTTGTTTTCTTTGGATAATTATGACTATTACATCACATTCCCTTAGATATTATATCTTCCACTGCTATATTTAAGTCCATCACCACCTCACTATACTCCAAAGTTTATTCCAAATTTTATTTTTCCTTTTGATTTTTTCATCATTTTAACCATTATTATTTTTTGTCTGGTTGTTTCATGACCTTTCTAATTGACCTTCCTTTCAAACAGTTTATTTAGTGTTTGAAAATGATATTCATGGCTAATTTACAAATTCAATACTGATATTAAGCTTTTCACTAATACAGTTACGACACTTTTTGAAATCATACTTTATAAAGCTTCAAAAGTGCACTAAAAACTGAAAAAGAATTTAAGGATAGGGGTGGTAGCGGACAAGGTTGATACGTTCAGTTGAATAGAAAAATGTTTATGAGAGGATATATTGCTATTCATGAAAAAGACAAAATTTGAACGTGCTTACATTTGGTTTTGTTATAATAAATTGTTGATATTTTTTTAAATTCTATTATTACCAAATTCTGACGGCAAATGTACCAACTTTATCGACTACGACCCATAAATGTCCTTATTTTCCACTTTTTAGTGTACTTTTAAATTTTTATATAGGTTGATTTTGAAAAAAAATTTTATGAAATCTGCTTCCAACACTATTTGTCTTGTTGTTATTATTGTTTTCATCATTTATTGTTTAGTCTTTTCCTCCTTATGTCAATTATTTGAATTGATATACTCATTTTGTGCCTCCTTCTACTTATTTCAATAATTGTTTGTGGAGTATTTGAGTTCCATGTTCCGATTTTTCTATATTATAGGCATTTCTGTTTTTTATTACATATTTTTCCACCAGCATCATAAGAAGTCCGATTCTTCACCGATATGTACAACTGAAAACAATCTACTGCCGGAAGAAAAGAAAAATAAATTAATGGAACTGAGGATTTTCGTCCGATTGCAAGTGAGTAGGGCCAGAAAATATTACAAATCTGATATCGATTGCTTCCAGAAAATGGAACCATACGTTTCTGACGAAATAGAAATGACCAAAGGTTATAATCGTATAATTATAAAAAATGAATCGAACTTCTATTTACGGCAGATATCACCAAGAAGATTCATTTGAATTTTTAGAACTCTGTACCTGACAGGGAGAAGGCGGGAGTATAATTTTATAATTCGTTTTTATGTTATTCATTATTTAATTTGACGAAGCTATGTGAAAGATACATAATGCTGACAATTTGAACATTTGAAAATATTTGAAAAATTGTAATACTTTTTATAAATGTACCAATTATCAATCATTATATTTGATCGACAAGAATAATGAAAAGATCCTTAAGAATATTGTCACACAGTTATAATCGATATAAATGTAAATCACGACACCATGCTCTTGATGTATATTTAGTATGTTATACATATAAATGCATAAAAGCAGTAAATGGTTTATCACATATTTATTTATTATACTTATTATTATTTAAAGTTAATATGATAAATTGAGCTTCTGAAAGCTCCGAAACAATGATACAAAGATTAGCATGCAGCAAAATACAGTCGGTGAAAATTCATGTCGTAGTACCAGAAAAATCCTCATACCACGTAGAAAAGTGATAATTGAACCGAAAATTCCTTTGATACATTTTGCGAAAATCACCTGAAAATTATTTTACTTGGAATCATTTGTATTAGGTCCAATTATTTTTATTTTATATTATTTTCTTGTTGGCAATAAAATATTCAATATACAACGATTTTATTTTGATCCTTTCTTCCTTAGTCCTTACATTTTCCCACTATGTATATACTTAATACGTGAAATACAACATGGATTGTTATCAAATATTTTTCCAGAGTTCTCTTTGTTTGCCTAGTTCCTTTTGACAACTAAAATCATACATCCTCCGTCTCTTTTACATAAAATTTTGTTGGGAATTTTGGAAGTTTTTAATTTTCTAGGACAATCATGGTGATAAGTGGAATGTGAACATCGGCATATTTTTCAAAAAGAACGTTGTGAGAAGGGGACAGTTATTTAGAGCAACTATCTTTCGGGATTTGAGGAGGAACAGTTTGAAGATTTCTTCTAAATCCATGTCAAAAATAATTTGATCTGTGGTTTTTCGAATTCCAGTTGTACAACTGAATTATCTGGGAAAAGAACTAGTGATCTCTTAGAGAAATGGTGAATGTAGAAAAACCGGGGTTTAATGGGAGAGAATCGGAATTGTTAAGAAACTTAATATCCTAAGTATCATATTAACTTTAAATAATAATATAATAAATAAATAAATATGTAATAAATAGAATACGGTTTTTATGTATTCATCTTATATACAGTGCTTTTCAGATAAAAGTATCCACCTTTAATAACTTTTGTAATACTGGTATTTAGAAAAAATACAAAAACACGTCAATTTATGTTGGAAGGGGCAAGCATTATGGCTTATTTAAACTTACTGGAAAAACCACCTCCTCACCCCTAGCAGCATCCCCTTTATTTTTTTAAATTACTTTTCATATTTTTTATGTAAAATTTGGATACTCCTCTTTGAGCTGATTTCAAAAATGTATAATACTTGTAGGTTAAAGTGGTTAGTTTATGAGATAAACAATTTTTCTTTTAAGAGCACAAATTTTACTTATTATTTACTTTCACCTTATTTGCCTGTACCTACTAAAATGGGTTGTACAACAGTTCAAACTCTTTAATCTTTTTAACCAAACTGCTACACTTGCGGTCAAAAGAAGAGTGGCCAGCGAATTACTCAAAATGGATACTGTGAGAATAGGGTGGGCACCGTGCCAGGTCCGAGCAAGGGTCAAAATCACCAGGTGTTACAAATGTTTGGAGTTTGGCCACCGCACCAATGAATGCAAAGGAACCGATAACTCGAAGATGTGCCTTAAATGCAGCAAGGATAACCACAAGGCCAAAGACTGTACTAACAAAAGCTATTGCCTAACATGCAAAAAAGACGGTCACAGAGCTGACCAGACTGCTTGCCCTTACTACCTTAAGCTTGTGAAGGAAAAATCAAAAGCAATTAGTGACACCAGACGCAGGCTCAGTACTGCACGCGGTCAAAACTTTAGTGTTCAATATTAAAATACTTCAAGCCAACGTTGGACGTGCCTATGCAGCCCAAGACATGGCGTATGCCACCGCAGTTCAGCAAGGTATTGATATTATGGTAGTCGGAGATGGTCACGTAATTATCAAACTCAAAGATCTTGAGCTGATATGTTGCTATATATCCCCAAACATCAGCATGGAAGACTACAAAACTGAGGTGGACAGTATAATGGAGCACATAACGAACAACAGTGATGCCATTATTCTGGGAGACCTAAATGCCAAGTCCCCAATGTGGGGATCACCTGTAACCGATGAAAAGGGTCAATACTGGGTGGAATGGATCAACGCTCGCGATTTGGTGGTTCTGAATACTGGAAATGAGCCCACATTTATCCGAGGAGATAGCGAGACCTTTATTGATGTCACCATAGCAACCAATCGTGTATCTCAAAGAGTAACCAACTGGGAGATACTTGATACCGAAACACTGACAGAGCACAGATATATCGCATTCGAAATTAAAGTAGATAGAGCGAAGACCAAAACAACTTCAATAAGGCCCCTTATTGATTGGACCGCCTTTAAAGCCTGCATAGAGTTGCTTACCATTACTCCAGATGAAGTGAGTCATGAAACAGGAACCAAGCTGATACAGATGGCAAGCAAGAACAGCACGCAAAATCGAATTCTAAAGACTGAAACATCATATTGGTGGAATGAAAACATTGCTGAAAAATGGTCACTATGCAACAGATTAAGAAGGGTACAACAACGTGCGGCGAGAAGAAACAACCCAAATCGAGACGATATTGAAGCAATGAAAGAGGCGTACAAGACCAATAGAAGGGAACTCTGCTGCTTAACTAAGGAATCAAAGGAAAAACACTGGAACGACATATGCAAAGAACTCGATAATAATATATGGGGAGATGCGTATAAGCTAGTAGCAAAAAAGCTTAATACTCTAAAACCCTATGAGCTTGACATCGAAAAGAAATCCGAAATCGTGGCAGTACTGTTTCCACCCGGAAATGATAAGTGGAGATACCCTGAAAAGGAAGCTCCAGCCCCACCCTTCACAGCAGAAGAGCTAAGGAAGGTAGCTCAAGGTATCAAATGTGGAAAATCACCTGGAATTGACCAAATTCCCCCTAAGGCTATCAAAATAGTAGCAGATTGTGCCCCAGACTGGTTATTAGGCATGATGAACAAACTACTTCAAAAACAGGAATTTCCAAATGAATGGAAAGTTGCAAAGATGGTTTTAATACTAAAACCAGGAAAGCCAGCTGAGTTACCTAGTTCCTACAGACCACTCTGTCTGTTAAATTCTTTGAGCAAGTTACTAGAAGCGTTCATACGGGGAAGACTACAAGATGAGCTTGAAGACAGAGGAGGGTTGCACATGTGTCAGTGTGGCCTTCAAAAAGGGGCATCCACGATCCAGGCTGTAGAAGCTGCACTGAATACTGTAACGGAGTTCAAAAGTAGATTCTGCACCCTTGTCACAATTGACGTTAAGAATGCTTTCAACACTGCATGTCACAGCCTGATTATCAAAGAGCTACAAAAAAGGAATATATCGACATATCTAATAAACCTTGTCTCTAACTATTTAAGAAACAGAAAGCTGCAATTAGAAAAGAATAGGGAGGTGGATATTACGTCAGGTGTTCCCCAGGGTTCCGTCCTAGGCCCACTGCTATGGAATGTACTATATGACGGCGTGCTGAGCTTAGAACTAACTCGTAATGCTGTAACAATAGGATTTGCTGACGATCTGGCGCTGATAGTCGGAGCAGAAAGCCAACAGACATTGGTTACTAACACCAACATGTGCCTGGAAAAAATAAATACATGGATGAGAGACAACAAGCTTGCTCTTGCCCCCCACAAAACTGAGGCAATCCTACTAAAGGGTAAACAAAAGAGGGAGCAAATAAGCTTCAGCGTAGACGGAGTCAATATAAAGCCAGCAAAGAACCTGAGATACCTAGGTATAACCATTGACGAAAGTAGAAATTTTGGCAAACATGTAGAAACAGTAATAAAGAAAGCTATAGAAAGGGTGTCCAAACTTGCTCGGATTATGCCAAACGTAGGAGGTCCTAGGCAAAGCAAAAGAGCAGTGTTGTGTAGTGCTATGCAAAATATTGTCCTATATGGAGCCCCAATATGGCAAAAAGCGCTTATGAGAAAAAAGCACTATACTACGGTCAATAGAGCACAAAGAGACATGCTGTTGCGAGAAGCCTCCGCCTTCCGAACTGTGTCTGGGGTAGACACAGTTCGGTAAAAAAAAAAAATTAATAATAATAATAATAATATATATAATAATAACTTTGAAACTAACTCAATGAAAAATAATAGAAATAATCAATATAATAACAATACAATACAATCCCTCCTATCAACAATATCAGCAATATGATAATAATTATAATAGAAATCAATTTTATAATAATAAAAGATATGATAATAATAATAATATAATATAAATAATAATATAAATTCCATACCACAAAGAAGGCAAAACAATGTTTTCCGGCCAAATCAAATACCTATAAATCGACTACCAAGACCAGAACCGATCGATGTCTACAACATAGAGAAGCTTCACAGATAAACCCAGTAGACATGTAAATATTAATCGCAATAACAATTATAATAACAATAATTATAATAATAATGATTATAAACATTTCCAATCAAGAAAGGAAAAACCAAATTTTACATCTGAGGAATTATAGAATAATAATTGTAACGATAACGAAGAAGAAGAAGAAATAATTGATTCTCAGAATTTATTTGAGCCAGATGAAAATAATGTCAAACCGTAAATTTTCGAAAAAAGCCCCGGAAAAAGAGTGAAAAATAGAAGAAATAAATTTTACTCCTAATGATCTATTAGCATACTTTGAAAATTTCATAGTAACTAACGAACCAGAACCCAGTGAACAAATAATTGAAATAAATTTTACATCTAATAATTCAGTACCACAAAATCAAAAATTCATAAAAATGAAAGAATCGGAATTAAATCATTGTAAAGAAATAAATGAACAATTTAGAACTAGATCTCAGTAAATTATTTGATGAAGAAGAAAAAGATAAATTGAATGTAACAAAAAAGAATTCGGAAGAAAATATTATAAAGCTAGGAGAAATGAATAATGATACAAAAGGAGAATTAGTAGTAGAATTATTTGATAAAGTGGAATTGAACGTAGAATTAGAATATACAGGATTAGATGAATCAAAAATAAATGATTTTCACGTAGCATACACAGTAATAATTTTGAATTATATTTATATTTAATTTATGAAATGTCTGATTTGTTTTTTATTTTTAATCAGCCTAATTATGCTAGATGGGCTGTTAAGTATTTGAGTAATCTGATTAACCTACAAGTACAAAATTCACCGCTTGTTGAAGAATTTCGTCGTGGAGCATTTGACATTAGACGAAAACTCCTTTAGCTAGATCACAGGTTGATCTAACATTGGAATAAACTGTGAATGCAGATGCCGAAAATCACATGAGTCGACACTTTCCGGTAGATTCAATATCATATTGCCAAAGGTGGGCTTTGAGCCACTGTATGTAACTAAGATTTTATCATTTGTCAAAAATAATGTAAAACTGTCTCATGTAGATGATAGGTCACAAATATCTCGTATTGTCAAAGACAGAAAAACTCTAGATGCTATTATTGATGGAATAAAAAATACTCTCAACCCTTTTGATACTTACTACAATAGATAAAAACGTTCTCTTCAATATTACAAGTGGCCGAGCTGCGCCTCCTGGGGTTGCGAACTTTTTCCTGAATTTAAGAACTACGGGCAGCGAGCAAAAATCTAATTTTGTTGCTGTTGTTGTTGTTGTGTGTATCTAATTCCGATCGATTTAAACGAAGTATCAAGAGGAATATAATATTGAGTTTTGAGTCTTTATGTGTCTCTAAATCACAAAAAAGTAGTGATAAAAGCAAAAAAGTTATTTTAAGAATGGAACGTGACATTTTTGGTAGGCTATTAGCCAAAGCTCTTCATAAAAAAATCGACATAGAACGCTGTTTTCAATACCCTTTAGCATCACTACCACCAGCCCTATTTTCGTGCACAGGTGAAATATACAAGACCCATAAATCGACTTTGGCAAAAATTTTAAAACAAAATGTTCAAACGATTCAGTCTCCAAGCGTAGATATTGAAATAATTTACGGATTTTATGTACTATCTGCAGCTTATTGGATCAAATTTATCAAAAAATTTTGATAAAGTCGCCGAATCGATTCTTATTAAGCTTTAATCAACAAGCGCTTCAGAAATTCATTTAATATTTGATAGATATTTAAAAGATTCTATCAAAAGCTGTGAACGCGAAATCCGCAAAGAATTTGATACTCCATTTTCGATCAAGGGTTCACTTCAGCCCAGACCAAACGATTTTTTAGGAAATATGAAAAATTACAACTTCAATAATGCTCTCGTTCAGTTCGTATCCGATTATTGGGAAAATGATTCTTTGATTACAGCTTTAGGAAACAAAAAAGTTTTTATAACAGTTTAAGAAAAATGTTTTTCCTGTTATGTGAGTAATGATCATGTGATTAAATCAGAAGAAATCGACTTACGTTGTTATCATGAAGAAACTGACACCTAACCAAGCACCGGAAAACTCTAAAATATTAGTGAAGGCAACAGATACTGATGTAATGGTCATTATACTGGGGAATATACATAAAGTGCCAAACAAAAACATTTGGTTAGTTGGCTCATCTAATGAAAAAAGTAACAAAGAATTTAATTGTATCAACTGTTCCGAGTTAGCATCAAAATTAGATCCTCAATTATATCGTTCATTGCCTGCTTTTCATGCTCATACAGGGCTGTGATTACACTGCAGCTTTTTACAATAAAGAAAAGTTCGGCCTAAAAATAAAACGTATCAAGATTTATTCGCGTCATTAATAGATGATGTGGATATTTTCAATGATAATAAGATGGAAGCTGTGCACGAATTTACATGTTTAATGTATGGAAAAAATGTTATTAATGTTAATAAAGCTTGATACATAATTTTTCAGAAAGCTTATGCGGTTGTTGACTCTAGTGATAAAATTAAAAGTTTTGATTCTACACTAATATCACCATAATATCTCTTTAGACAGTAATTTGAGAAATTCAGGTCCCCTTTCTTGTCTGGTGATTAGGAACATGTCAGCTTAAAGGTCACATAACTCAATTTGTAAGTCGGGTGGTTGATCTTCAATGATTGCTCCAAGAGGATCATTATAAAGCAGTAAACTGCTTTTGAAACATTCGGTTTCTTCAGATCTTGTATTAAATTCATCAATAACTTGTTGAATTTGTGAACTGAAGCATAAAAACTAAATATTTTCCTCAATATTGCATTCTTCTGCTAGTTGCAGACAGCTAGGGAAGTATGTCAGGTTGTTCTTTTCCAAAACATGTTTAAACACGCTCATCTTATTCCGAAATCCTTTTATTTTTCCGATTAAATCTGAAACCGTCTGGCTCAAATTTAAACTGTTAACATGATAAGTCAGATCTGTTAAAAAAGCTAACTGTCTTAAGAATTCTTAATTCTGGATCCTTAATCTTTCTTTCCAATTCAGTTGTGTTCGATGAAACTTATTCATTGAGGAATGCAGGAATTTTCTTCCTTATGGCAAAAAACCGTTCCATGCACTTTCCTGCACTCAGCCACCTTATTACATGGTTGTACATTAGCAAGTCTCCACACTCAGCGTCTGTTTCCACTAAAAACTGCCTAAGTTGCCTGTGTAGAAGGGATCTTACTCACGGTTTGAAAAACTTGATTTTGCTCGACTGATTTTCCACATAAAGCTCCCTGATACAATGGATTTCAGGACAATTAACACCATTCTCTCGAAGCAGACCCACTAATCCAGTTTTTTCACCTGTCATTGATGGGGCCCCGTCTGTTGCTATGGCTGAACATTTATCGAAACCTCCAATTCTATCAACTGCTTTCTTCTTTCTTTAGTTGTTCCATAAAAAGGGCAGATATCAAATAACTCCTGTTTACTGGTAAAATCGTCATAAGTAGTACGCACAAATATTAGGAGCTGACTAACATCTGATTGATCAGTGCTTTCATCCAGACAAAGTTAGAAATATGAACTTTTTTTAACTAGGCTAAGCATAGACTTTTCTACTTGCTCACCCATAGCAACTATACTTCTTTGTATGGTTTGATGTGAAAGTGGCACTGATTGAAATTTCTCCGCCATTTTAGAATCTTCAAAAGCTTTCGCCATTTCAACGGTACACTTTTTAATTAAATTGCCATCAGTAAAAGATTTTTTTGCCTTTACTAGCTCAAGCGACACGGCATAAGATGCATGCAAAGAATGCGTTTGAGAGTGTGATTTTTTACTAAACTTACCAGTTTGCTGTTTAAGCTTTTTCTTTAAATCTGTAACTAAGCGCGCGCCGACTTTCATTTGTATAATTTTTATGAGTGGTTGTGTAATGTCTCCTCACATTGTATTCTTTCAGCACTGAAATAACGTTTTTGCAACTTTTCATTATGGTTAGCAATCAAGTAATCACTCTCCCAATTTTCTTTGTAACTCCTATTCACACAGTCAACTTTACGTTTTACTGATTTTCCACTTATTACTTTATTGTATTGGAAGGAATTAAAATAAAGAATGAATTCAATAACAATTAATTGTTCACTCGCGACGTAACAGACTACGTGTCAACAGCACAATGGCGGGATGGCGGCTAGCGGCGGACGGTCTCAGTAGGCATCGTGCACTTGTGGGAGGTGTGGCCAGCGTGAACTGTGATGCGCAGTGTTGGGTGCAATTCTCGTAGTGGTGGAGGAAGGATGTTGCACGTCAGCTATGCAGCGCGTGGGCAGCGCATGTGATATAAAAACAGGTTTGAGAGACTGCCCTACAGGGCCGTAGCTAGAGGGGGGCTGGCCAGGGCAGAGCCCTGGTAAAAAAAATTTGAGCCCTGGTAAAAAAATACTATAAGCACGCGTCAAAAATTTCGGCAAGTCATTTGACTTCACAAGTTTTATTTTCTATATGTATATATTTTTTTTATACGGGTAGAGTCCTGTCCTGTGCCATGCCGACCACCATACCACCGCGTGCCGCGTAGGTTAAGACGCGGCGGCGTAAAGATTTACACATTGGATTGGAAAATTAGTCTGTAGCGAACCTGCTTGGCACTCGGTAGTCGGGAAAGTTACGAAAGACGAGAGCCACCTGTTGAATTGCCGCGCCGGCGCGATAATCCGTTTATAATTATTTTCATGTAGCTGTCATATTTATTTCTTTATCAAGGGAAATTTTTTGCGGCTGCTTTAGTGAGTATTTTTAGTATTGTTTTTGACTTTCTGAGCGAGTGTCGTGAGTTAGTTGAATAAAAATGGACATAAGACAATTTTTTAATAAAAAACGTGCTATTGACTCTGTACCTGATACATCGGGCAGTAATTCCAAAAGTCAGAAAAATGCTGATGGTCAACCAATTTATCCAGTTTAACCAGCAGTTCAGCTCCAGATCTGGCACCAAAAGGTGAGAATATAAAACAAATAATACTAGCTAATTATCCCAAACAAGAAAATAACCGGTCTTTTCAAGTTAACTGGTATAAGAGATTTTTGTGGCTAGAATATTCCCAAGAGCTAAATGCTGCATTTTGTTATGCATTTCGTCAGTTCCAACCAAATGGAAGCAAAGGACACACGGTGTATACCTATTCCGGATTTAGTAACTGGAAAAATGCAACAGATCTTAAAAATGAATTTCCAGCGCATGAAAAAACGGCAGTTCACATTAAAGCTATGCAAATGTGGAACGAGAAAAAAATCAGAGACTTAACTGGCACTGCTGTGTCTATGCTTATCAATAGTGATATTTTGCAAAAATACAGATATTATGTTGAGTCGATTGCTGAGATAATTCAGTTTTTAACAGTAAATGAACTAGCTCTTCGGGGCAATTATGACATTGAGAATGAACAAGAGCGGGGATTATTCTTAAATTTATTTAAATATACAATTAAAAAGGACGAAAAATTGGCCGAATGTCTTCCACATATTCCTCAAAATGCTAAGTATACATCTCCTGATATTCAAAATGAGATAATAGCTGAAATGGTACGTGAACAAGTTGTTGGTGATCTAAAAACTGCAGATGTACCATGGTTTACATTACTTGAAGATGGCACAAAAGATAAAAACAACAGAGAAAATGTATCAATTGGAGTAAGATATGGCAAAAATGGTAAAGTGTTTGAATCTTTACTAGGTATTTACACTACAAAAAATTTAGAAGCCAAAACTTTCACAAATATGACACTTAATATTCTTAATGATAATGGAATAGATACAAAACACCTTCTTAGCCAATGTTATGACGGTGCTAGTGTTATGAGCGGCCATAAGGGGGGAGTAGCTGCTTTAATCCAAAAATCATTAGGACGTTTTATTCCATACGTACATTGCTTTAACCATCGGCTCCATCTTGTAGTTGTGCGAACTATTTCAGAAATAGATTCAATTAAACACTTCTTTGACCAAACTGTTATGTTACATGAATTTTTTGGACATGGAAAAGTGGCTGCTATTTATCGGGGAAAGTCTATTGGTAGACTATTGGAGCAGCGCTGATCTGGGCATATAGCAATTGTTAAAGTTATATTTTCAAACTACACTGAAATATTAAGATCATTGGATGAATTTAAAAATGATCGGTCATTTATTTGTTGGTCTGTGTATTTATCAGTCAAATCTGTTGGGGTTAAATCAGTTATGTTGGAATACGACTTTAGATTCATCCTTGTTTTTATGAAGAAGTTACTTGGGCTCTTAGAACCTGCCGATTCAGCTTTACAAGCTCGTACAATTAGTCTAAAGGAAGCCAATGAAATTATTAAGTCAGTAAAAAATAAAATTCGAGATCTAAGAACAAATGAGACTTATCAAAGTTTAGCCAATGAAGCTTCACAACTTTTAAAGGATACGGAAGCAATACCAACTGAAAAGAGAGTACCAAAGTTAAGCGTAACTATGAAGGAATATCTGGTAATGGAAAAACTGCCGTCTGAAATGTCTAATAAACCAAATGCCAGTAAAAGTGGCATTGAAGCCGAATTTTTTGAGTCCTTGGACCTTGTATTATCCCTATGAAACGAGAGGTTCTCTGGCAATGATGAACTAATTACTGCAATAAGTAGCATTGAGCTTTTTGATCTGGAGAAAATCAAATATATGGAAAAGTTGGGTAAGTGTCATTTTGTTTTGTAGCAATTCTTAAGTTGTGTTATACATTTTTTTAGGGATTTCACTACCAACTCTGGCAGTAGTCAAGGATTACATGCACAATAAACCAAAGTCAGATATTTTTGCTGAATTATATAAACAAAGGGAAGTATTTAAAAATACATACGCCCTGTTTGCGACAGTATATACCCTTGGGTGTAGTACTGCAGTAAATGAATCTTCGTTTTCAACATTAACTGCAATTAACAGATCACAGAGATATTCTATGAGTCAGCCTCGTATGGCCGATTTAATTTACTTGGCTTTTGAAAGTCGAAGAACAGAGTCCCTCGACATGGAGTCATTTTTAATAAAATTTAACAATCGTAAACAAAGAAAATTGCAACTTTTTTAGTTTTAATCATTTTAATTATCTGTCTGAAAATTTATTTTATTTGTATTTGTGTTGTTTTTATGATTTTCTATGTAGATATTCTAACAATAAGTGTTAAATGTTATGAGTTTTAAAAGTGTTCTGTTATTTTTGTTTTTTATCAAAGCATATTTGTTCACATGTAAGTCAAAGAATAAAATATTTTTTTCATGTTTGGTTCTAAAGAACTTTTTAAATTTATAAATTTATTCTTATTTAATAGAACATGTTTAACACTCAATTTGGTTTTATTTCTTAGGGAAAAAACATATTTAATGGCGGTGTATGTTTCGTACGTAAATCGTCCCTTAAAATTAAAATATCAGTATATTTCAATGTGAAAATATGGGCCCTGGTAAAAAATCTAATAGCCCTGCTAAAATTTTGGTTCTGACTACGGCCCTGCTGCCCTAATGCCCTAATTCAAAATGTATTTTTTTTTTGATGTAAGGTATGTAATGATAAAGAAAACATAATCCTCACCGTAAAACATTTCGCGGGCCACAACGAATGGCTGCCAGTTGGACAACGCTGTTATAGAAGAAAGTAAAAGAAAATTGAAAAATATACAAACAAATATATGTAACATTCCAAAAGTAATGGAAACGAAAGAAGAAATAACGCAGATCCTAAAAAGATATCACAATGACCCGATTTTTGGAGGACATTCAGGAAATAACATACCTACTATTAAAGAAGATAAGATCAATTTTTGGATGGAAAAACATGGAGAGAGATGTAAGAAATTATGTAAAAAAATGTCATGAGTGTCAAATAAACAAAGTTAAACCACAACACACAGTAATTCAGTGCCGGATTAAACCAGGGGCTTGGGGGGGCTATAGCACCGGACCCAGGTCCAAGAGGGCCCCATCATTTGGAAATCATTCTGTATTTTTTGATGTTTTGATACCACAAGTCTAACGTATTGATATTATTTTGTGAATTTTTCCGGGTTTCCGAATTCCTTAAGAGGGCCGTGTCATTACTTCAGCCCCGGGCCTTATAAATCTTAATCCGGCCCTGAGGTAAATAGAGGGAAAATTAGAGAGGAAGAAGCATCAGCAATTCAATAAACAAGGAGACCTAGTACTGCTCAAGAAAGCAGAAAGGCAAAAATTTGACCCACAGTACCTCGGGCAGTTTAAGATAACAAATATATAGGTGTAAATTGTGAGATAACATCTCAAGATACAAACAAAACTCAATTAACTACATGAATAGACTATGTTTATAGAATAAGGAGTAAATATTTTTGTGAAGTGAAGTGCAAACAACAAACAAAACTGTTGTACCTATAAACATTACAACAAACATTGTACGTGGAAAAATAAATGTAATTTCCCGCTACTGAGGAAGGATGGTGTACTGAATCCATATCTGATTATCTATTTTTAATTAATTACATAATTGATAAGTAATTCAAAAACAGTACGTGAATTATATTTTCGTTGCCGAAAATATGTTTTTTAAAAATTTTATTCGATATAAAATTACAATTGGCGAAAGATTATAATTAATCTCTTAAGCGAACTAACTATAATATATTACAAAGGTGTTTACATTCTTACGTTTATATGATAAGATTATTACTGACAATATTTGATACAATTGCGTTTTATTAAAATGACCTTCTAGAATTTTCTCCATGTAATTAAATTTGGAGATTTATAAATTTTATTATTTAAAAATTTGAAGTTTAATTTCGGTAATATTATTGATTTTCCTTTTTTGATTTTTATGTTAGTTGAGAAGATTTCACTTTCTATTTGGATGTTACGGTTCACTTCAGTTTCTGAATCTGGAATTACTAAAAGTTCGTTATTTGTTACTTATTTTAATATAGTTTCTTGGAGATTTATTTCACTAACAACATCATTTTCAGCACAGCGTCCGCTTAACAATTCAATAGTACAATTGTCTTTTAACTTAAATGTTTCTTTGTAATAATATTTTTCTTCTAACACTGGACATTCTTCTTTGATAAAAATAACTTCTTCTTGACTTTTGGCCAAGTAAGGTTGAGGATGGATAAATATCGTATGATTTTGGATTATAGGGTATAAATTGAAAAATTCATAGCTTCTAGGTTTCAAAATTGGAACATGGGTAACAAAAATTATTTTGGATATGGAAAAGGTTACTTGTGAGCCCAGAAAGAGATAATACGTTAAAATATTATTAAATTTTGGAATTTGTTCTTCTTTATGAATAGTGGTTAAATATTTAATCATTTCTAAAATGTCTTGACTCGATATAACAGAACTATGAATTGTATTTAATTTGGAAAATGTTATCGCGTTTTCAATATTATCAATCAATGTAATTAAACTTTGACAATCCAGATTAATCTGTGAAATTGTACTGTGAAATGTTATAAAATTATTCAAAGTTATTATTTTATTTTCTATTGAAATGTGAAATTTTGTATTTCACATTTGTAGCGTTCGCTTGAGATAAATTATTTTTTAAATTATAATAATATTGTTTCAAATTATTAGTTTGTTTACGAATAAATGCTAAATCTATATAAAATATAAAAGTGTGTTTAGTATTTACAAGATTACTGGTTCCTAAATTAATGAGTAATAGTAAGTTAGTTACTTTTGTAATTGCTATGTCTTCTGTCTTAGTCGTCTTGTAAGTAAGTAGTATTATTAATACTTTCGTCAGCTTCATTATTCTGTAACAATTTTTCTGTTCTAGTTTTAATTGATCAAGCGTTAAATTTTTATTAGTTTCTTTTAAACATGTAAAGAGCTCAATTAGACTAGAATGGAATCGTTCCACAGGTGAATTAGAATTACTATTTTTAGATGTCGTATAATGTAGTTCAATTTTGTGCAATTTGCAAAAATCTTGAAGGTCGTTATTCTTAAACTCTGAACCACAATCAGCTGTTAATTTATAAGGTAAACCGTGATGAGTAACATAATTGAATATATTATCAACGACTGAGGTTCCATTCACACTTGACATTGAATATGCCTTACCGTAACGAGAGAATGCGTCGATTATAGTTAAATATGAGTGATTAGCTATTTTAAAAGTGTCTATATATATATGTTCGAATGGTTTGCTAGATGTTGGGGTTAAATTAAATTCAATTACTGGGGGATTTCTATCATATATCGTCAATTATATTTTCGCTAATTATTTTTTCGTACTCCTTCAAATAATTAAAATTATGAATTTCATATTGGCTTATTTCTAAAGGATAAACATTAAGAGGCTCATTTAAAATAATATAAATTGTCTTAAACGTTTCATTTGTGTTACACTGATTATAATTTAAATTTTTTTATATTGTTTTCTTCTTTTTCCATTAGTTAAATACACAAAGTCATGAATTATATTATTAAATTTCTTATATATATTCTAATAAATAATAACTTTTTATTATTCTAGTTTCTAATTTTTTTATATTTTACTTATTTTAATTTCTATTGATTCTAAATCTTATCTATTCTTATAACATAATAATAAAAAAGAAAGAAAGGTCTTTGTATAAAAATCCATTGTGTAATTTCTTGAATTGCGTACCATTTTAATGAATGATAATATTAATTTTTCCAAAATTGTTCTTCTATTATTTTGTCATTTAGTATCGCATTTAATTTTCTATTGAAATATTTTAAACTTATATTACTATTTTCCTGGTACGAAATACCTGTGCATTTGTTGAGTAACTTTGCCTTCTTTGTGGCATGGAATTTATATTAATTGGTTGACTAGGAAGTTGTAATTATTATTATTACTATTATATCTTTTATTATTATAAAATTGATTTCTATTATAATTATTATCATATTGCTGATATTGTTGATAGTAGGGATTGTATTGTATTGTTATTATATTGATTATTTCTATTATTTTTCATTGAATTAGTTTTAAAGTTATTATTGGCCATAGAGTTTCTCGAAGTTTTCAAATTCGTCGACATAAGCCATAGCATCTTCTAGCGATACAGGCTTTTTCAAATACATATTGTTGCGTATGGTGCCTGAACATCCTGCTATGAAGGTGTTCAAAGCTGTTTTTTCGCAATGGTTGATTTGACATTTTTTGCCAATCTCACCTAAATTCAAATTATTACTAATTCTTTGGATTGTTTGGCTTTTTAATAATTGTAGTCTATTTCCGAACGCTATCAAACTTTCATTTTTATATGGTCGTGCTCTTGTCAATTCTTGTAGTATGAGTCACGTCTTAATTTTTCTTGGATACATTCCAAGACATGATTATTGATATCTTGCACATTATAAATCGAGTTCGTCTCTATTAATTTTTCACATCTATTGATAAATTTGTTTTAAGTATTTCTGTTACCGTCGTATGGTTTTATATTTTCCAGTTTTAGTTTAAATAATTTCCAATTAAAGGTTTTTGGATTAGTCGTTGCCATTTTATCGTAATCTGGACTATCTATCAAGTGTATATTATCAAATGTATTTAACAACGTATCAAAATCGTTCATATGATTGATGAAAAACAAATAATAAATTATCTCTTCCTTACTCGGAATCAATAAGGATAGATAATAAAAGTAATAAAAATAGGAACTTGGCACTTACAATTATATGAAGTCATCCCTCGTAGAGCTCGTGGATTTAGTGCTGAGGTACTGAAGTACTTAATCCGAACTTTTATCGCACTTTGCGTAAAACTCGCGACCGCACTATCCTACTGTGACTGCACCAATTATATTTTCGTAACCGAAAATATGTTTTCTTAACATTTTATTCGATATAAAATTACAATTGATTAATGATTATAATTAATCTCTTGAGCGAACTAACTATAATACATTACAAAGGTGTTTACATTCTTTTGTTTATATAATAAAATTATTGTTGACAATGTGTTTACAATATTTGATACAATTGCGTTCTATTAGAATGACCTTCTAGAATTTTCTCCATGAAATTCGTGTTTAGAAACAAATACAGATCGTGTTCACTTTCAATAGAGGGAAATAATACCAGCCTTGTCGAGTAGACAATAGCAATGAAAACATATATATTGCTGATACTTCATACGAAAGAGAGAGTATTAATGGAAACATGATTTCTCGACATGGTAGTTCGGCGACTTAGTATATTAGAAAAGTGTATTTAGTGTCAAAAGGTTTAGCCTTAAGTACTATGTTAACGTAATAAACACCCAGTGATTTTTGTATGTGAAGATGTTTTTATTATACAACACAAATTACAAACACCCCAACAACACAGAAGCCTGTCCCACAGACCTTCAGAAAAAAACGTTTGAGAAGCTACTTTTGGAAGAAATGAAACAAACACCAAAAATTGTCAATAGAAGGAATGAAATCTGTGTAGGTGCTGAAGTGATCACTTCAGAAGATGGCTAGAAAAGAAACCCAAAGTAACGAAAGTTAAAAAGTTGATTGAGGGTAATAGATCTATGGTTGAGTGAAAAAAATTAGAGAATATTAAAAGCAAAGAAAAGAAAACCTGTAAGGACAGCAGTTATAAACACTTTCAAAGTCTTTCAAACGATCAAAGTGTAGATGAAGTGCAAGAGATAAAGGAAGAAATCAATTCCTTTAATGAAATTCAGCTAGACTTGTGATTGGATTGTTGTTAAATTCAGTCAGAGAAACAAACTAAAATGTACTTGGACCAGTTGACAGAGATGGAACCATGCCTAGAAGTTAAGTTTTGTAGAATTGGTAAGATATCCACATTTCATTGGCCTGTTATACAAGATAGGAGCATAATCAATGAGAAGAGATTTTTATGCATTTGCCCACGCTTACACTCGATAAAATGGAGTAAATAATATTTAACATTGTATTTGATTCATATAATTTGGGCTAAATGACTTTCGATTTCTCGAAATAAATTTACTTTTGCAGCATACGATAAGACGAATTGTTTACACTTACCCCAGACATCTTTCTCACACACACACACACACTTTCCCTTGAGACGAGCCCGTCCCTCTAGGCATCCACCCCCGGATAAATCCACGAGTGGGTGCAAAGAAGAACATTCCACTACTCCCTGTCATTTCGACAGGTCCTCATCCTCTTCCGCGTCGCAGTTTCGCGCGTAGACTCCTTCCTCTCCCCTGAGGTCTATGGGAGATTCTGGGATGTCTTATCTTTTTGTTAAGAGATTAGCCTGTTGGCTATACACTCTTGGCTTCTTGTTCTGTACGTCTTAATATGTGTGTGTGTTTTCGTTGCCTCGGGTAAACCTCTTCCAACCTCCAACCGGTAGGAAAAGATCTAATCCGAGTGGTCCTTCGCCTTCTCTATAGCTGTCCCCGACGTATAACTCTACATTTGCTTGTGAAATGCAGAGTTACCGTGTCGGGGGGTGTACTCTTGTGGTTTACTTCTGTTGGGCAATGAGTGTTGCTATGAGTGTCTGCATGTTTTGCAACACACTCAGTAGCTCTGGTGTTTTTTCTCCTGTCGTTGTCGTTTTCTTAGCAGCTTGTGCGTAAGTGCGTCCTGTTTGCGTGGTGTTCTTAGCTGGATTGTTTTTTAACTTTTTCGGGTGTTTCGGGCACCCCTTGTAGTTTGCGGGGTGTTCTCCTCCGCAGTTCCTGCAATTAGGTTTTTCTATCTTGCTGAGCGTGCATTCCGCCGCTCTATGCGCTCCCGCGCATCTCACGCAGTGCACGTCCATGTTGCACGTGCTTTGTCCGTGATGGAATCCCTGACATCTGTAACATTGTACAGGTCCGTCGTGCCTTTTTTGTTCTACCACACTTATTCTTGTGTGGCAGAGGTATCTCAACTTCTTATAAGTTGGTTCTTCTGTAGGTTCTATTACTACCATGTATATAGGTAGTAGTTTTCGTGTGTTGTCCTCGTTTCGTTGTGTACGGCTTGTCAGCTGCCATCCCTCAGTTCATCCTCTACTTCTAACACTGGGGTGTTAACGGCTAGTCCTTTTACGACAAGCTTCCTCTCTTTTTCCTCGTTCAGTAGGTAGGTATACCACTCAATCTCCTTATACTTGCTCAGGAGCATCTTTATTTTGTTGAAAACTTCTTTCGTCGCCGTCGTTATTTTGCCCGTGTGTATTCCCATTTTACACTGGGCATCGATTTTTCTTTGCACTAGCTGTTTGCGTAATGCTGTCCACATGAGTGGGGATTTTAGAATTATCGGAGGTGGCCTTCTCTCCGGTTTTGTCTGTTTCCTTTGTTCTTCTCGTTTTATCTTCTCCAAATCTTCTTGGACTTGTTTGTCCGTTGGTATTTCTTCTTCATCTGAAGATTGTCTCTCTGCTTTCTTTCTCTTTTTTTTATTCTTCACTTCCATGAAGTCTCCTTCCATGGGGCAGTCTTCATTTTGTGTTCCTTCTTTTATTGTATTTTGAGTTTTCATCTCATCTTCTTTAGTTGGATTCTTTTTCAACTCTAGTATTTTTCCTGCCAATGAGTTGTTTTCGGCATGCAGTCTTCTAATAGTGCCGTTTAAGGACTTAATATGCTTGTCATTACCGATGATCGTTTCTTCATAATTTCTCATCCTCTCTTCGAGGGATTTGATTGTCCCATCGACTTTACCAATGCTTCATAATCAGCTTTTTGTTGAGTTATCAGTTTTGTAAATTCAATTGTTTTATCTTCATCTTGTCTCTTCGTCGACGATACTCTGTCGTAGGGTTTCTCCCTATTTTTGGAGTTTTCAGGTTTCAAGTTTAAGCCGTACTGACAAGTACGTCTGTTTCGGGAAACGGATAAATTCCGCACAATCAAATTTGTGTTGACAAACACAATTCTTTCAAGCAGAAATGTTTTTTATCATTATAAATGAAAGGCTGTGTCAAAGCACAGCTACCTGCAAAAGAAGAAAGTTTAATCGGTATCTCACCTGAGTACCTGGGTCCGCTTTCCCTTCACTACACTCTCGCACTTGTTCACTCGTCGAAGTCTCGGAGTCAACTACATCTTTCTTATGCTCGACGTATACAAATATATCTTAAGCAAGGCGCGCAATAAAGTGATCATCAAGTGACGTGGCAGTGGCGTGGTGACAAAGAGGCAGGTGGAAACTTATAAATTTCGGTTTTCGAAATTTATTTTACAATATTTGAATGAATACAATTAATCTCAAGAGCGAACTAATTATAAACATTATTAAGTTGTTTACAAAAGTCTTATTTATAATAAAATAAATGCTGATACATGTTTACGATATTTGTTACAATTGCGTTTTTTATAAAATGTCCCTCAAGAATTCTCTACATGTAACTGGAATTTTTTTTTATTATTATTATTTTTATTATTATTACTCATTTGAATGCCGTGCCGTAAGTACTTAGTACTTTACCGCCCTAAGTGCTGTAAAATTCTTCACTGCGTACTTTTCGCACGCACATGACGTAAACGAGTGAAGTAATGTACTTTTCGGCCATTTTCATGTAATTTTTTATATTTTTAAAAGCGATAACGACACTCGTAGGAATAGGCTCGTTTGTAAATCTCAATGATGTGCTACCATCGCAGACTGCAAAAAAAGGTGGAAGAATCTACGTGGAAGTTACACGAAACATTAAAAGACATACATGCCATTTGGATCTGGAGCATCAGTAAAACGCCCATACTATCTGTCGGAGTACATATGTTTTGTTCAACAATTCACAAAGTCATGCCAACCCAAAGGAAATGTTGAACCACCAAAGGATAATGAAAAGGCCGATACTGAAGAAATATTTACGGATGACCTGGAGCTTGAAACCAAAGAATTAAGAAGTGCAAATGACAAAAACAACCAAGGGAGAAAAAACGATAGTGATGATGAACAGTCGATTACTGAAGATGTCAACGAGGATTAGATGTAATTTTATCTCAGCAAGATAGTTTGGAAAAAAACGATTCTCATAATTCAAAGCAAGGAAAACAAAAAAGAAGTATATCCAGTTCGTCAGTACTCAGTGAAAATAAACCTAAAAGAAATAAAACTATTCACTATCAAGTAACTTTGGAAGACGTTAACAAATCTGCCTTTGAGTATTTGAAAATAAAAAGCAAGCACCGTATAGACCACCTGCTTTAACTAATGATGATGCCGATATACAATTTTTGTTGAGTCTATTGCCCGACTTAAAATAAAAAATGACGGACAAGCAGAAAAGGAAATATAAAGTGGGAGTCCTAAATGTTGGTTCATAAAATAATTTTTAGGAGATACATTCACGTTATTACCAAATAATGAATACGCTTTTCAAAATAATGTTTTTAAATAAATTTTTATTTGGTTAATGAATATATTAATATTTTTCATTATATACATACCACAATGCTACTAAAAGTCTTTCTTCGGGAGAAACACAATTCCTGAAGTTTGTATCCTTTTTTTGAAGTATAGTTCGTAGTTTTGTCAGTAACTTGTAAAATGTCACCTTCTTCATTCGATAGAAAAGTTTCAATTTCTGGCCATCCAAGTTCAAAGCCTTTTGATAAACGTAAAAAATTCCAAATTTTTCATTTTTCTGTCAGAGAGGATGCACCCAAAAGTGTTTTTTCTTCTTCTCCTGATTTTAAGTTAGCAAGCTGTACAAATAAAAGAGCATCTTCATCCTCTGAAGAACTGATAAATCGGTGACACCATACGTTGTTTGCCACTGCAGTGCGCGTTAAATCACTTTCATACCACTTCGCCGCTATTCCATCGCCACGCCAAATGTTCACCATCGCTATGCCACGTACTATTCCAATACCTCACCACTACTACACCATTTCAGTGCGCGCATGGGTTTAGGTTACACTAACCCTTATTATTTCCTCATACATCAGAAAATTTTATGCGCAAAAACAATCGGTTTTCAACACGTATTTACGATAGTTATGATAAAATTATCAATTCCATAACATCGGGAGCTATGCAACACAGATTGTTTAAATCACTTTTAGAAGATAAAGACGTTCAGTTCACAGATCTTCTTTTACTTACTGAAGTGAGGTGGCTGAGCAGAGGTAAAATACTTGAGCGGTTTATCATGCTTTTGCCACAAATAAAGGAACTTATTGCATATAGAGACGAATTTTAAGAGCAATAAGAAAATGACAGATATAACGGCAAAGTTGAATGAATCAAATTTAAAAATACAAGGTAAAAATCAGCATATCGCTGACATGATTAGTGCAGTAAATGCATTCAAATGCAAGTTAGTATTGTTGCAATCCCATCTATTGAAAAAATCATTATCACATTTTCGCAACACTGATTTATGTGTTATCAGTGATATCAGCTGTTATCAGTTTGTTGTCGTAACCTCTTCTGGTGCCACCAACTGAGCAACCTGTTGAATTCGGGTGAGTTATTTTCCGATTACACAGATGAATTTGCCTTTTTTTATTTCTATAATTCAATTCTACGATTTACTGTGAATTAAAACATAAAACAACACAAGTTAAAGGGGTAACTTTGATACATGAGGAATTCTAAATATGGCCATGGGGTTACTTTAGAACATCATTTTTTTTTGTATTTTTTCGCAGTTTAATGACTTGAAATGCCACGAAAATACATTCGTAAGCTTGGGGCACGTGCCTACCGCAACTACAGTGCTGAAACTTTGTATGAGGCTGAGGATAAATGTCTCAAACGTCAGATAACAATCAGAGTTGCTGCTGAAAAGTGAATTTAACCTCCTATGTTGACATGGAAATGTGTTTCTTGATGAATGCATGTGATTTATATAGGTATCTTTTTGTTTGTTGTAGATACGGTATTCCAGTTGCAACTATAGCATTATACATGAAGGCAAAAAAAGCAGCCACGGAAGAAGCCTCACTCTTAGCCAGCCTTAAGTCGCCAGGTCGTCCAACAGATAGAAGAGGAGGTTCTGGCTGGTCACATCCTAGCAGTAGCAACCTATGATTTTCCTCTTTGCGTGAATGACCTCAAAGTAAATGTCATGTCTTACTTGGAGAAGTGTGGCCGGAATGTTTCCATTTTCAAAGATAACCTACCTGAAAGTGACTGGGTCAAGCTTTTCATGGGAAGGCATTGATCATTTGGTTTTTAATATACTACTAATACTAATTCAACATCAAAAATACCCTTACTCCTAAAACTAGGTAACTGATTTTTTTTAGGATACTTTAAATTTCAAGGACCAATAGGGACCTATTATCTACGACTGGCTTACATCTTACAAAAATTATATTACAGTATATTGTGATCCATTCAAATTGTTTTAAAGATTAGACAATTCGGAAAGTCGCGAGTTACGTTACTGAACTTCGAGAAGGCGTTTTTAAAAACGAATTACACGTTGAGAAACGTTTATTCAATACATTGACAAAACAGAATCTGAATTTATTACAGGTTTACAATATTTATATGTTTTACAAAGTGCCTCGTCGGCGTTATACAATAAAGCTTAATAAACAATGTTCATTGACGTAACTCCTCCACCCTAAGAGAGAACTATGGGGATGGACCAGAGTTCGGCATTAGAGGAAAATTTTTCAAAACATCTTCTTCGCTTGTTGTCTCTTTTTCGGGTTGGTTCTTCTTTCTTCTTATTCTAATTATTAGGTATATAACGCAGGCTGTAACTATAAAATATAATAAAATTGAATAAAAACTTATACTTTGAAAATGAATGGGTAACGAGTTTATCTTCTCAGCTGAATTTTATCTTCTTGAATAGCACTCACATGACATTGTTCGATGTTTCGCATGTTTTCCCCATGGGTTTAATTGTTCTATTTGTAAAGTGATTTTATTTTTTATTATTCGAATTATGTGGTAGGAGTTATCAAAGTACTCTGTGAAGTTGAACATGCTAGGATGATTTGAAAAATAGTCGTATAGGTTATCATATTGGTCCTTTAAATTTAGAAAGTGATCAGTTATATATGTAATGTCATAAACATGTACGAAAGTCCAAAAGTCGGTTTGTATATGAGCAGTGCCTAGTCGTAAGGATAGGAGGCCAGGATTATCGTTTAGGTTATGGAATTTGGGTGCATCAAGTCTTCCTTCAACGGTCCAAAAGAAGAAACTGAAATGGGAGGTTTTTTTAGTTCATTTATGTGAACAATTTCTTTATGTGCTTTAAGTTTTTTATGTTTAAGTAATTTTCCAGAAATTTCAACACGATTTCTGTCAAGTATTTGATTAATTTCGAAAGGACCTAGGAAACGTTTGTCTTTTTTATTTCGTTTTTTGGGATTATGCTTATATACAAATTGACCAATTTTGAATTCACTATTCGAATCACCGTTAGTATTTCGGTTTTGTAAAATTTTTTCCTTATTTGTTTTTAATTTTTCTTGTACATCTTTATAAACATATTGTAACTTTGTTCCATGATTGTCTACATAGTCATTATAGAAAGTTTGGGGTATAAAAATTTCGTTTGGGTTTCTAGAATCTGTATGACCAAAGGTTAGTTCAAAAGGGGTGAAACTTGTAGAACTGTGTATAGAATTATTGTACCCTATTATTGCGTAATCTATTAAATCATCTTCATCGGGGTAAAGTTCTCGTAGTATTCAATCAAGGTTGAATGAACTCTTTCAGCTATGGAGTTGGATTCATGATGACCAGTTGTGGTGAAATGTATTTTAATTTAGTGTAATGCCAAAAGTTCTTTAATAGTATCGTTATGGAATTCTGTACCTTTATCTAAAACAATTAATTGTGCTACTCCGAATGATGTAAAATATTTTATTAGAGCTTTACTTATTATAACAGCTGTTTTAGAAGGAATGTGCATTGCTTGTGCGAATTTTGTGAATGCATCTGTTAAGGTTAGATAAGATTTTCCGTTGTAAACAAAAACGTCGACGTGTATAATTTGGAATGGTTTTGATGCAGTTTCGATTAACATTAGCGGAACATAAGGTTTTTCTCTAGCATATTTATTTTTCTGACAAATTGCGCAAGAATTAATGTAATTAGTAATCGATTTTTTCATATTTTTCCAATAGTAATTTATTTTTAATTTTTCGAAAGTTTCTTGAATTCCTCTGTGTGTGGTTTTGCTTTCGTGGTAATTTCTGAGTAAAAGGATCTGTTCTTCTTTATCTGATACCGTATTAACTAATTTAGTGTATTTGATAAGTCTTGGTTGATTTGAAGAGAAATGTTTCAAATAAACTCTATTAAAATCATGATACATGTTGTCTTTGTTAAAATAGAGATAGAATGTGTTGTTAAGATCTGTGTTTTCTACTAAAAATTCGATTATAAAACGTTCGTTGTCATTTTCTGGAATTTTAACTTTCGTAATCTTGTGATTTTCGTATGTATCGTGAGAGATGTCTAGTTTTTGATATAAATTTGGATATACTAAAATTTGGTGAACTTTGTTATTAATAATTTCATCTAATATAGGAATTCCTTGGTTAGTGGTTTCAAAAGCTGAATGAATAGTTGAGGAATTGGATTTAGGGGTAGAAGGTTTCGTCCAGTTAGGTTCAGGTGTATTGAGTTCGTCTCGTAAATTTGGAGGTATATTAGTGGTATTTTTAGGAGGCGGTATTTGTACGTCTGAGATAATATTTACTTTTGATTGATTTTGTTCATTGATAGAATTGTTTTCTTGTTCTAAAGAGTTTTCGAACTCTCGTAAGAATTCTAAAATTTTGTCATTCGTGTCACCGGGGTTATTAATAATTGAATCAGTTTCAAAAGCGTTAATTTGTATTCTACTTGGATAGTCAGACACAACATTTGAAGATCCGCGTTTGTAAAATATTTTATAGTCGTATTCTTCTAATTTCAAACGCCATCTCACTAATTTTGAGTTGGGTTCTTTTAACTTGAAAAGCCAGGTTAGGGGTTTGTGGTCAGTATATATGTGAAATTGTCGTCCGTACAAATAGGGTCGAAAGTGTTTGCAAGCCCATACGATTGCAAGTAATATTAGAGGAATAATTGTATTAGGAGTAATAATTTGCTTTTTACTGAGGTTAACACTAGCATTTAATTGTTTAAGTAAATCTATGCCTATGATTCCATCAAATTTTTCACTAAACTTGAAAAGATAAAATTTGTGAAACTCTTGTAAATTAAAAATATTGAACAATACGCTACCTCGTCGTGATAACTAATTTTAAGGGGAGTTTGAATATTAAAATTTTCATTAAATATATAATTCGCATAAAATTTATAAGCTAGTTTCGGATTTATAAGTGACTTTGAGCTTCCTGTGTCAACTAAAAATTTTGCATTTATTTCTGGAATTTCTATACATGGCAGATTTGTTTTTAATGCGTTCAAATATATTAAGTTACCTTGCTTGGGGCTCGTGAGAGTATAAAAATCCTGAGTCTGATTATTTGATATTTCTGTAATGTGAGCATCTGTGTAAAAATCTTTGGAATTCGTCGGATTATCTACATAAGAATGTTCTGTTTCCTGTGTATAATAATTGTTTATATCGGCGTCGTCGATATTTTCATAATAGAATAAAATTGATCATGAGAATCAGAATTATCTACAGATTGATTAAAAAGTTCTGCAGATGTGAATTTGGGTCTCGAATGGGACTTAAGTATAGTATTTCCTGAAGAAATATCCATTGGTTCTGGTTTGAAAGCTTGTGAATTATTTGGACGATTATATTGCGGATTATTAGGACGAATATTTTGAGGTTGATTGAAATTCTGTGGTGGTTGTGAGGGTCTTTGTATCGGGTTGTAGTTTTGGTTTGTGAAAAATGGATGACGTTGAGTTGGATAATTGTTATTTGGACGCCAATTACTGTAAGACGGATTTGTAGGAAAATGTTGTGTATAACTTGATGGGTATGATGCTGGAGGATGAGTTATTAAATTAGGTGAAATTATTGGACGGGGTGGTTGAAATGGTTGTACATTATTATGATTTGTGGGATAATGGTTGATATTTTGTGTTCTAGTAGGTGTAACTCTCAAACTAGGTTTGAATGACACATTTGAATTCAAATTACTTGATCTTTGGGTAGAGTACAAAAAGTAAACTACGAACAAAAGTTTTTAAAGCTAAATTATCGTAATTCCTGAGATGTAAGCGTTTTTCACTAGAGTCTAAATGTAAAGTGTTTAATTTAGAAATAATGAAGCTTCTAGAATCTTGGCATCGCATACCAAAATTATAAGGGGTTTCATTCTTAAATGGTTTTAGGTTAATGAGATCTTGAACTAAACAGTCAATGTCTCGTTGATCCCCAAAACTTAAATTTAAAGCTTGTTTGATTTCATCCCATGTTTTTAATTCTGTGCGCGAACCAATTAATATTTGAGCTCTACCTGTTAATTTTCCAATAATAGCTCTAAGTAAAAATGTGTTTAACGCATTATCTGAATTACTAGCAAACGCAGAAATAAAACTTTCACAATTACCAATGAATATATTAAGCGTATGAGGGTTTCCATCAAAATTTGGAATTGAATCTAAATATAATTTAAGTAATTGGTAGTTCGTACCTGATGTAGTCATTTTTAAATCTATATTTTCTAAACTATTTTCATTAGAACTATTTTCAAAATTTTTATCCTCGCTTGGTCGAAAACTTAAAATTCTTTCAAATAATATACTTATGTTTTCTACGTCAAATTCGCTCATCAAAATATACTAACGATTATATATTTATATAACTACTAAATTATTGGATGTGGAAAAAGGAAATAATAATGAGCACTTACGTTACAACTAAAGCTATCATATTCTAGGGGTCCTAAAGGTTGGAACGATGTTAGTTCTTAGCCCAGGAAAATCGTGGTCCTCGTTTTCTAGCTCTTCTTAAGTTCTTCACTGGTGTCGTCCACTGGAACCGACGGAATTGCTCGATGTCCACTCGAACTATCTACAGTTCTTCGATATGGACTCAAATTCACAGTTTCCGAACACAAATTCGAATATTTCGGTTAATCGTTGAAACGAAAAATTTCCCGTGCGATACGTTAAATTTCCGAAATATCCTACTGACTGCGCCAATTACGTTACTGAACTTCGAAAAGGCGTTTTTAAAAACGAATTACACGTTGAGAAACGTTTTTTCAATACATTGACAAAACAGAATCTCAATTTATTACAGGTTTACAATATTTATATGTTTTACAAAGTGCCTCGTCGGCGTTATACAATAAAGCTTAATAAACAATGTTCATTGACGTAACTCGCTCCAAAAGACAAATTTTTAGTCTGATCAAACGGTTTTGTTTATCTTTCAACTTGTATTTATTTGAAATTTCCTGCTTCAACTTTATTATTTGTATATTTACAGTAATTGGATTGTCAAAAATAAGGAATCAAACTACTGATAAATACAGGGTCTCACATTCTAAACATTTCGAAATTTTAAGTTTTCTACGGAGTCTTGATTTTAGGGCCTTCCAAGATATTTTAATAAATCCCAATATTTCTTGTTTCGATTTATCTCTTGTACCCCCTAGAAGTGGTTAAATTTCTTGTTCATCTACCAAGTCAACTATGGGGTTGTTGTACTACTTACAATTTCATTTAATAATTTAATCATATCTTCGTCCTCTGTTAGTACGAAGCAATCTTTTCACTATATATTTTTTTCTTTAGTTCCATCTCTAGTCAACAACAAATGAAAAGATATCTATTAACCTTTCAGCCAACTAATTTTGATCAAAACATTCTCTATATTCATGTTGAACGTTTTCATCGGGAATATGGATTAGTGATTTGTGTAGGATTGATGTAACAAAAGCAATATGGGTAATTGGTCCTTGGTACTATTCTTCACGCTTTTTTCCATCAATCAAGTATTTTGAAAAGACTAAAAATTAAATTCGGCGTAAAATAAAAAATAGCAGTTAATATTTAGGGATTGTTGATAGACATTTCACGCGCCCCACGACTCATTTTTTAGTCTGATCAAAAGAACTCGGTTGATGAGATAGTTTTGTGAGGCTTAGTACCTGGGGTTTCACCGATTATACCTGCTTTTCATCCATCACCTGCACTACATCTTTCCTCTCGATCAAACATTCAGCTGAATAATTTTCCATTTCACATCAATTAATTCAAACTTTCCTGTTTCGATTCCTCTTTTGTGTCCTCTAGTAAAGATTCAATTTCTCATTCATCCACGCAGTCAACGAAGGGTTGTTGTTCTCCTTCCTTTTCTCGTACGCAAAACACAAGTTTTTCTCTATAATATTGAAACCAATTGCTAGGGGTCTTCTGAAATCATCTTTGACATTTCGAAATTCCAGTCTTTTACAGATACTTTGTCAAATTAATATCCAGTGCGAAAAGCCCAAACTTTTCTCCATTACCTAAGTGATATTTTTCTGTTTACCTAATTAGAAAATCCTTTCTCTTCAGTTTTACCAATTATATAATACGCAACAGTGAATATGAATGTTTTTTGACGTTAAATCCCTCGATTTAAAGTTATATAATAATCTCTGAAATGATGGAACAAATAATAAGAAATACTGAGAATCATAAATCTACTCTACTTATTTCTACTATACTCTATTCTACTCTATTCTAGTGACAAAAAACAACTAAAGTGTCAATCGTTGTCCCCTAACTAGTCTCACCTATTTTGTACGGAGTGTATACGAGAGTGAAGATCACATTCCAGTACGGAGTGTATACGAAAGATAAGGAATTAAAATAATACAGGGTGTAGCTACAAATTAGATACCAATGATTAATGTAGAATAATGAGGAATTAAACCACTCCTTGGGGACACGATAGATGAATCAAAACAGAAAAAATTGAATTAATTGGAGTGAAATAAGAAAAATATTCAGCTGAATGTTTGATCGAGAGGAAAGATGTAGTGTAGGTGAAGGATGAATAGCAGGTATAATCGGTGGAGCCCCAGGTATTAAGCCTCACAAAACTATCTCATCCATATAGTTCTTCTGATCAGACTATAAAATGAGTCGTGAGGCGCGTGAAATTTCTATCAACAATCCCTTTCGCTCATATAATATTAACTACTATTTTTTATATTACGCCGAATTTCATTTTTAGTCTTTTCAAAAGGCTCTAAGATCGATGAGAGAGAAGTGTAAAACATAATACCAAGGACCAATTACCCATATTGCTTTTGTTACATCAATCCTACACGAATCATCAATCCTTATTCCCGATGGAAACGTTCAACGTGAATATAGGTAGGTATAATAAATAATTCCATAAAAACAGATTTACGAATGCAAACCGTGAATAACCATTTTTTTCTGTGCTACTAACTAAAAATTCTCTTTATTATTTATTCATGTTTTCAGAATATCATATAAATTGTCATATTTTGAAATTTCCAATTTTCTATGGAGTGTTTTTCAATCCCATTATTTTCTTTTCATCCTCCATTGATGAGGTAGATGTGACCCACTCGCATCGCCCGGTGAAATACCACAGCATCGTATCGAGGCAACGTGAATTGGACTAAGGGTTTTCAATTTCGTCGCTGTGCCGATGCGTCCGCTTTCTAATGTGGGAAAACTTTGAAAAATAGATGGAAGTTGGTATCGCGTTCTTAGGAGTAAATAATTGTATTGTTTTGCCAATTTTCCAAAATTGTTGGTCATACACATTGCCTCGTTTTTTGTTTCTTATTTTCTGTGCTGCGAAATACTCGAAATGTATTATTTTTAAACTAATCAAATTCATTTAGGACTTCGAATTTTTCCGAAATTCTTGATTCCAGAGTTCTTCAGATCAAACTTATTATCTCGTAAACGTAAAACTCAAAGTACCTACCCGCTTATTTCAACATATTTAACATTTTCATGACATTCGTACTGTTGATTGTTGTACAGCTTATATATATATATATATATATATATATATATATATATATATATATATATATATATATATATCTATGTATTCAAAATTAACTTGATACTACCGGGACTTCAGAACAACTTACAATTTTATTTCACAAATTTATCATATCTTCGAAATTGGTCATGATATTTTATTGCCGCTCTGTATTTTATATAACTCAATATTTTCTTCAGTTCCATCTCTATTTAACAACAAATGAAAAGACTAAAAATGAAATTCGGCGTAATATAAAAAATAGTAGTTAATATTATATGAGCGAAAGGGATAGTTGATAGACATTTCACGCGCCCCACGACTCATTTTTTAGTCTGATCAAAAGAACTCGGTTGATGAGATAGTTTTGTGAGGCTTAGTACCTGGGATTTCACCGATTATACCTGCTTTTCATCCATCACCTGCACTACATCTTTCCTCTCGATCAAACATTCAGCTGAATAATTTTTCTCTTCACTTTTACCAATTCATAATTTTTTGATTAAATTCATGTTTTGTGTCCTTTAAATTATTCTTTATATCCGGTGCGATCTCATCTTCAAACTAATAAAATCCATCTTTGACATTTCGATATTTTCCATCTCTCAGTTCAGTTGCATTTGCTCTGTGAAAAACCTATTAAATGATTGTAGCAAAATATTATTATTAGTGTGTTTGTCAGTTGAAACTAAGAAATATAAATAAAATTATATTATTCTATTTCCCTTCATTTCAATCCAAGAAAATTTAAATGAAGTTTTCAACAAAAAATGAGATTAAAGACGATATAATAAAATGATTTTGTTTTATTTGAACCTCTTCCTTTCAATTCCTATTTTAAAAATTGCTTCATAGGTGGCGGCCGCATCTCTTATCTTTAAGGTAAGGACTTGTTGCAAACTGGAGACATCTTTTTCTTAATTTGTGTTGTTACTAGCAAAGACTAGAAATATATTTTATTTGTGTGATAAATAAAATTGAAATATATTGTTTTATTTAATTCCTTCCATTCTATTCCTATTTTACAGCTTTCGTCAACATTAAGGTAAGAACTTGTTGCAACGAAATGTAGCATATGATGAACTCATCACCGATGTTAGCCTTTTCAGAAAAAAATAACTACTTTGTCTTGGTGGCACTTTTTTTCCTCAGCGATCTGCCTAGCAAAGACTGGGAAGATATTTATTTGACTTGTGTAATAAACTTGAATTATATTGTTTTATTTATTCCCTTCCATTCAATTCCCGGCAATAGCTTTCGTCAACTTTAAGGTAAGAACTTGTTGTAGCAAATTGTAGCGAATGATTGTTACATAAATTAAACGCCATTCTGTACAAAAAACAACTACTTTGAGTTGGTGACACTTTTTTTTTTCTCAAGGATTCGCCTCGTGTTGTAGTACTAGCAAAAAACTTGTGAAATAAAATAAAAATATATTGTTTTATTTAATTCCTTCCATTCTATTCCTATTTTTATAGCTTTCGTCAACTTTAAGGTAAGAACTTGTTACAACAAATTGTAACTATCAACTTTGTGACTAATTTTTTTTCACATTCAAAAACTATAAAGATATTTCACATGTATAATTTTCCTTTTCCTATTTTAGATATGAGACCAATTGAGAAAAATAGCAATTAGAAAATGAACAAACAAACTTATTAAAATAGGTTTAATTTTTCTTTCAGTTATCAGATTGACTTGAGAGTTGAGTGTTTAAATGTTTTTGATTTTATCTTTCCATTTAACTAGTTTCCTTCAATTTTCTGTGTGAAAACCAACTACTAACTACTAATTTTTAGCGTGAAGTTACTAAAGTGTTGTGTTTAATTTGAACGTAAGTGTTTACTTGTACAATTTCATGGACAAAAGATTAATTAAGAAATGGAATAAATTTTATTAGCTTTATTCGAAAAGTTATTGAATGAGTTGTATTAATTTTTATTTGTTTTAGCGCCCTGGAAGTTTGTGTAATGGCTAAGGAGGCGGCAGGAGTTGAAGTGAAGTGTTGTTATATTTATGTTGTTATTTCATGATGTAATTTTTTTAGTTTTATTGTAAGAGCTAGGAAATTGATTTTAATGATTTGTAAATATGTTTAAAATTAGTTGATTAAATGTAAGCTTAGGTTAGGTCCACTCCTGGGAGCTGTAAGACCTTGAAGTTGGTGGAGTGGCTCAGTAACTTGCTACTTTTTCGAGCCTCTAGGACGGGAGAGTAGAAGCGAAGCTAACAAACAGCTCACTGTTGAAATAAATTGTGATAAAAAATACGTTGAGACTTTTTAATTTATTCCCAATCTGTCAAATATTTGTTTTGGTTTTATTATTTGGTTTTTCACACAGAAAATATGAAAACTCTGAAAAATATTTATTTAGTAGTTAGGGAGATGTTGAGACTTTCAGGAATTTGGTACGACCTAATACGAGCGGTTGAATTGTTGATAGAAATTTCATGCACCCCTCGATTTATTCTCTAGTCTAATCAAAGTCTTGATTGGAAAATTAGTGAGATGATTATTTATTACCAAAAGCAAATTACTAAGTTGCCAAGTTGTTGAACATATATTAGTTTTGAAAGGAATAACGCTAACAATTATTACTCTGTCGCAATTATAAAAATAGTGCGTGCATAAAAAATAGGACGTGGATCGTTTATGAACTTTGTGAATATAAAACAAATTTTCAAATTTATTTTAACATAATTTGAGAGGTTAATTGTTGATAGAAATTTCATCAGTCCAATATAAATTCCAAATTTCTACAATATTTGAATGACAACTTCAGCTATGTCAGCGATAGGTGGTTAGATTTCTTCTGCGATCCGCCATATTTCGTCCAAAGCTAATTCTCGGATTTATTTATCACAAGCCGCTATTTATCGTATTTATCTAATCTTTTAATTAATTCATTATCCTCATTTATCTAAAATTTCGCGTAAAAATGCATTAAACAGGTACACCCTCCCTCATTCACGACATTTTTCATCCTTCGACCGTTTTCCAGTTTTTATTCCAAGATCCTAGTCACGTTTTTCACGCCACGACATGATAAAAAACTCGTTTCACATGCTATGCCCTACGATAAATGTTATGAAAAATGATGATAAAAAACTTCCATCATTTTCAAGTCCCCGCAATAGAAAAATGAAAACTATAGACCGGATGAAACTGCTAACCCTCGAAACGAGACGTCACCAGACGACTGACTATGCACCTACAAATCAAACAAGTACCAGTACCCGCAGCTCAAAATCCAGAATGGCCTGTCAGTAAAGAAACGCAGCATTTCGTCAAAAGTTAATTCTCGGATCAATTAATCACAAGTCGCTATTTATCGTCATTACCTAGCCTTTTAATTAATTCATTACCCTCATTTATATAAAAATAAAACTTACTGCACCCCAATATTTTATGTTATATCCCTTAATTTTTATGTATAATAACAATGGTCGAAAGAATTTCGTAACACAGGTGAGAAATTAATTTTTTAAATGAAAATACTCCTCTAATAATAGAAAAAATATTCATTAATTCCTAATATCTAGGACTTTTCAATAGTTCAATTATCCCTATTTTTATTGGCTAGCAGGTAGGTAATTTTATAGAGGGGCGGATAGAATCGGTAAATATTATGGCCGAAAAAGTACCTGAACTGTATTATTCAGAATAATAAACATAAAAATAACATTAAAAATTAGTATTTTGTTGAGTTTCATGGTAAGCGGTTCTCTTCTGTTCATAGTGCAAAAAGTGATTATAAAGACGAAAGTGTCGAGTCAAACGCGCCGCAGTTTATTTATGGTGAAATTCAAATACCTTAGAGAAATTTTTCGCCAGTTGAGCGATGCCAAATTAATGGAAGGTATTTTTATTGAGCCACAAATAAGAAAATTGCCGGACGATGACCACGCAGGAACTTATACCGTGGAATGCATTTGTTAGTGTAGTGAGGGGACGCCTACAAATCCCTTAGTGCTCGAATGTCATTGAAAATTCATCATCTCTATTCGCGTCTGACATTTTTTCCCGAAAATTTGGGAGCTTTCAGTGATGAGCAGCGAGGTGAAAGGACCTACCAGGATATTAGAATAATGGGTGATTACGGTTTGTTTTTCAAAAAGAGAAAGTGCAACCCCTCATAAAAGGAAAAAGCTAATTGATAATGAAAGGGATTTTTTTAAAATTTTTGTTTTTAATACACGTGAAGCATGTTTACTAGATGTAAACTATAAATATTGTCAATATATAAGATTTAAAAAAAGTGAAATTATTTTTTTCAATAAATATTTTAAATATTTTACAAATGAATATGATTCTGAAAATGTAACTTAAAAACGTAACTTACGTGTTACAATTATTTATTTTTTTCATATTTTCCATTTTATCACAATATGTTATTCATTCTTGTGTTACTACAAAAACATTTTTTTTGTCGACCATTCTAATTATTCATATTCAGATAAATGTTAAACATTAGTAGAAAAAATCTTAATATATATAAATCTCGTGTCACAATGTTTGTCCTCAATGGACTCCTAAACCACTTAACCGATTATAATAAAATTTGCACACCATGTGCAGTTCGATCCAACTTGAGAGATAGGATAGTTTAAATCTCAAATTATAGTCGCAATTTTAATTTATTGCTAATTATTCGTCTGTTATTATTTGACAGTCAAAATTATCTGTTAACTCCAAATGATTCTAACAGATGTCGATACCTTTCGACTGGGTTGAGTAAGTAATCAATAGATGGCGCTGCTATGGTAAATCTACGAACGTGTCATATAAGCTACATTTTCACAGCATAATTACCACGTGTTGTTGACGCTATAAAATTAATTAAATTTATTTTGTAGTGAACGAAATACCGCATAATTCAATTATTTCCACTTTTTAAATTTTTGGTGTTAGCATAGCCGGCCACGTGTTACTTAGACTGAAATGTTAATTGAATTCATATTATAATGAAGATAATACAGTGAAATTAATCCTGCTTTTTACTTATTTGTGCTTCATTGATCAAAACTTTATAATTTAATTTGAATATATGTATGTAAGTATTATCACATAATTATAAAATTTAATTAAAATGTCAATGAAAAAATGATACACAATTTCCTACACTTTTTCAATAGTTGTACAAATATTTTTTTTTATTGTTTTTATTTAATCTCTATTATTTAGCACTTATTATTTCAATGTGCAATTTTCCGATTGAATTTTTAAATTCATTAGATATACCTGGAATGCCACCACATAATCTTCGATTAAAGATTGGTTCCCCTATTATTCTCCTCCGTAATTTGAATCCGCCTCAATTATGTAACGGTACGCGTTTGGTCATCAAAAAGATCACCGGTAACATTCTTGAAGCAACCATTTTGGCTGGGAAGTTTAAAGGAAAAGTGGTTTTGCTGCCACGTATTCCGATGATACCATCAGATTCTACCATACCCTTCAAAAGGCTACAGTTTCCAATTCGTTTAGCTTTCGCCATGTCTATAAATAAATCTCAAGGTCAAACAATGTCCATTTGTGGTTTAGATTTGGAAAATCCATGTTTTTCTCATGGGCAACTATATGTTGCGTGTTCACGTGTTGGGAAACCGTCGAATCTATTTGTGTTAGCTAAAGACAGGTTAACCAAAAACATTGTGCACCGATTGGTGTTAAATTAAATTGAAATTGAAAGTATTTATAATTCAAAAAAAGAGACATTAATGTTTAAAAGTTTAAGACTGTCTGCCTTGCCTACCTCATTCATGATGTTTAAGCGTCACATGTTATTTACTGTATTATACTGTAATATACTTATTTGTTATAAAATTAAATGGAAATAATAAATCTGATAAATTTTTATTTTGTATTGATTTCTGCTTAATATCAAGTGTAAGAACATTTTAATTAATTGTGTTCAACGTACTTCCCCTTCAAATCTCAATCCAGTGAATTTGTATACCACCATCAACATTTTCGTCTTTGTTCGTAAATAATTTCATTGTACTAAAGGGTTATAGTAGTAGAAAGTCAAATAAGGAGATCACCATTTTTTTTTCAAATACCATCTGTGTAAATAAGCATAGTGGACTCCGTGTCTGATGTTCTTTTATCGTTCCTCTTAGATTGTTTACTATAATGTAATATAACAAAAACTTCAGCCACAGCAACGCGTGGCCGGGTCAGCTAGTAGAAACTATAGAAATTAAACTCAACATAGGGAAATTTTTTTAACAATCAATATTGGACGGACATTCTTATAAAAATCAAATTGAACATTTCTATAACAACCACCTCTCAAAAATAAAAAGATATGAAACATGCAGTAAGAGACAATAACTGAATTTACGAGAAAATTTTGAATTTGTGAAATTACTTCTGGATTTGAATACAAGAAAATAATAAATTTTAATAAATTCGAATGATGGTTTAGAGAATATGTATACTTAAGAAATTTCATACAGATAATATAATGAAAAAAATTGTAAGAATTCAAAACGAAGATGACAAGATCTTCTACGGGAAATGAAATTTATGCAAGAATACAATAACAATGAATAGCTAATTTCTTTCAGAAAACATTTCAGAGTAACAATTGAAAATCGGAATAATAATACACTGAAAATATAATATGTGGATATATTTATCCACAAAATCAGACTTGAAATTACAATATGAGAAAATAATTGAAGATTCAAAAAAAATTAGAGAAAAAAAATAACAAGATATTACAATTGCAGAAATAAAACAATGATAGTAATCCAAAAGATAAAAATATATCCAGAATATAATTTGAAAAATAAATTTTATATTCACAAAAATATTAAACATCAATAATACAAAAATGAATATAGAAAAGACAGAAATTACTTACTACAATTTGTAAATGATGCACTCAAAATTAACAAAAATATTCAAAAGGATTTTGAATAATAAGTTACAACGTAAGCTTAAGCGCCGCAAAAATTTAAAATGGAAAGAGCTACATTGGATGAAAACGACCAATCAAAACAAGGGTTCGAAAGATGTATGCAATTCCAGCAAAGCGATCAGAACATGTGGGGAGGGGCATATTTCATTCCTCTTAGTATGTTTGTGATGAAAGGTTCAAAATTCTGAACACCAAGACCGTTTGTCCCAAAAATTGATAGAGAATATTAAAGTTCTAGCTTTCAAAAATTCAATTTTATAATATTCTACATTGAAAAAAATACAGTGTATAATAATTTTATCATTCAAATAAATGTTTCGGAGTTTACGTTAGATATTTATCACATGATTTTACATCTTCAAATTTCAAGTTTTTAAGTCGATAATGGAAAAGAAGGATGAAAATTTATACAAATGAAGTAGCTGTCAATAGGAAGATTGGGAAACTTAATTTTTCACACAAGTTAGCTTCCTATTTGATGGACTTTGGATAATTTCCATTTCTTGAAAGGTATTTATTATTATTACATACATACTTTCTTGTGTTACCTTCACCAGAGAATATTAAAAATGAATAGATTCAGTGTTTTTTCATTGATATAAATTAGAAATAATTTGCGTTTAAAAATTTGTGGTTCAATTAATAAAATACTCTAGAAAATGATTTTTTTTTTCAAATGATTATTGAAAAAATGGAATTTTATTTTCGAAAAATTCAATTTTATAAAAATTTGTTTAAAAAAAAAAGTATAACTTTGAAAATTTTTTCCAAGTCGCTTGTATGATAAAATAGTCCAGTAACAATGAATAACTAATTTCAGAGTAACAATTGAAAATCTGGAATAATTATATATTGAAAATTTAACATTTATCCACAAAATTACACTTGAAATTTAAATATAAGAAAATAATTGAAGATTGAAAAAAATTGAAGAAAAAAAAACAATTTTAAAATATCACAAGTCCAAAAGATAAAAATATATCCAGAATATAATTTGAAAAATAAATTTTATATTCTCAAAAATATTAAACATCAATAATACAAAAATGAAAATAGAAGAGACAGAAATTACTTACATTTTTAAATGATGCACTTCACAATTCACAAAAATATTCAAAAGGATTTTGAATAATAAGTTACAACGTAAGCTTAAGCGCCGCTAAAATCTAAAATGTAATGACCTACAATGGAGAGAGAGAGAGAGAGAGATTCGTTGGGTAGAATTTGGAAGGAAGGTTTTTTTTTGGGTAATTTGGATTTGTTTGCTTAGGCCCTGATATAGGAATTTTTTTTCCTCTGCAGGGCTGGGTTTGTGACTGTTTTGTTGGGGAGTGCTTGCTCGGCTGCTTCTAGCGGGGTTGTTATTTTTTATCCAAGAATTTTTTTAATTAATTTTTTTTTCTTTTTTTTCCTTTGGGTTTTTTTTATATTTTTTTTGTTTATTTTGTGTTTTTTCTTAATCTGATTTGGGGTGGGCGGGTACAGCTGCGGCTGTATTATTCCCTATCGTCGGACATTTGTCTGGAGAATCGGTTCTCCAGGTTGCAGGGAAACCGCAGAAAACCTGCAACTCCGACGATCGAATGACAGTGAGGGTGGGTGTTGGGGGTCGGAATTTATCTGATTGATATGGGGGAACTATTGAGGAAATTAAGGTAGGATGAGGAGGGTCTCTTTCGCAACGAAATTACTTGATTCGATGGTTCGAATCACTTAGCGGGCTTGGAGGTCATTTAGGCGGCTTGGAATGGGGGTTATGTCAGTATTGACATAAACGATGTTGCTAGGGCTAAGCCTACACTTTTTCAGTGGGAAGTGTTTGGTTTTTGGGTGAAGGCGAAATGAATGCGGTTACCCACGCCGCTGGTTACGGTACAATTATAACCATAAAAAGTGGCTCAATTAATAAAATAGTCCAGAAAATGATTTTTTTTTTCAAATGATTATTGAAGAAAAGGAATTTTACTTTCGAAAAATTCAATTTTATAAAAATTTGTTTTAGAAAAAAACGATGTATAATAGCTTTGAAAAATTTTCCAAGTCGCTTATATGATAAAATAGTCCAGAAAATGATTTTTTTTTCAAATGATTATTAAAAATATGTAATTTTAGTTTCGAAAAAGGCAATTTTATAAATTTCTGCATAAGAACAGAACAGTGTATAATAATTTTATCAATCAATTTTCAAAGTAAAATTAAAAATAAACAGATTCGGTGGTTTTTCTTTAATGATTGATATATATTAGAAATAATTTACGTTTGAAAAAATTGTCCAAGTCAATTCTATAATAAAATAGTCCATAAGATGTATTTTTCTCAAATGATTATTGGTAAAATGGAATTTCAGTTTCGAAAAATTCAATTATGTAAAGTTCTGCATTAGAAAAAACTATATATGATGATTTTATTATTCAATTGTCTAAGTAAGATTCGAAGTTTACCTTAGATAGTTATTACATTTTATCTTTTCAAATTTCAAGTCGAAAATGGGTAGGAATGATGATAATTTATAACAAATGAAGTAGCTATCGATATTCGATAACTCTTGAGAAAATCTTTTATTTTGCAAAATATATTATTACATATATACATTCAACTAACTTGAGCAGAAAACATTTAAAATTAAAAAAGAAACAGATTCAGTTTTCTTTTTTTAAGGGTTAATATAAATTAGAAACAATTAACGTTTGAATAAATTGTTCATAGTCGATTATAAAATAAAATGTCCAGAAAATATGTTTTTTTTTCGAATTATTATTAAAAAAATGTAATTTTCATTTCGAAAAATTCAATTTTATTAAGTTCTGTATAAGAACAAAAAAGTGTATAATAATTTTATCATTCAATTATTATCAAAGTAATTCACAGATCTGAGATTTACAACATTTTATATTTTTAAATTTCAGGTCCAGTTCGGGAAAGAAAAACGAAAATTTATAACAAATGAAGTAGCCATCGATATGAAGATTGCAAAACGGAATTTTTTACACACGCATACAAGATACAATAATTATCACACACATACTTTCAATTTACTTAACTGAAAATACCAAACATAACAAGAAAAATTCATACGAATATTATTCTCCAGATATTTGTAATTTTTTTTTTTCATGCGATTTTTTTGGATGTGAAACTTTTCTATCAAATAAAGAACTCAAAAGTAACTTGATTTTCATATCTTTGTAAGCATCAGACAAAATTTTATCATTGCGTTATAACTTTACTATCACTAGAAAACGAAATCACCCAACCTAATTTAATGTATATAAAAATTTGTAGTCACATATGGTCTTGCCTGCCTCATTTATGATCAAATTCCAAAGACATACATCACACAATCATCCCCATAACAGAGACTTCTTAGTCCACTACGTTAGAGCAACTACTTCAAGCCTGTACTTGTCGTTTCTAGAGAACTAATTTTCTGAAAAAAAATTAGCTTAACTCAACAGCCTCGTGCTCATAGTTGATAAAATCTCAACAGATTACATAGAAAGTCATTTGAATGGAAATCACATCTACAAGTTAAACTTAATTAGTTATATAACCAAGAGTATTGAAAAAATTAACAAAAAGTTCGTTAATTAATTATGATTCAAATAAAAAAATTAGTAAATTGTCAATTGAAAGGATAAAGTTTAAGGAGATTTTCTAAAAACTACAAGTCCTTATTGTACCTGGGGATAACCATGCGATCACATATCACACAAACATCAAAACAAGAAAGTATAAATTCAAAAATTTGGAAATATAACACATCAAAGAACTGCAAACTCTTCATTGTACCTAGATACCTCTAAAAAAATAAATAATTCGTTTCAATTCATATTCAGATGGATTTTTCATATATTGAGCCTCTCTCAATTTTTTTCGAATCTTTCAACAAATTTATCAAAATTAATAACTTTCATAATGCCCTAATTGTTATTTCAAACATATCATCTTCTTTTCTCGTTTCCAAACGAATGGACATTTAACTTTCAAATTTTAATTTACTCCATCAATTTTTACACAAAATTTCACCAGAATCTAATCAATTTTATCAAAGTTATTTGGATAATATTCTCAAAATAATCTTTGTATTTTAAATGGTTTCTAAAGACATTTTGGAAAATAATGTATTGTATAATTTCTTAATATTTAATCTAAATTTTAATAAAATTTTTCGAATTAAGTCAAAAATAAAGTGGCTCTGTTTAATAATAAATAGGTAATTATGTAAACGAATTTGAAACGATATCTCCGTACGTAAACAATCAAAATGTTCCTGGAATCCTGTATGTGTCCTGTCTCCTGTATGACTCCTGTTTGTAACCATCAACAAATTATCATGGAAATAATTTTCATAGCACACCCAATAAATAACAAAAAAAAAACATTTCATTTGAAATTAATCTTGAAACTGTTATAAAAATGTTATTTAGACGTGTATGACAAATTTTAGTATTTTCTTTACAATAGGAAAATTGTTTTACATTTAATTTGTAAAGAATTTATTACATAAAAAATTTATTTTTCAGACAGGTTAAGTTTTGGAAAGAAGCGTGACACAGAAAAACGATAATAGAAAATAGAATTTTACATGTATTTATATATTCCTGATGCAGCAGCATTACCATTTTAGAAACACATATATTTGTAGTTTGAAATACATATTTGTTATAAAAATTGAAGAAATATGTTTTTTTGTTATTTATTCAACAATCACCTACCTTTTGGCATACCGCTTTATTGATTCGCACACCATATATTTTTCGTTTTTGAATGTTGAAAAAGTTATTCAAAAATAAATTCAAACTATTTTTCTTCAATAATTAAAATCTGTAACTGTATTAATATCAACAAAATATTCCTAGAATTCCCAAAAACACAAAAACCAACAACATCTGATCAAAGTTCTGCTCACTCAATAAATAACAAAAAAAAACATTTCAATCAAAATTTGATGCAATAATTCGGACCAAAAATTTCAGAAAAATTTGAATAAAAAGTTTTAATAACTGATTTTAGCATTTCCTTCATACGAGGTACATCCACAAGTTCCATTTCTAAGTTGCAATGAAAACCTATATTTCGAATAGTCATAGGGGATGAAATTTTGGTATCTTACCATACCCCTAAGCAAATTTCGACACCTCGACAACTCATTTCCACCGTTTGCTCCGACTTTTGCCGTTTAATTTTGGCGCATGCGTGGAAATTAAGAAACAGAGCAAACTCCGAGGATTACTGTCAAATAGTTTTTGTTTTTTTTCACGATAATGCCCCATCTCACCCTCTGACGTGACATAAAACTTTCTTTGTGGATATACCTCGTATATCATATTGAAATTGTATTACATTCAATTTTTGGGAAAAATATTAATTTCTCAGCATAAATTTTGGAATAATGGATGGAGAAAAATTTATTTGATTTACAATATTGGAAAATTTCAACGTACGTTTAAATGAATTGAATTATCTAGCAGTACCAAGTAGAAACGTAAAATATATAGTTTGAGTTATTTGTTATGAAGAATGGAAAATCTTTTTTTTTGTTATTTATCCAACAATCACCTACTTTTTGGCAAACCGCATTATGGAACGTGCACTACATTTACATTTCGTTTCGTTAACGGGTTAAAATTTCGCGTAGAATCGCGCACCAACACCTGAAACAAAAACATGAATTCTAATATTTTTTCTAAATACCCTTGCAATTAAAAAAGTACAAAAAAATTATGCAAATGTCCCCTTTATTTATTCACGTCAAACAATTAAATTAAACATTATAATTATTTATAGATTGCCCCTATATGAATAATAACTGAAAATTATGTAACTACTATATGAATAATAACTGAAAATTATGTAACTAAATATTAAAAAAAAAACTTTTATTATTTCTTAAATCTGTCAGCCACTAAAATTTTTCCCCTCGTAAATATCAAGTCCACACTTTTTAGGTGGTACCCGGTATTATAAATTCAAAGTTATATTACCCAAGATGTTATAATTTATTCGACTTGAGTGAGTTAGTTATAAATGAAAATTATATCAATAAAATCAGATTTTCAAAATGAACTTCACAAAAAATATCCGAGTTGCAAGCAAAAAAGTAAAAAATCACCCACCTAATCAAATTTGTCGAATTCGCCTTCGTGGTTTTCAAGTTAAACAAAATATAACATGAAAATTTTTTACGGAAAATTACTTTTTCACTAAATTTGCGATTCTCAAATCAAAATCCCTACAAAATTATTCAAAATCATTCTCACTAAAACGATATTTTAAAATAAAATTCTGTTCGCTTTCGAATTCCAATTATACAAAAAATTCCTTTTTTGTTTCAAACTTGATTTTATTAGTTGTTTACAACTAAAAGTTTTGAGATTTTAAGACAGAAGAGAGTCCCAGTTACATGAAGAAAATTCTTGAAGGACATTTTATAAAACCCAATTGTATTAAATATCGTAAACACTTCATCAGCATTTATTTTATTATAAATATGATTTATTGTAAACAACTTAGTAATGTTTATAGTTAGTTCGCTTGTGAGATTAATTATATTCATTCAACTTATTGTAATTTTGTGTAAAATAAATTTTTAAAAATAATTTTCGAAAACCGAAAATTATAATTGGCGCAGTTATTCGGATTAGTGCGGTCGCGATTTTTCACGCAAAGTGCGATAAAAAATTCCGACTACGTACTTCAGTACAGCAGCACTAGATCTACGTGTTCAACGAGGAACTTTAGGACTTCAGATAGCTGTAAGTGCCAAGTTTCCTTATTTTTATTCCTTTTTTTTATCTATCCTTATCAAACTTTGAGCAAGGAAGAGATAATCTAATAATTTTGAATATATAATTTTTATGAACGATTTAGATAACTTATTGAATACATTTGGTAATTTAAACTTAAAAATAAATTTTTAAAAATAATTTTCGAAAACCGAAAATTATAATTGCCCACATTATTTTATTTCTGAAATTATTTTTACCAAAAATTTTTACCAATTATGATATACAGTGTTTTTCTCAACTATTTGTATTTTCTAATATAATATTAGAAAAATAAAAATCATATATATGTTTTCTAGTAGTTTTCCAAAAAAAATTCCGTTCTTACAAACACATTTTTTGTAAATGCTTTGCAAAGTAGATTATATATATATAAGGTGAGTCTTCTGTATTTGAGATTTAAAAAAATTCATTTTCGTAGCTATTTAAACATCAATCACGGTTACAATCTAAACTTATCTACAGGATGTCCCCAAAATAATCAATCAAACCAAAAAGACGATATCTCATGATATCAAATTAATTTTACCAATTCGTGTATAAAACTAGTTATTTATTTTTGTCTTTTAACCTGATATAGATGTTGAAAGAGTTACATAGAGTGTACCAAATAATAATTGATATCATTAAAAATCATATTTTGAAATTATCTCGAACTATACTGAATGTTGCAACCCCTTTACAAACCAAACATATTATTTAGTTGGATGGGAGCTCCTGTATATTAGGTATACTGGATTGATCATATTTTCTGAAGAAATGGTAATAATTACGGTTTACAATAAATTTTAGCAATTTTCTTATAAGTTTAACGTATAGGGAATACTAAAAAAAAATTACACGAAGATAAATTACAGTGTGATACATTCGAAACAAGAAATATAATGAGAATTTCAATTTTGGACTCACTTTGTATATAAAATAACAAATAATTACTATTTAATCGACTACGATGATATTGCATCTTATTAAGAAAGTCACTTAGGTAAATTCTTTTTCTTAACTTACAATAACTTACAGAGGGTTCTTTCATTTACCTACCTCTCATATAAATTTGTATACACCTCTCAAAGGAGTAAAAAAATTTTAATCTCATTTTCAAAAAATTATATTTAAATCGTTCAAGATAATTTCAAAATATGGACCTCAAATACAACTAATAAAAAAATGTTTTTGATACGTATTAAAACGACCCCCTAATACTAATAAAGTAGGCACTTAAATAAAAAATGTTTCCTAATGAAATTAATACTCAAAATTTATGAAATCCAGCTATTCAATAAGAGATGTCACTATTGGGCATTCGACCATCAACCACTGTTCGTAGAGTATGGGATTCAATTTTTTAGAAGTTTCCATTCATATTTCCGTGATGGTGGACACATTATTCAATAAAAATAGGTATGTTTCTTCACTCTGACACACAACTTTGGTCTTAATAAAAAAATAAATTGGTGTGAAAATAACGGACGCCATCTTCCTTTCAGTTTTGTAAATAGGTGACAAAAAGTCAAGAGCCGAGACATACGAAATAGTAGAAACTAGCGCTGCTAGTACAAAAAATCTAAACCAAATTCACGTTTTAGAGTTATTGTAAATAGAATAAGTGACGCAATTTGCTAATTTATGTCCCAAGTAAATACTTTTGATTTCAAGATAAATTTGCGCCTTTCCATTTTGCAAATCCATTCGAGAGTATTTCGTTACTCGATTAAATAGATACGTAGAAGGAGCTTACTACAGAAATTTCCATATCTCAATTTTTTTAACTTTTTTTTTATTTGAAGAACTTTTCAGTAGTGAAGTGAAAAATTATTTATTTGGATATAAAACCAACATTTCGGCAATACTCTGAGAAAAGCATAATTGATTTCTGGAATTCTGAAATCTCCGAATAAATAATTTTTCACCAATTCCCAATATTCCTTCTAAATAAAAAAAGAAAAAAGGAAAAAAAATAAGAAAAAAGAAAAAACACACACACAGATAAGCCGGCTTTTTTTTCGTTTAGTTCATTCTTATTGCAACTTGGGGGCGCTGAAAACTGTTTAAAAAATCAATATTGTGTGTCCAAGTCTGAAACGGATGGTCAATAGTTGTTTGAAACGAACTCTACCATTTTGTACTAGGTGGCAAAGGGCCGCACAAGAACCTCGCGGAGGCCGCAGGTTTCCCACCTATGCCCAAGAGAATTGTTTATTGCCAAATGTTGTTGGCTTCATTATTGGTGACGATGCATTTCCGCTAAAATGTATTTGATGAAACCATATTCAAAAGTATCACTTTCGGAAGAGCAGAAAATTTTTAATTATCACCTTTCTCGGGCAAGAAGGATAGTAGAGAAAGCTTTAGTTAGTTAGTAGATTTCGTGTTTTTGAGAAGCCTATAGCATGCTTACCAGAAACTGTTGATAAAATTATGAAACGCTGTTGCGCAATACACGACTATTTGCAAATAACTTCTTATAACATTTATACCCCAAATGCAGTGACGGATTAAGACTAAGCAATCCATGCCTGTGGGTATGCCAGACATTTTTACAAATTTCCAGACTCTGTGAAAACTTGTACTAGAACCGCGACTTTAGAGGTATGTTAGCGGTTTATTGAGTCATTATCACTTTATTTGTACTGTTTAGTGTATCCCAGGGTGTGTGTTTAGTTTTATTTCTTTCTTTGATTATGTTACCTGACGCCTGATAATATTGTAACCATCCCTTACCTTACCCACACATACGCGCGTGTACAGAACGTCTACCACTACAATGAAAGGTGATGCCCTAGGCAATTGCTTAATTTGATTAAGGGTTAATCCGTAACTGCCCAAATGGATCTGTCGATGAAGAAGATATACAAAGCGGCCAAATTAGATTAGATATTTGAAGAAATGAGACTAATGTACATTTGCCGTCTGTAAGAACTTTAGGAAGTAATCATTCTTCAAGACATGCAAGAGAAATACGAAACCGAATCTACCAGTACCTTATGGGTGAAGGTGTCGTCTCATGGCAGCAGCGGATGATTTTTTGATTGTACTTTAATATATATGCTACAATATACTTATAAGGAGATTATCCTTGTACCCAGGTCTTTTATTTTCCTCTACATTACGTAAAAATGCGTCCATTTCCTTGAAACATTTTACATTGGGAATATAAATATCTTCCGATCCTGCTCCCGACTTCATCAAATCCCTTATTTTCTTTTTTTCTTGAGACTGAGTTGACCTCAACGCACGTATCTTGTTTTTCATTTCAGGCACTCCGAATCCCTTTATGCCCATGATCTCCTCAATTTCTTTATACGCCGAATCCCGAGCTTGTTAATTTTTATAAATTGCAGCCCTTGTGCCTCATAGGCATCGCCTTTCGCAATATTCTTCTACAAACTTTAATGTTGTCGCTTCACTCTAACGAGACATTTTAACACGCTACCAAATCAAATAAAAATAATCCCCTCACTCTGTACTAATAAACTAGACTGAAGCAACCTGTCTACACTCGTTTAGTCGGCGTTTTAGTTGTCGGAAAGCAGTGGTGGGAGAAACTACTTACTCAAGTAAATAGAAATTGTTTCTATTCAATTGACTAAACAGTTTACTAAATTAGGTATTTGCGCAAGTACTATTTCAAGTTGTTTTCACCATACAAGTAACTAAATTTAGCTACTTGATTTGGTAACTTGCTTTAGGTACACGTTTAAAATCGGCTATATTTTTAAGTTTTATGCATTTTTAGTTATTTAGTTTTGATACTGTCAAAAGATAAAAAAGAAGAAGAGGGGACCTTGATAAAAACATAGTAGCTAGTAAACCTGATAATGAAAGTATTAATAAATAAAACTACTAGTAAATAAATATATTTTTAATAAAAGAAGCAATTGAACAATAAACAACGATACATGGTGTCAGAAGCTTAGTCGAAAATCGCCGACAGCTTAAAAAGAATAAAAAATAAAAGTTAGACAGAAGCCATTTTCCCTCCAATAAATATAATAAAAAACGAGAAGTTAAAAATAAGAAAATCGTACGGATGTATCAAAAGTGTAGTGAAAAATGGAATACTTCAAGTCCCCGGAAGCGTTTAACGTACAGGAGCCACATGGATGGTCCAAATGGAAGCAAATATTTGAAATATTTTTGTTAGCTTCAGGAAAAAGCACTACTTGTATATCTATAATACATTTGAAACAACCAAAACTTCAAAACTAGATGATGTGTTATTTTGTTTTGATGATCATTTCTTACCCAAAGAAATGTAAGTATGAAAACAATTAAATTTAACAGCATACAGCAAAAAGAAGGTCAAAATATATACTCAAGCAGCAAACTGTTTGTTTGTGTTTGTATGTGAAAAAGGTCAGTGTAAAAGCAGCTATGCAGAGAGGCTGATAAAAGACAGAATAGCACTGGGTGTTCTGGATAAATAGGTTCAAAGACATTTATTAAGAGAACCATCAATGTCATTAGACAAGATGCTTCAATATTGTTTTTACACAAATGTGAAAGATGTGTTTTCAGTCATCAACCTAGACAATGCCCCTCTTATAATAAAACTTGTGTAATTTGTCAAGGTAAAGGCCATTTTGCTAAGGTTTGTTTTTTCAAGGACAAACAGCACCAAAACAAGTGGTAAGAACGAGGTAATTATTCTAATTCCAAATAGCCAGAAAACAGGAGGCAGGAAGAATATCGGTCAAATGAACAAGATGAAGCTGAGGCTAAGAAACTAACATCAGAAGTACAGGTTTTGGGCAATGTAAACTCAGAATTCAGATATTATAAGTAGGGACAATGGAGGTATTGAGAATTCTATTTTTATTAATGAGCATAAGCCAAATATTAAAAACAATAGCTGGTATGAACCTATTACTGTTAACAATATGGACAATTGACATTATGTTTAAGCTTGAAACAGGAGCTGAATCTAGCGTTGTACCTTTGAAATATTTTAATGATCTAAATGTTGATAAATCTAAAATTATTTCAACATCCATGACAATAATTTCCTATTGAAATTTTAAATCGAAACCTCTAGGTCACATAATACTTGAGTGTTTTTATAAAAGTCAATTTAAAAATGTTGAATTTTTTATAGTTGATTTAGAGTCAGGGCCTTCACTGGAGTTAGGTGATTGTTTACATTTTAACATGATATCTAGAGTAAGTATAGTAGAAGATGAAATACCAGTTATACAAACACAAAGGAAGGTACCATTGGCCTTTAATGAAAAACTCAAATCAACGTTAGATGATCTTGAACAAAAAAGTATAATTTCTAAAGTTGAGTATCCAACTGATTGGGTTAATTCATTGATGATTGTTAAGAATTCTAATGGATTACTTTGTTTGTGTTTAGATCCAAAACCATTGAACAAATATATTTGTCGAGAGCATTATATTATTCCTAGGTATGACGAAATTTTAGCTAAGCTGGAAGGAAAAGCAATTTAATCTGTAATTTAACTTTGATAAGCTGCAATATAAAATGGCATTGTTAATTTGTTAGATCAAATCATAACAAAAAATGGAACACAACCTTCTAAAAAAAATGTACAAGCTGTTTCGGCTATTGAAAAACTTTTAGACACAAGATATTTACCTAGTCCTACAGAACTAGAATTCACTATTCATGCACTCTCTTTAACTGTACCGATGTCTGCAGAAAAGGAAATTGTTTTTCAAAATTCTGTTAATAATGATTGTTGAATAACTCATAGCCCAACACTGATAAAAAGTTGACTTCTGAATTGAAATATTCCTTTAACTTGAGACATAACAAATATTTTTCTGACAATTTGCTATTTTACTACATAGAAATTGTTGTTCCTTCTGAAACTTATAAGTATTAGGTTTAAATTAATACATTTGACCAACTTTGGAATGTAAAAATGTAAATTACAATCACGTAAAATTGTGATATGGCTCAAAATGTCTAAAGATATTGAGAACTATGTAAGAAATTGTGAAACTTGTCAATTCAATAGGCCAGCTAACCCGAAAGAGACTCTTGTACCACATAAAACACCAGAAAGGGGGCGTCCATAAATTACGTGAGACATTTTTTAGGATTTTTCGACTCCCCACCCTCCTGATGAGATTTCGTAAGATTTTTCTTTACTACCTCTCCCCCCTCCCCCATTCTCACGTGAGATTTTTTATAATGTGTTTTTGGCTGTAAAATTCATTGGATTTGAAAAAAATACAAAAAAAAAAACAATTTGCTCTATCACTTTTATTAAAGACTAGTATACAATTGTGATTTGAGAATATTGCCTTAGTTTAAAATCACTGTGATGAAATTAAATAATAAATACTTCAACGTAAATTAATAAGAGATTATTCTAATTCAGTCCATGGAGACTCGTGTACTCTCAAGAGTGTCTACTAGAACCAACGTATTCAAATAATTTTCAATGAAATCATCTGCTCCTTCAACTTCGTTCTGATTGAGCCACTCCAAACCGTTGTCGCTTGCACACAGTCGCTTGTCTTGAAACAATACGCGATGGTCGCAATTTAAGTGTTTGCACATCTCGTGCATGATGATGGATGCGAAATAGATACCACATGTATTGCAGCATCTCTTTTCTATATCGTGACGTAAACTTGGACAATAGAGGTCATCATAAGGCATGCTTGTGAAGGTGTGTAATGGTTGAATAGGTAGGCAGTGGCGAATGAAGAATGTTGCAAATGTTTTTCCATCATGCTGTTCAGGATCCGGAATCGCCGGATCTCCATTAACTTGAATGGGATATGGAGGTAATAAAAAAAGATCATGTAAAGAACTCCGACGCGGATTGCAGATTGTTTTACCGTGGAGTCAAGATGTGTCTCAAAACAGTCATGGGGAAGAACAACACCTGATAGTTCTCGGCTAAGTGGAGCCATGCGTCTCTCTACTCTATTGAAAGCACTTCTGCCGGGGCATTAGTCCCAATGAATATTCTGTCAAATTCATATTTTTTAAAATGCTGTATAGAATGTACAATTACTTTCCGATATCGCGGGTTCTCATCGGGACCGCCATCGTTCGAAATAATAAGGACAGGCTTCGTTTTTCATTAATTTACCAAAAGGCTGAAGAGTTAAAAGAGTGTCCAAGTCTTCAGCGTGACTAGTTGCAGTCGAAGACGAGTGCTTACCACTTCGGATTGCTATATATGTTGGTCCACTATATGAGACGGCTTCTGGCCGCCCCATCTCATTCGGTTTTACTTCACACAAAGCATAGACACTCGGGATCAATTTATGTCTTGCAGTAATTATAAAGTCGCGATCTGGTAACGACACTTTATACTCAACGTGCATTAGCAAAGGCGCCTGTTTGTTTGCTGTTGTCAATCCTATGGGGACCCATACTTTGTCATCTTGGGATAAAAAAGACATAGAATCAGGGCCAAGTATTGAGGCTACAGTTTCTAGTGACCTTATGGAAGCTACAGAAAAGTATTGGTCTTGGTGCGCTTTATGATGGTCTGCTTCAGGACGACTCAACTTCACCGTTACAGTCACTACGTGGTGCTTAGCCTACCGCGTATCTGCCCGTCTAGGCAACAGTCGAATGTAAGCGGCGCTTCGAGAAATATTAAATCCCAGCTCGATAAGTTTTTCAGTGAGCAGCTCTAAAAGACTATGGACACTAGGAACAATTTCACAGCGACTCCGTTTCAGACTGCTCTTCCTCCAAGCGCGGACGTCTAGAGCTTGCTCGAGGTATCAACGATTTTGCTGCTCCAGGATTTTTAGAACACAATTCGATAATTTTTATTTTTTCTATGCTTCATCGAGTATACTCTTTGGTTCTCCTTAGGTTTGAGCTGTTTTTCAAAATTATCAATTTCTTGCCGCAACTTCTCATCTCAGATCGTCGCTGAATTTTCCGTTTTGTAGCACCTGTAGGGGAAAGAAAAAATAAAGAAAATGTCGCACATACAAAAAAAAGGTAAACACTAACCTGCCAGTTGAGGTTCATTATCGTAATCTTGATCCATGAGCCGCTGATTACAGTGAGAAATCTCATTTCGAGTCACTGATTCCTCATTTTGAATAATCTTGATGTTAATTTCAGTTTAACTCGCGCATTCTAAGTTTGACATACCTTGAGCGCTTGTATCAACTTGTGTTGAAACATTATTAGAGCTCCGAGTGTTTCCCTTGAATAAATATATCATTATAAAGACTCAAGATTCACGAATTAGAGACGTTTAGAACAAAATTATGCATTTTTTAACTTTCCGCTAAGAAGATCTATATTTTTTTCTCCTCAGCACAATCTCGAAATATATTGTACATAAAATTAAATTTCTCCTATTTCTTATTTCTTAGACCTTTTGATATATCAATGCATTTAAATTTTCTGATTTTAGGTCTTTAAAATAGCTAAAGGACATAAAATCAAGAACATTTAGATGAATTAAAATTAAATTTATAGCATAAATAAATAAATAGAGGTATCTAACCTACCTTAGAGAGAGAGACCTTTTTTTCCGCTGCTGATCAATCTCATGCTGAATATGTTTCACCAAATCTTCTTTCTTTGGATACTTTTGTTTTGCTGTGTTCCATAACTTTACCACTTCTTCTTGACAGCATTTCTTTGTCTTGTAGATGTGTCTTTTAACGTAAGCATTATAATATTCTTGAAAACTCATGTTTAATCATTAAAATAGTATCAAAAAAGTTGTTAAATAAAATATTTGCGGGCATCAACAAAGCAGGTTATAGCACTTGTACTTGCGTCGTTGTTACTCGGCTCTTTACGCTGCGACATTCATCGAGTCGAGCGTATCGATACGGCTGGTCGAAAGCACATAAACAATCGGGGAGCTATTGTGCTACTTTGCGGAGTTCGGGGTAGTACGACAAACACCATTGTGTAAAATTTCGCATATATTTTTATTCTAGAAAAATTTCTTACTTCAATTTAACTTTACTTTCACACAATTCTACATGGTTTTCTATTGAAAAAAAAAAAATACGTGATATTTGTTGAAACCTCCCTCTCCCCAAGTGAGATCTGGAAAGATTTAACTTGACCCCCTCCCCCTTTGAACACCTCACGGAACTTATGGACGCCACCAAAGACCGTGGCAAATATTATTTTCTGACTTTTTTGATTACCAGTCCAAAAGCTATTTGTTAATTGTTGACAGCTACTCTCATTGGTTGAAAGTTTTTCCTATCCAAAATAAAACAGCTTTTTCTATGATCAAGCATTGTAAGGATTTGTTTTCTAAATTTGGTGTTCCTGATATCTTCTATGCTGATAATGTTCCCTATAACAGTATAGAATTTAGAAATTTTACTAAATCATAGAATTTTGATTTGGAATTTTCTGTCCTTTTTTATCACCAGTCAAATAGTTTTGCAGAGATATATGAATGAATATCTCTAAAAACATGATTAAAAAATGTATAATGTTTTCGATGCATCGATTTATATCGAATATCCCTAGTCCTGTCAAGAGATAGAAAAAAGAAGAAGATAGCAAAGTGATAAAAAACATGGTAGCTTGAAAACCTGATAATGAAAGTGCTAATAAATAAAACTACTAGTTAATAAATATGTTTTTAATAAATCATATAAAAAAAGAAATTGAACAATAAACAACGAAACAACATGAAACAGTTGATTGACTTGTATGCAAAATACAGGAATGAAGTTGGTACTTTCAAAGTAAAAATGGTTAAAATTATGAAGCTGAAGAAAGCCACAGAGTTTAAAAATATTAGCATCCAAATAACACCAACATTATGAATTAGTGAAAGGTAGTAGAAAGAAGCTTCAGTACATATGCGGATAACCAGAATGAAACAGGTAAATCTTCCTATATTTAGTATCCTCATGATGTGAGTAAAATGAAGATATGTTAGTTAGTGTTTGCTAATAAAATTGAGAATTAAATGAAAAATAGGCTATCAAAGAGAAAATTAAAATAATTTATAAATAAACAATTATAATTGGATATTTATTGTTCAATAGTGACAAAAAAATTGTTATTGATTGTGATAGGGATTCTAACTAGAAGGTGTATTGTAAATCAGTTTCTTTCGTTTAACAAATTAATTCCAAACATTCATTTATTGTGAACCTTCAAATAACTCCTAATAAATAAAATGAAAAATTGAGGAATAAAACATTTTTTTCTGGAGTTGTATTAGATTAGCCCATATTGTATTATCAATTTAAATCTGTTTATATAACTGATGGAAAATAATCTACATCCAATTGATATATGAAATGAAAAAGGTTCTATTAGCAGCTGTTTTCAGTATGGCTGGGGATTTGGATACTTTTGCTGGTTTGTACTCTTGTTCTAATGTCTGTTAAGGCAATCAGGGAAGTGAGTGGCATAGTGTATGTAACCAAACTAGCACATTTTTTAATTGCAACAGTTGTGATCATTAAAACACCATGAATACCTTTTCATATTATTATATTTTAATAATGTAATCAATTCTTTTTCTGCTAGCTTATATTACCTCAATATTGCTTCTAGAAAACATGCTTACATTTTATGAAATAATGTAAGTAGGTACTCGAATTGCAAAAATAATGAACATATTAATTAAGTGAATCATTGCCTTTAAACGGTTAATGTAACAGTGTTATAAATGTTATCTCTTCTTCTTGTGAAAATTGATAGTTTGATGAATTTAAACAGAAGTAAACTTTATAGTTCAATATAATTACCAACTTATTTTCAACTAATTTTATATTATATTTAATCTCCAACAAAATGAATAAATGGGTGAAATATAAAAAAACACAAAAGAGAAGGGCAATATAAAGGTGGCTGTTTATTTATTCAGTATAGTGAAGACATATGAGGTTATTATAATGTATTGTTGTATTCACAATTCACAATAGTTACGTTGTACTCTATAATATTATTCTTTAGCTTGGTTAATAAATTATAACATACATATATCACTTACATTGACAGTAAGGTGATTGATAGTAATGGTATATAGATCTCATTAAGCTGATGTTCTCTTTTCTGTTTTTGTTGATTTAAAATTACATTTGAAATTTTTCTGAGTATTGAATATTTCTTGTAGAAAATTGTGGAATGATTTAATGAATATGAGAGATTTTGGAATTCCTTAATAGATGTGGTATTAGCTTAATTTATTAATTGTATTTATTTAGGCTTTCCTTATTACATGTTGTTGTAGCTGATGTTTATTGTGTGAATCTATTAGGTGATGTAATATTTACAAACGTGTGTGATTGGATTTTGAAATGGGATTTTATCCGTTATCGACTAATATTCTCTCAGTATTATCATAGAGTGGTTCTGATAGTCAATTTGAAAATATTAGTTGTACACTTTTTTATTGAAAAAAGTAGTGTCGAAAAAATGAAGTAGAATTTTTTAAAAAAGTGTATTATTCCAAAAGGAAACAGCAGAATTTAAAAAAAAGTGTATTATTCCAAAAGGAAACAGCAGAAACAAGTGATGCGTACTATTTATAGTAATAATTAAGTTCGGTGGGTGTACAAGAAGAGAAGTTGCCAATTCGTGAAACTTATGAGAATGGGGACTTGGTTGGAATGCAGTTCATTATTATGAAACCCTAGCATTATTGATACATGCATGGCCACAAGAGAAATAGGGTACGAAAGAATTAGGGTCGAGTAATGATGAGGTAACCAACTGGAAAAATTATTTTAGGGAATTGTTGCAAGAACCCAAAAAAACCCATATAAATTGATGAGTCCTGTTTATTCACAAACGATATACAATCGAGGACGCATCACTAGGTGTTTGTGGGAATTTGTCAAGAAGATGGGAAATGTTTTTGTTTGCCGTGCCTTTCAGGAGAAAAAAAGTGTGGCTTTATATTATTGGCCAGTACTTAGAATCCGGAACTACTTTTATGTCTGATGTGTGGAATTCCAATACCAAAACTACAAAAGTAGAAGATGAATTTTATACACTTCACTGTTAATCAGTTCACTGTTAATACGGAAACTGGAGCACATACATAAAGAGCAAAGAGAAGGTACAAGTACTAATTAGTAACATATCGGAATATGCAAGATTCGTATTTTTGTGAATTTTTGTGGGGGAAAAGCTGATTTTTTTCTATAATTTAACACTATATTTTGGATTTATTTAAATCACACGAGCCTCATTCTTGTAGGCCAGAAATATTGATACATTATTGCATTCCATATGAATTATTAAAACTGTCATGTAACAAATATCGAGGAGTAATACAAAATTTTGAATGTGAAAAAAATATAATAGAAAAAGTGATCTTTTCCAAAAAAACATCAGTGTGAAAATGTTTTTCTGTTGAATTATTAAATGTAATGTATAATTTTTTTATTTTGGGGGAAGAAAGAGAACAGAAAAAGGCCTCTAACTTCAACTGAATGCTGACAGGAGTGGAAATTAAATTATTACTAAAGAAAAAAATTTTCTTGCTTTATCACAATACCCAGTAATAAGCTAACTATACATTTTGTGTCGCTCAACTGAAGAAGTGTTTTCTTGTTTTTAGGTTGAAGTAGTAATTTGAAACTGATTTACCGACTAAGATGTTAAAATGCAAATAGTAGAAAACAAGATTAATCGCATTGAGTATTTGCTTTTTGGATGGATCGATATGACTTGATAATCTTACTAATCTCCTTTTATTCAATATGTAGTAAGAAAGCTTTGTATAGCTTCAGTACAAATGGTGAGTGTAATACATTCTATTATTTTCACCAAGTATTCTTCGATTTTTTGGGTAGTATTTTTATAAAAATTTGGAATGTCCAGAAACTTTTCTGTCAACTGCTAATAACAGATATTAGATGTTATTTTACCTTTACTTCAATTCAAAACTCCATTTTAAGGAACTAAAGTTCTCATCTAAGATGAAATTGTCGAGTCGGTTTTTTAAGTATGGCCCAAAAAACAAATTAGTTGAATTTTACCATAAATTTGTAAACTAGAAAATATTTTCAAAAATTGGTTCTGTTATTATATTCAAATTCATGTTATGATCCATTTTTGGGAAACATCAATTCAAGTTTTTGACCATTCTAATACATATTTTACAAAATGTATAGGTCATCAAAATTACATAAATATAATAAACTTCTTTATACAAGAATGTATTGAGCATTAACCCTTCTATGTAATTATTATAATAAATATTAGCTGACCTGACAAACGTTGTTTTGCCATAAACATTATTTCTTTGAAATATTTTCTTAGGCATTATTTTGGTGTGAGCGACCCTTATTATATAGAGATATGAAAAATAGATGTTGGCCGATTCTTGGACTTACACTATATTCACATAAAAAATCACGAAAATCGGTCCAGTTAATTCGGAGGAGTTGGCAACAAATACCACGACACGAGAATTTTAGGTATTAGATTATACAATCTTTATGAATATACCTTTATTGGATTCGATGTCATACTTTTAGATACATGGGTGAATATATATTGAGAAGGTATTTTCAGTGATCCCAGAGGTGATATGTTCAAATCAGTATTAAATATCTATCAACTGAGCTTTGTATGGTATATCTAATGTTGTGGGCTGAAAGAAAAATCATAGCAATTATTACGAAACTCTTAAAATCGAAGGAAAATGATACTTTTTCATAGAAAATAAAGTAACAGACCTATCAGTCTTATATAAAACTAATACTCATTCTTATTATAATCTTGATAAAAACAAAATTAGAATGTATGGAAAGTTCTTACATTGGCTTACCTGCGGTCATTTAAACTGTTCTTATAATAATCTTAGAATTGCCGATGAATGGCGCTATCTAAAAGTGAAGCTAATATTACTAACAATGAAAACGTATCATTAAATAAACTAGGTAATAAATCTAACAATTAACAACACTACTGGTTCAAAACGAATCTCCGTTGGATGCGGGAAATCCAACATCAGGGTCGTTGGTCTGTAAATGAGTGGCGTGGGTTTCTAGGCGGACAAATAATTGGGCCAGTTTTTTGAATGAGAAAGTTAATTAAGAAAAATATTTATACTTGTGAAAAAACGAATTTGTCTTTTCGTTTAGAAAATATGCCCTTACTTAGTCATTTGTAGTGACATGTTCTTACAATCTGATGATTGCCCGGCATATTATTACATATAAGTCGTGCATTTTTTAGATTAAACGTACCCTGATAGATGGATAGGACAAGTTTATTTATTTGGCCATCCAGATCTTCAGACCTAACTTGCCTAGATTTTTATTTGTGGGGCCAAATAAAAGATCTTTTTTACACCGGGAACCTAACCAAAACCGAGCATTTGTGATCATCTTGTCTCTTGTAAAGATGTGAGTTTTTATTTTCATGTTATGTTTGATTTCTATTTGAAAAGTTTGAGAGGTGAGTGTGAAGAAATTTGAAGTTTCTCCCAAAAACAAGCTTGTAGCATGGTTGAATGATAATTGTTTGTATTTTTAGAATTAATGTATAAATCAGATTGTTTAGTATTTTCCTTCAAATTCTGCTTTTTTTTATGCCGTCTCGTTTGATTTTAGATAACTTTGTCTGAACACCTCATGCTTAAAGATGCATAATTTTTGATTTTTTATTAATAAAATGATGTATAAACTCAGATTCATACATAGAACGGAGATACTCAGGCTTTCGGAAATTTTATAATAATATGTTCTTTTATTTCACGAGGCAGGTCTCTCAATATATTTTGAAATAAACAACTTTTCCATATTACTTAATCCTGTGGTGTTATCGGTATTACTTTTACATTTTTCTGATGTACCAATATTAAATAATGTAAGTCTGTGTTAAACGATATCGATAGTGCATCTGCAAGAAAAAGTTTTATTACCCAATTTTCAATTCAATAAAAATATCATGATATCGTACTGTTCCAAATTTAACCTAATATTTGAAGTTTTAGATGGGTTTATTCTTATGATTCTTAGAAAAATTGTTACAGTCTTTTCATTACTTTCAAAAATCACAGTTCCACTAAAAATATATTTATGAAAGTGCTCACACCCTTGTGAAATAGGAAGTAGCTTCGTCTGCATTTGACATAAAAATAGTTCCTTTGGAAATATTTGACTTCAATATGCATCAAATAAAAAAAATTAAATGTTCTTACTAATAATACAAATTAACTCGTTTTATTACGGTAACAATGATGGCGTATTAACTATTATCTAATTCATCACTTAATTTTCAATAATGGGTAATTTCTATAATAATATTTCTCATATGATTAGACATTAGCTGATTCAAGTTCGATATGGTTTCTTTTGTGATGTTGAGCCAATTTTCTTTTAGTGCGCTCTGAGGTCGAGAGTTGGTTTCCTTCGATTAATTTCCTTCCAGACTCCAAAATACAAGAACAATGAAAAGGAATTGACCGGCTGATTTAAGAAATGGTTAAAATGGACTGGAGAAGTCATTAAAACGATAGATAGGAGCAAAAAATGGATTCCCTATGTAAAAATCAAGTTCATTTCCTCCAAGGAAACCAAAAAAGAATTGACCGGTTGGCTTAAGAAATGGTTAAAATGGATTAGAAAAGTCCTTATCACGATAGATGAGAGCAAAAAATGGATTCACTATGTAAATTTGTACCGTTTGAAGATGTTTTGGAGGTTAGTATATTTCCTGTGATCTCATATTTTTATTCTTAGTTCTTTCATTAGCTCTATTCACCATAGTTTTTTCTCAGTTTTCAATGGTGTAGTGTACATGTCTTCATTCTTATAATATATACATATCAATTCAGCTGTATATTGTCTAAATTTTTATTGATTTTTGTTTTAATTATTTTTCAATTTCTATATTCTTTGTTTTATCCTAATTAATTTTCTTTCTAATGTTTAATTATCATTGGGTTAAGATATGTTTTCTCTTTATTGTCATATATTCTGCTGTGTAGGTTATAGTTGGTACTGTTGTAAATTTATTTGTTCTTTCAGCTGGTTTTCTGTCTTTTGTTGGTACCATACTAAGGTATCCTTATGTCGTTATTCTCCGTGAAGTTTTAGCTTCAGATTTGGTTTCTTTTGATTTACATTTATTATTTCAACTTTAGTTTTGTCATTTTTCTTATTTCTAAGGATCAGACATCCATTAATTTTTGGATTCTATTTTTAAAATTTACTATAACATTATATCGTCTGCAAATATCAGCATTTTTATAGGTTATGTTTTTATATTCAATTGTATTCAGATCTTCACATTTTTTTAATATATTTGAATCTATCTCTCCTAGGAGTGACCATCCCAAATGATCTTGCAGGCCAAGAAAATAGAAAAAAAAGCCAATCTGTATACAAATAATACAATAAGTTATTGTGTTGATATTTCGGCGAGCCACACATAAAATTATATTAGTATTAGGGGCGTTCTACTTTTCTACCGACAATCTGAGTGATAAATTTTTTGATTTTTTAAAAAAATAAAAGTGTATTTCTTTTATAATATGTATTTTTACATCATTGTCCAGTTATCGAAGATTTCAGAAATGTATAATGCATCGAAGTTTTATTTTATATCTTTTATTTATTTTAAGTTTAATCGGAATAGTAAGAAAAAATAAACACCTCAGTCACAAAAAAAAATATATTCATTAGTTATTATGTAAAATCAAATTTTCAGTTTTTCTTTAACTTTGCTTAACTAGAATACAAGCATTTATTATTATGTAACTCGATTTATAAGAATTTTTATTACAAATATATAAAAAATAACATTTAATACCACTCTCACATTTTTGCTCGTTAAGATAATAAACTAAATTCTGTTAATACCTCGTGTACTCGACTTTGTTTTTACTGGTTACTTTTACTAATATATGTGTACCATTTTTTATTAATAATGGGTGGATGTTGTCAACAGACAGGTCATATGAAGTACCCGGTTTTATGTGCACATTTTTTTTCTGATTAACAAGAGGCTGATCATCTTCATCTTCTGAAGTAGAAGTATAAACAGTCTCATAAAATCTCTTTGTAGGAGCTTTAATTATGTTGGTTATATCAGCCAGTGGTTCTTTTAAATCTGAGGTTGGGCTGTCGTTAACTTCCATCTCATGTTCAGGCAATGGGCGATAAGTCTTCAAATTGTAACAATCACAAAATTTGTGGCAAAAACAACTCAATGATCAATAGCCTAGCACTCTAAGTTGCTGAACAACTAGTTGGTGGACGTTCATAGTACCTTTCAGCGGAATAATTTTACTTGGAATTTCCATTAAAATCTGGGCAATATCATCTTTGTCAACAAGAAAAAGCTTTATCTTACTGCGGTCTTTAAGTGCTTCATAAAATTGTAAAGCGTTACTAATGTCGTGTCCACTGGCGACGAAATGGTCAGCTAAACGTTTAATAGACCCTCCTATACCATCAGCTGCTCCCTTGCCGTGACCAGACTCAAAAAAATTCCAGGTTGAACTTTCAAATCTGTATTGTTAAAAAAATCTTGTTGCAAAAAGATAAAAATTATTTTTTTGCTTGTACTGTGTTGCTGGTCCATCAGAAAAAAAGTGGGCTGTCTTAATATGGGGTAATTCTTTTTGAACTGGATGTAGGTGATGCCCAAATAGCTGCAGGGCCATGATTAAGATCAGAAGATACAGTACAAAAAGAAGTGATATGTTTGTCCTTTGGAGAAGTCCAGTAATACATTACTGCGGTATGCAGTCACTTGGTTTCGTGATCCACCGAAATGTACTGATTGAATTTCTTCGTGGTACTTACAGGCGTAGTTTTCACTATAGTCAATATGTAAAGCAATTTCGGTTTCAGTCAATTCATTTATACATTGGCGATAGGATTTATATTGATTTCTAATATTAAATATATGTGATTTAAAAACTTTTAATTCTTTTTCAAATTTACTAATCAAAATTGCAATTGTAACTTGGTCGGTCTGTTTTATGTTTTTATTGATTTTAACTTTTTTTCCATTCTTCTCAATAATATCTGTTTTTCTAATCCATTGTACCAATTCAACCAGTTTCTCTTGGTCGATCATATTACCATAATTGAGTTTCTTTGCTTCACATTCAGTGCATTTTCCTTTCATACAAGTTAATGAATTTACATCGCATACAATTTGTGAGATTATCAGATTCATGTCATTTGTTTTGATAACTTTGTTTTTATAAAGAGCAACTTTCATAAACGTAATATTTGCGTGCAGCTTGCACATGCAGGTTTCGCGGCCATCAATACGAGGTGGTACGACATAAAAGGGTTTATGTCCTGCAAAATAACTGTAGTGACATTTAACGTACGGATTTTCTTTTCGAAATAAGTATAGATTTTTCCTTGTGTCCAACAAAATCCGTTTTTGCATCTTTTTTTTTATGAAAAGTTATAGTTTCGTTTTGCCCAGCAGTAGCTCGTGACACATCATCCCTGAGATAAAATGTATGAATTTTCTCTCTCAATGAAATACTTCTTGGGCTTAATGTATAGTTTTTTGATTTTCTTTTTATTTCCAAAGTCTCTTGAAACAGTTTAAGTTTTAGTCCCGAACGTTTAATTGTTGTGTCTTCAAGGATTTTTTTTAAGCAGTGTTTTGTTTTATAGTCTTTAATTTTTTTGTAATGTTCCTTAATGGCATTTGTCAAGATACTATATATTTTTTTCTTCTTTGGCGCTTTTAATTTTACCTTCATTTTTTTTATAGTTTTTGTCATATTATGTAATAAGTTATCTTTTTTATTTTTTTGACGTTGAAGTCTTTTCTTGTATTTTCGTATTTTTTCTGTAATTCTTTTACATTGTCTTGGAGTTTCATATTTTGCCTATAAATTTTCGATCTGTCTCGTCTAACTTTTTTTCTACCCCTTGCTCTAGCAGTGGATGAGATTGAAGTTAGTGAACAAGATCTAGGACTTAAAGGAAGTAACCTGGGGCTTGAAGGAACAGTTGTAGAAGCCGGAGCATTCATTAGAACGTTGTGCCATTTTCTTTTCATTTGTCTGTGTTCCCTAGGTGTCATATCTTTGACTAGCTTTTTGCGAGTATGGTTTCTTTCTAAGTCTTTTCGTTTCACTCCTGCAACTTTTTCGGGGTCTTGCTTCCTTTTTTCACGACAACGTCGCTGCCTTTCAACCGCAGATAACGCCATTTTTAATTACCCCGATGATAATACCTTAAATGAATAAAATAATCGATAATGTAATATATAGAACATAAAAAATATTAATTAACTTTTTTAAAAATCAATCAATGCAAAGTTCAAGACAAAAACTCCGTCACAGTTTATTTGTGACAGAGGTGCCTTGTGACAGAAGTGTAAAATAATAGTGTTCGAGAATTTTAGCGTTCACAAAATTACAAATTGTTCGTAAAAGTGGGTGAATATGACAGATTTGCTGGGAAATAATAATATTACATATATAAATATTAATTACAATAAAATTTTAAAGTAGTAACTGTATTATACCATGATCGGAGCTATTTTGTTAAAATAAAACGAATCTGTTAATGTAACACCACGTGTCTTTATTGAAACGTGTTGACGAAAAGCCGCGTATTAGAATCGTCTTTTCTCGAGTCCAAAACACTGGCCTCACCCCCCATGCCTGTTGAGCCAATTAATTGTAACTTTTAATTGACTCGTACAAAGGTGGCGGGATAGCTATGAAACAAATATATAATTGATAACCTATATCATACATCTCCTCCTATAAGTTTAGTTTGTCCGGTTTTTTTATCACACGACCACATCTGGTTTTTATATCATGATCTAAAACTTTTGGACTGGATAATAAACATTCTGGGGGAGCCTCCAGCAAAGGTTTTTCATTCTTGAGTGACACAGCAGGCTGAACTAAAGGTTCACCACTACTCTCATCTATGTCAGGCTCGTTGCTTTTAGACACATACTCATTTAGGGATTCCTTAAGGTCAATGCGATTACGCCTAATCACATTACCAAAGGAATCTTTCACAAGGTAAGATCTAGGAGAGCTATGCTTGGAAACAATTTGTGCAGGCTCCCACTTATTCTTTACATGGTCAAAAATCGTCACATTGGTTTTAGGGTCCAAAGGTTTTAGATCTTTACTTTTCTTGTCATAGTAAGACCTATAAATATTCTGTCTTCGCAATAGTTTCTCAGAAACGTCTTCACAGAGTTTCGGGTGCAAAAGACTGGAATTGATAGGCACTTTTGTCTTGCAAATCCTGCTCATCAATAACTCTGCAGGTGAATAGCCAATATACTTGAGTGGTGAATTTCTGTATTGCAATAAAGCAGTGTGTATATCAGAGTTTTCTTTCAAACATTCTTTTAGCATATTTTTACCTATATCTACCCCTTTTTCTGCCAATCCATTAGATTGTGCATAATACGGGCTGCGCAAAATGATTTCAAAATTCCAGTTTTTTACAAACGTCTTAAACTCTCTACTATCAAAAGGCACGTTATCAGCAGTTATTTTATCTGGTGACCCATGAACAGAAAAAATAGACATCAAAGCTAAAATAACTGATTTCACCGACTTGTCTTTAATTTGAGTGGTTTCCAACCAATTGGAGTATGAATCAAACACAATGAGAAAAATTTTGTTGGCATGCGAAAAAATATCTAATCCCAATCTCTCCCATGGCCGATTCGGTAACTCATATGGTAATAGCGACTCTTTTGGCTGTTTCTCCGCAAAAGTTTCGCAGATACTGCATTTTTTTATGTAGGCTTCAATATCAACAGATTGCCCTGGCCAATAAAATATACGTCTTGCACGTATTGCATTTGAATTTTTCAATCCCAAAGTGACCCTCGTGCAATAATTTGAGCATATCACCCTTTATGGCAGTTGGGACAACAATTTTCTCACCAAAAAACAGCAATTTATCAACATTGCTGAGGTTGTCTTTGATTTGAAAGTAATGCCTCAAAGAAGGAGACATGTGATGTTTATTATTGGGCCAGCCTTTTATATGGAAGTTGATAACTTGTTTCAGAATCTCATCTTTCACGATTTCCTTCCCGAATTGTTCCTTCCGCTCTTCAGACATGGCTAAATTTTTTGATAAAGAGTGTACTGCAAAATTAAATTCTTGATCAGACTTTAGCTCAGTTTCTGGTAAAAACGCTCTTGACAGCGTGTCTGCCACATACAAAAATTTTCCATGTTTGTAATTCACAATTATTTTATAATTTAGTAAGCGGAGTCTCATCCTTTGTAGGCGGGAAGAAATAGATGCTAGATCTTTTTTCATGATCGATTCCAAGGGTTTATGATCAGTGTTGATTTTCACATCAAATCCATTAATAAAATAATGAAACTTTTGAGTAGCAAACACAATCGCCAGCATCTCTTTGATAGACAAGCACCTAGACCGTCCTTGGAAGCGTCAGTGTCTATTTCTATAGGTTTTGTTGAATCAAAAAATGACAAAATTGGGGCATTGATTAATCTATCTTTAAGTCTAGTTAAAGATTCATCATGCAATTTAGTCCATTGCCAATCAATATTATTCCTGGTCAAATTTCTAAGTGGAGCTGTTATTTTCGACATGTTGGGCAACTTTCCTAAATACTTAGCCATGCCTAATATTCTTAATAGTTCAGTTTTATCTTTGGGTTTTGGCATCTCTAGAATCGATTTCACATAATTTCTGTTCAGTTTGACACCTTCCTGTGAGTAAATTTGACCCATAAACTTAACACTTCTAGATTTAAATTGAATTTTGTCTCTATTAAATTTTATATTATATTTTTGTGCTCTTTCCAAAACTAACCGTAAATTATTATCATGTTCCTTTTCATTACTGCCAGTTATAATCAAATCATCAAAGTAAAGACCTACACCTTCAATGTCACCAAATATTTCATAGTTTTGTTTTTGAAAGACTTCAGGGGCTGAGCAAATTCCAAAAGGTAAACGACAAAATGCATACCTTCCAAAGGGTGTTCCAAAGACACAATATTCTTGACTTTGTTCATCAATTCGAATTTGAAAGTACCCGTCTTTCATATCTAAAACTGTGAAATATTCTTTATTATTAAGTTTAACAGCTATTTCCTCGGCTGAAGGAATCAAAAATCTTTCTCGTTTTATTGCTAAATTCAAATATTTTGGGTCAAGACACAAGCATAAATCCTTATTTTTCTTTTCAACTATCACCAGAGGATTCAACCATTCAGTCGGCTTATCAATTTTCCTTATAATACCTTGTTTTTCAAGATCATCAAGCTTAAGTTTTAAACGATCATGCAATGCAATTGGAATCCGTCTAAGTGGTTGAACTACTGAAACTGTACCTTCTTTTAAAGTAATGTGATGTTCTCTAGGAAAAGAACCAAGACCCTCAAAAACTACTGGGTATCTTTTAACAACATGATCGAGTGATATAAATTGACCAGAATTTTCAACAATTGAGTCTACTCTTTTTACTAAGTTTAAATCAACGCAATCAGCACAACTCAGTAGTGGCAATTCGTTATTATCACAAACTGCAAAGAATATGTTTCTAACATTGCCATTAACTTGACATTTTAAAGTGATTTCTCCTAATGGAGCGAATACATAATCCCGACTGCCATACGGAGCTAGTTTGATTTTAGATTTTTGCATTTTATCAAGAAGCCCTAGTTTTTTAACAATATTTAAAGTCTAAATGCTTACTTTGCATCCTGTATCTAGCTTAAATGTTACCTTATGACCTTCTACAATAATTTTCTTCAACCATGACAATGGTTTCTTTACACTACTAACAGAACCAACTTTTTTTATTTACTGAACTTATAACTCATTTGAACTGCTCTCACATTCAATATTTTCTGATTCACTATCACTAAAAGTTTCAGTTTCTACTTTATTCACTTTTCTTCTGCCCAATCTTCTATAGCTCTTCTTTTTTTCCCATTTCTTCTCAGACTGATTAATATTATACTCTTTTTTACACACATTCGCAAAATGATTGCGTCCCTGACATTTTGCGCATGTTTTATTCCAAGCAGGACATAAATTTTTCTCTCGATGTACATAGCCACAGAATTCACATTTCCCTTCTTTTATTTCTTTCACAAAATGCTTAGACTTTACAGAGCTTACACTAGCTTCATTCTGCAAAGCCTTCAGCTATTTTTGACTAACTTCTCTTGTTCTACAGATGTCTATTGCTTGTGTCAACTTTAGATCAGATTTTCTTAACAATTCTTCTCTAGTGCTTTGGTCGTAGATGCCCATCACTATCCTATCTCTTATAAATTCTTCTAATAAATTACCATAACCAGTTTTTTTTCCCGCTGTTCTTAATTCTGTCAGGAAACTATCAAAACTTTGTCCCTCTTCTTGTATTATACTGTTAAATAAGAACCTTTCATATATAACATTTCTCTTTGGTTCACAGTGATCTCTAAATTTTTTCAAGACATTATCAAGAGTTTTCTGGGCCTCCGGTAACGGATCAAAAGAGTTAAATAAATCAAGACCATCATCACCAACTAAGTTCAATAGAATTGCAACCGTTTTTTCATCATTTTCATTGCTTAAACTTGTAGCAGTCAGAAAATTTCGAAACTTTTGTTCAAATTTTTGCCAGTTATCAGCTAGGCTTCCTTCAATGGATAAAGGATCTGGAGGTTTGAAGTATGATTGCTGTTGGCTTCTACTTATATCGCAGCAAAGTCCAGCTTACTAATGTCTAAGTACGAATGTACGAAATTTACTCAAGCTTTTTTATCAAGTTTTTACACCTGACACCATGTATTATACCATGATCGGAGCTATTTTGTTAAAATAAAACGAATCTGTTAATGTAACACCACGTGTCTTTATTGAAACGTGTTGACGAAAAGCCGCGTATTAGAATCGTCTTTTCTCGAGTCCAAAACACTGGCCTCTGTTAGGTTTAAATGTGCGTTGTATAGAGTGTGTTAAATAAAATTATTTATTGGAACAAAATGACTACAATAATTCTTTATAATAATAACTAAAAACTTAATTCACTCTGTCGACCATGCTTTCGACACCACCTTCAGTCTATCTACTCAGCTTCCCGCTCTCTTCTTCTTTTTTGTATATGAAACACGTTTTTCAGGTTTGACCACAGAACTATATTGTTTGTCAATATTAACAGCCTCCCTCAAACCTATAGTTGCTCAGTAGTACATAAGTATTCAATCCTGACAATATTTTCATTTATTAAATCTAATACAAAATGTAACTTAACATCTATGTGCTTACATCTCTTGTTGTTTTCAAAATTTTGCAGTAGTTTAATGGCACTTTGGTTATCTTCAAATAAACAAACTGGTAAATCTAAAGTAAGATTTAAATCTTCTAACAAGTTTTTAATGTAAAGTAGTTGACATGATGCAACACATACTGCCACAAATTCAGACTCTGTACTTGACAATGTTACAAATGGTTGCTTCTTAGAGCACCAAGAAATAATATTTTTGAATAGTTTAAAACAATAACCACTTATAGATTTTCTATCTAAAATATCATTAGCCCAGTCTGCATCACAGTATCCAACTAATTTACTGTCACCTTTGTAAAAATGCAATTTACAATTAACGCTAAACTTTAAATATTTGAGCACTCTTAGAAGATGTTTGAAATGTTCGTCACTAGCGCAATCTTGAAACTGCCCAAAGAAACTAATACTGAAACAAATATCAGGCCTTGTGCCCATCATTATATACATCAAACTCCCCAAAAGTTCTTTATAAGGTGATTTTGTTTTTTGACTTTCTTCACATCTTTTTAAATTCAAATTTTTTTCGATAGGAGTTTTGACCTTCTTACAATTTTCTACATTGAATTTTTTTACTAAGGTGTTGATAGCAGAAATCTGATCTAAAGTCATGACTCCACTTTTCTGATTCCTCTGTATTTTAATACCTAAGAAATCAAATTCATCATTAATACTTTTTTTTATTTTGAACGTTTGACATAGCTTTAACTTAAGTTGATTGAGAAAAGTAGAATCATTGCACGCAATCAAAATGTCATCAACATACAGAAGTAAGTAGCATCTTATGCTTTGATCAAGGAAACTATATAAGCAGTAGTCAGATTTTGATCTTTTAAAATTTAAGTTTACCATTAAATCATTGAAGGTTTCATTCCAAGCTTTGGGTGCTTGTTTTAGTCCATATATTGCCCGATTTAGCATACAAACCTTATTTTTATCAGCAACTGTTACTTTAAGACCTTCAGGTAATTCCATGAATATTTTCTCTTTAACTTTACTATGTAAGAAAGCGTTTTTTACATCCAATTGTTCCAAAAGTAAATCATAGTTATTGCAAATACAAATTAGGATTCTTAAAGTGGAAAGCCTTGCTACTGGCGCATGTATCTGTCCAAACTCATTGAAATTATTTTGTTCAAATCCTCTTGCTACTAATCTCGCTTTATAACTAAAATTACCTGCACCGTCATCCTTAATTCATTTTCTGGTCTTTCAACCAACTTCCATGTGTCATTATAGTTTAATGCATTTAGTTCATCTTCAATAGCTTTCTCCCAGCTTGGCCAATTTGAAGTTTTCTTCGCTTCTGTGTATGATTTCGGGACATCTGATATTTCGGAAATTAATGCTAAACAACTTACATCTAATTCAAAGTCATTGAATCTTAATGGTAACTTCACTTGTCTTTTAGGCCTTTCTTCTTCTGTACTATTTTCAACATTTTCAAGAATATTTTCTCTTGATTCTTGAATTCTTTCATTTAAACTAAGATTTTTTACTTCTTTTTCTTTACTATATTCATCTTCAAACTCTTCATTTTCAGCTTGAATATTACAATTTTTGTTTTCTTCTAAAGAGAAACAGCTTTCATTGAACAAAACATTTCTTCTTCTTCTTCTTTATTACAAAGTTTGTATCCATTTTCTGTGTATCCTATGAATCTGCATTTTTGACCTTTTTCATCCAGCTTATTTCTTAATGAATCAGGAATTCTTGTATATGCAATACAACCAAACACCTTCATATTAGCGACATTGGGTTTTTTATTGTAAAATAATTCAAACGGTGTTTTATTTTTAACTAAGCATGATTGAGTTCTATTTGTAATATAGGCGGCTGCAAGGATAGCATCTTCCCAAAATATTTTGTCCATGTTTGCTTGGATTATCATAGATCTCGCCTTGTCCATCAGGGTCTGATTCATTCTTTCAGCAACTCCATTAAGCTGAGCAGTATAAGGAGGAGTGTAAGATATTTGTATTCCCTTTTCAGAACAAAAATTTTGAATTTTTTTAGAACGATATTCTCCACCATTATCACATCTAATTTTAGATATCCTTCTTGTGCAAAACAAAGATGCTACTTTTGCTTCATAATCTTTTAGACATCTAAATACCTCATCTTTATTTTTGATAATATAAACCATTACAAACCTGGAATAGTCATCAACAAAAGTTACAAAATATAAATTATCATTTCGAGAAACTGGTTTAATTGGACCACAAACATCCGTGTGTACAAGCTGCAATACTCTACTTGATCTAGATATCTTTGAGTAGTACGGAAAGCATTTTTGTTTACATCTTACACACACATCGCATATGGTCTCCACTTCTGAATTTTCAAACTGCATCCCATCCACTAAATTCAAGTTTTTAATTTTTAAAAGTGAATTGTAATTTAAATGAACATACCTGAAATGCCAAAGTTGCTTATCTTTACTGTTGGCTGCCAAGTTTGCAAATTCATTATTGTTATGCATAAAAATTATTTTATATAAATTGTTACATTTTGCGCCTTTAACAAACACAGTTTTTCCTTTCTTTATAATGATTTTACCATCGACACAAACAATTTCAAAACCGGCTTTTTCTATTGAAGAGATTGATAATAAATTCACTCTTAAATTTGGCACACATAGTATTGTTAGTTTCTAATGGGGGCGGTGATTCTTTATAAATTTTTTATAAATATTTATAAACTAATAAGATGTAGATAGTCTCTATCAACGCCATAGGTTCTCATCAGTTTGTAGTAGACCCAAACTTTTTTGTTTCATAGCGCACTTTCAAAATTTTACTGGATCATCTACCAATTCCCAAATCTCGGAAAAAAGCGAGGATTACATTTATATATGGAAACTTGCGTTGTGATTGAGTTTAGGTTAGAATTGATTGCTTGATAGTGTGAATTATTTGATAATAAAATCAACTAAAGAAATTTTCAATTAAATCTCAATTGATTGTGCTGTAAGATCATATAAAAAAAGCAAAGTTGGCCAATCGAAAAAGTGACTCCATTCAACTTTACTTTTTTAAAACAGTCGTAGTATAATTAAAATTAAACACTTGTAATGTAACTTCTACAATGGTAATTACAAAAAAATATATAATTTGAATGTACTTGTACATGATGTACATGACATTGACAGCAAATTATCAATAATTGCCTTGATTTTTGTAAAGAATAACCTCAAATTTTCTCTCCTTTTTTCGTTAATAAGTTTTTAACGACACTAAAATTTTTTTCGACAAGATATGAAAATCTTCAGAAGCTCAGAAGCTTTTGCACAGTTCCCCATAGTCTAGGATATCTTTTGGATATTTCTACCTGCAACCACAGTGGTTGATAATCTATTTTAAATGTCACTTTGACCTCCTCATTAGGTGCTAAGCTCGAGTAGCTCCTCTTGTAATATCACATTCACCACTTCCGTTTCATCAAATGGATTCATGATCCATCGACAGAATATCGTCAATTCTGAGTTTAAAATCATCAATCAAATGTTGGACGTATCTCTGAAGATCTTCATCAAGGCATTCTACCTGCGACAAGTTTAAAAACAGTGAAAATTCGCGCCGACCAATATTTTCCATCATAAATTTCAACTTATTTAAGAAAAGCTGAATTACACTCTTCATTTTTATTAAACTAAGGCTGTCCCCTTCTTATTGTTAGTTGACGTCCTACAATTTTTGAACAAATCTATCAAATACGCGATATCTGTTTTAAAATTGATCAGTTTTTCTTACAAATCAGAATGTTTACTTTCCGGAAAATCTAAAACTGAGTCAAAAAGTAAATAAAATCTTTATAAACCAGCAATTTTTTGTCACACCCAACGTAGACCCCCGTGAACCCATGGTGATCCACCTTGACCACTTTAGGAATCATGGTACTAGACAATCAAGGTACTGAAGTTTTCATAACATTGAAAAACAAAGGTGCTACGTACAACTTTTTATAGCTTTTATGATTGGCGTTCCATCGTGTACAAGCTCTGCTTTTTCGTTTTTGTTTCTACCTGAAATCAATATCTTATTTGGTAAACAACAATTCGTACATCAGAGGCCCCCTGGTAACAAAAATTTGTCCTACGTCCCACTTGCACATGCTCATTTTCATAGCTTTTGTCCTACAAACGCTATGCTTTCTTATATCCCAAAGACTCCCAGGTTTCAATTCTTTATGAAAGGATTGTATTTATGTAAGTTTTATCGAAATTAAGTTTAGTTATTTTGCACTTAAATGTCCACTTTTATTTACTAATTCCTATATATATCTACAAATAAAAAGTCAAGTAATGATTGAAAATATTTTATTGAAGTTTATTTTGGAATTCGGTCAATATTTCTTCTAGTTTTTCACAGCATTCTCTTCACTTTGCTTCGTTATTTCTTTGTGTATGAATTCGCAATATTGTTAATTGGATTTTAAACTACTCAAACATCTAAATTTAAAACACTTATAGACTTTGAACCTAATATTATATATTGAGCCACATCAATTGTTTAAAACAAAAGCCATAATTTTCACCTGAAAATTAATATTTATTGCATAAATACATAATGTTTAGGATTCATATTGAGCTTTTCACATATGACTTTTCATGTTAAGGATCAATTTTACTTAGATATCTTTCTTCTCCACTATATTTAATTAATTTTGTTTTGAAGACGAAAATGGGAGCGTTGATAATTTTTATATAGAATCTGCAAATAATTTATATGTAATTGCATACTTATTACCTAATATTCCAGTGTGAATAGCAGAATCATTCTTTAAACAGTAATTCTCTTTGTACCATGACCAGAATTATTCTGTTTAATTATACTGAATCATCAACAAATTGTCTAACAATGTGAAAAAGGAATTTAATTTATTCAACTGACATCTTCAAAGAGAAGAATATTTGAAAAATTAATTTTTATATGGTGTTATTTAAGTTATATCTCGTCAACATACCAGTACACCAAGCTCCGACTTACCACTGGTGGAAACAGCCTACACACAATTTTCTTAAAGATTCGAGAAATGAGATAAGTTCATTGTGTGTTCTTGTTCTCTGCTTCTTGTGGGTAGACTGCTAGATCGATTACGTTTATAAAACATTTTATGCATTTATCTGATTCTAAGCGTTAATAAAAAATTTTTATGAAATTTTGGGATATGAAGTAGATATATTATTTATATGATACGACCGCGAGTTCATTGCTCCTAACGCATGTGTGAACCCACGCACACTTCGATAGTTGTGACGAGGGCAAAGGCAATAACGAAACTATAGAAATGTGGACGATACTGTAACATCTTGATTTTAAGATATATTTCAGAACTAAATATTTGGTAACTCTCAAGATCAACAAGATTTTTTATAAAAATACGTCTAAATGTCCAATTAAGTCCAATAAAGAATTAGTAAACTTCACGGAGCACAACGTTTACCTAGCTACTCCACGTTCAGAAATAGTTAAAAGCTCAATATTTTACAATGCAAAAAATGCACAATCACTTGCCAATTGAAATTAAATCGATATCATCTTTTCTCGCATTCCGCAATAATCTGAGGGCGTATTTACTGGAAAGTGCCTTCTACTTGTGTCTGTTTTTTCTGGTTTTTACAAGCTTTTGTCTACAAATTGTATCAATTTTTTTGACAATAAAGGATTTCCCTCTCTCTCATTTAATAAAGGAACAATTATTTTTGTATTGACTCTAAACTTTAACAAAAAAAAAATGAGTCATCCACACACCAAAGTTTATTGGAACGGCAGAGGGCTTTGGCCAGTAGCGGAACATGTTGGTCAATCTCAGAAACATCTGATCTACGGGACTCCACAGATACTTTATAGATCTTAATAGTGAAACTTTTTAGTAAGTCGACAAGCAAGTTTTCAAAATTTGCAGCACTTGTTACATCATTGTTACATGACTTATTGGACAATACTTTTCACTATTGTATTCAAGTTTAGACAATAGGTTTATCAAACACTACTGAATAATGAAGGTCCTAAAGTGATAACCAAGAAGGTCACTTAGCACGAACGGTCGAAGACAGACTCTTAAAATGAGTTACATGGCAGATACCAGAGGGCAATAGGAAAAGAGGTAGACTAAAAAAACGGCGAAGGGAAGTTGTGGAAGAAGATCTTAGACAGAAAAAAATCCAGAGCTGGAGTGATAACCCAGTGGCAGCTGAAAGATATAAGAACAAGAAGAAGATGACTCCTTTTCATGAGATGAAAAGAGCTTTGGATAGAATCCTGCTCATTTCCCATCAGTTACCAATATGTACATTGCCGCGTACTTGGTATAAAAAACTAGTTTCCGCACCCAGACACAAGTTCAAGCATTCCAAAGCTCAAGTTGTAATTTGTAATCACTTCCAAAGTCACTGTCAGATAAATACATTTTTCTCCGTTAGAAATGTATAGTGCTTAATATATTTTTCTCAGAATAAATATTCCCAAAGGATTAATTCATCATCACTAAAAGTTTGCGTGATCTTTAAGAGATATGGTAGTTCTTCCAGTTCTCACTACCGCTTTACGGTAGTGATCATCCAGAAAATTTAAAATCATGTAGGTTTTAAACTCGCTTTTTCAGACTCTTTATAACACTCACCGACATTAAGTACAACAATTCTTGAAGAAAGCCTTTCGTAATAAAGGTGGAAACAATGAGGTCTCAAACTACCAAATAACTACACAAAGCAAATAATTCTGCATACAGAGCCTTATGGCAAAAGCATTTATTTATCTCATGGCGGTTATTTTTAAATTTTGGCAATTCATTAAATTCTTTAATGGACGCATAAATAAATTCAATAGTGTGGAAACTTACTTAATATACGTTGCAACAAATTTCAAACAATATTCACATTTTATTTTAAAATGTACCAATACGAAAGGTGTTAGAGACACTATCATTTACAAGATTTTCAAATGCAGCTACCAGGGAAAAGCATATAGAAATGAAGTAATTCATTCAACCTTAGTAAACAAATTTCAACAATCGACTTAATTATGACGATTTAATATCTAACAGATGACATCAACTAACTAATAACAAATACAAATATGTTTTGAGTAAGTTATTCGTATTTGCAGAATCAGATTCAGTTGAATTCTTTCAGATTGGATAAGGCTATTCCCAGTAACTTAACTGCCCTCTGATGAGGTAGCTTCTCCCCAATTCCAGAATGTCTAGGGACCATCTGTGGCTAGGGAACCAAGCTTAAGAGACTACTCCGTTCTCGGTACAACGCTACAAAAAGCTTCCTCTGATCGTAATTACGACTTTGACCCATCGGTATACCAAACTGACCCTTTTAGATTTATTTATGATTAATATATTTTCAAAAGAAACTATTATTCGTAGGACAATATCAAAATTTATTTTCATTTAGAATAACGGTTGAAATGAGATAATTACAAGTTTGTTTTATTCAACATTATCATAATTTATCATATCTGTTTTCCTCATTATCTTAGTTCACGAAACAATACATTCTTGAAGAATAATTTCTAATCGTGCAGTTGAACAAATTGTTTTCGTTATAAATAAATTTTCTTCATTGTTACTTTCTAAGTTTTGTGACAAATTACCGTTCTCAAGTGATGAATTTAAATTATAATTAGGGTGATTGTTTCAAATGAATCTGTTACAGTTATAATAGAAATTGTCCATATCTCATTTGATTGAAATTATATCTAATAACAACCGAACAAAATTCTTTTCAAACAAAAATGTTGTTGGCATTAACAGAAAAAAATAAAAGCTCATAGATAAATCGAGTTCCCTCTGTCTCCCGCATGATTAAATAGAAAGTAAAGAAAGTGCAACAAACGCTGGCAGCTTATTGCTCCCAAAGTGGTTCTCTCTACACTTTCCCTTTCACCGACAAAATAAACAAATATTCTTGGATTGTTGTCAACAGTACAGTGGCATTGCATAGAACTAGGAAATGTTTAACATTTTAAAAAGGGAAATTCACTGTTTTCGGGGTTATTAAAGGTTTGTCTGTGAAATTTGATCCGAAATTGGTTACCCTCATTGAAATTACAATCATTATGAAAGCCCCAAAAATAATGTCCTGAAGACGAAGAAAACATTATCCAACAGTTCATAACAATTGATCAAACATCTTTCAATTGGGCTCATCAGTCAATTAATCAATAGTAAGCATATACTCTGATTTTTGTTGCAGAATTAAATTCGAAATATAGTTGGTAGCAATCATCACGACAAATGCACAAAACGCTATTTCTTTTTCACGCTTAGACATATTAATGTTGTCCCGATACAGAAAGAAATGCCCTTAGCACCAATGTATGAGCACTCTATTAAAATGATCCACAAACATAGTCGAGTTAGTTCAGACGCTGGACCCAATAATAGCCCTAATGTGTGGAGCAGGCTATATCCTGATCATGATGCTCCAAATGTTTGCTTTTCATAGGTGATTTCAGACGTGGTAACAAAAAAGAGTGAGGAGATATGCCTAGACTGTTCAGGGACAGAGAAATCACTGCCACCTCTGCTTTAACCAGGTATTCAGATATAATAAAGGCAGCGAGGGTCGGAGCGTCATCTTGATGCAACCTCCAGTGGTCAGAGATGTCTCTCCGGACGCATTGAACACTGTGTATTATTTACTTGAGGGTTTCCAGATAAATAAAACTCGTAATTAATCAATCCGCGCATTTCAAAATGGGCAATAAACGTGGATTTCATCATCACGGTTTTCTTTGAACAAAGGGACACTGGACTGTGCTACTCCGAGGATTGCCGAGGATACGTTTTCGGAGCATAATATATTCAAATACTTTTGTATGGTCAAGTTGTATATCCTGAGATTTTCTTGGTACATTTCAACGAGGTGGAAATTTTGGTCTACAGTGGAACCTTTTAATGCAAATTTGCCGCTAGCCGATATGGCGATATCATAAACTTGAATTTTCGAGGTAACAAATCGGCCAATCAAAAGAACACTTCGTCGTCGATATGAGCGCAACAGTTCCTTCACATCCATCACATTGTCACCTGTGGTGGTTGTGCTACCAAAATACTTACTGATCTTGTTTTTAAGCTGACTCGATCATAGAAATAATTTTTGTTCCAAAGAGAACTGCATTTTCAATTGTATAAGGTCAAAAGCAAATCTTACGGATCGTAATCAATATCCGGATATTTGGAGCACATTGATGCACGATGTGCTTTCTACCTGACGTTACAACCAACAGTTTCAACTGGTTCAATTGCGGTACGACGTCGGTTGAATGAAAATAAAGTCACTTACATTACTTTTAGAACACCCTACGTATATAAAGACCTCTAGTACGCAAATATACAGGATATGAATAAACCCTTTTACCAAACTTATCTACTAGATATGATTCTAACCTAATTTACCTCACATCGCTAGCGCGATTTAGAGATGACGCTATCAAATCAATTTTCAAAATATTCCGCTATAAACAGACTTCAATCAAGATACAATTATAAGACTAGTTTTAAATTGTTACTATAATATAATATATACTATAATATATACTATAATATATACTATAATATATACTATAATATAATATAAGATATAGCGCCGGATAAAAAATTTATAAATGTCAAAGGGTTACGAAAATCCGTTTATCGCAAATATCTCTAATTATTTCTTGAGTGTTAAACACGTTATTTTAGCTGTTTTATGCGTGATATATACACACAAATACTTGATCAACCTACATTAATTTTTGAAAAAACTGGTTGATCCAGAACAGCCAACAATTACTTTGTTACCACTAGCACCCGATGATCTAGTGAACGCTATCTTTTGTAATTGTTCGAAAGGTTGTGGCGGCATATGTGGATGCAAAAAAATTTGATAGAAGTGTTAAAAAGTTTGTGATCATTGCCGTGGCCAGTCATCATTAAATTCAGGGCCCACAAATGATGGAAATGACGAAGTTGTAGATGTAAATCTAGAAATGAGTCCACTCGACGTTTTGTCAGCAATTATTACTGATTGAGAAACTGAAGGTATCGGTAATGAATAAAAAAATAATATACTATTATTTTTTTGTATTTCACTTAATTCCAATAAAAAATTATTTATTCTTGAATAAAAAAAACCTTTTATTGAATATGATGGATTATGCCTATGGGGGAAACCATGTAAAAAAACGTCTACCTCGTAGGTGATGACGAATTTTCGTGACTTTTGAGCTTTATAAATTTTCTAGCCGGCGTTTTATCAATGTCGATTTTTCACATCTTCATTACAACATCGTAATGAAGGTGTATATAAAAATTCAAATCACTAGGAATTTTTCCGCAGATGAAACCTATAATTACTGGACTATATAAACAGAATTATTTATTTCTATTACGAACGATCAACCTGGGGTGTACCGAGTAAATTTGAGTAAATTCCCCTACTAAATCTTAGTCTGACAACATTTTTGAAAAGTAACCACATATTCGCTCAACGACATGTTTTAAAAATAATCATATCAAAAGTTTTTACTAACTTATTTTTTATTTTTTTAAAAAACGATTGTCTAACTAATTCTGCTTAAAGATAAGTTTGAAGATGAAGTGATCAGCTGATCAACTACATTTATTAGAATGTCTAGGTGCTCTAAAATGATTTTCCATAAAGCAATTTTTTAATTTTCGCAATAGGGAAAAGGGAGGTGAATAATGAGGATGTCAATAACTATTTTAGCACAGATCTTGAAGACCTATCGCTTTGTGGTAAATTTTGGAATCAACATGGTATGTCTGCTGAATTTTCACAAACAAAAGAAAAAAATATTACGGTGCAATCATATCAGGGTTACTTAAGTTACGGTTTAAATTTGCAAGGGAATAGAATCTCCAAATATAATAAACGTAGTTTCATTCTAAATGAGATATAAAAATATTTCCAATTTGATTGAGCTAAAATTATTATTCGGATGCTGAATAAAATATATGAGGTTCACGCCACTGACTTTTACTGTTGTATCTTTGATAGAATAGAAAAAAAAATGTTATTTATTACCTCAAACACGACACATTTTTGAATACATTCTAACATTCCATGATAAAAGATGGTAGCTACTTGACCAAGCTTTATAGGACGTTTATTATTTAGTTTTATCTTGAATTACCAGTTATTCACTTTCTTTGCTGGTAACAAGTTCCGTAAATATTATGGTTGTCCTGTGATACAACAGTTAACTACGTGAAACTTTCGAAATATTTTTATATTAAGAAAATACGTGTGGTGCTACAGTTTATCGATTAAAAATCAAAGGACGGGAAATAACGTATTTTGAGCTTTATTTCATTATCAGATAGCTTGTAAAATGATTATCTTTGAATGGATGACTGTGGAATTATTTTTGTAATAATCCCCAATTCTTAGTTCTAAATGGACATGCGTCCAATACCAAAAAGAGATCGATGTAGCTCGTGAAAATGATCTTATTTTATTGTACTTCTAATCGCACTATTTACACAAATTCCAGCTTCTAGATGTTGCGTTTATAAAACCTTCAAGTCTCTATTACCAAGATGAAGTGTGATAACGATTGCAATCAACCGAAAACTGCATTAAAAGATTTCGAGAAAACGGGTATTCAGTCAAGAAACGATGATGACTCCTTATCCAGTTGATGCGTTTGAACCTCAAGCTTCTCCAGCAATCGACCAGCCTAACTAAACCCTAAGTCACGATAAAAATTAGACCTTATTCTGAAAACAATAATCGACCTAAATATTCGTATGTCTGACTCTCATAGTGCTTCGATAAAAAAACGCCTAGCAGTCCCAGTATTCCGATACTTTCTCTTGAAATTAGTATCAAAACTAAAGATTACCGAGTAGAAAATAATAGGTAAAACTGTTATTCCTTATAAAAAGAACTGACCAAAGCAATAAAGAGAACGAATCATGTTAAGGAAGCAAACAACCAAATCTAAAAAGAATCTGTCTGATTAGGAACAGAATAAAGAATAGAGGAATCTGAAGAAGAGGATGAAGCATTATGTCTGTAGTGAATTGATCAATATTCAAATTGATCTGAAAGTTATGATTATTGTTTTAACTATAAATACTGAACTCACAACTCTTGTATAGGGGTAGACAATGACGATGAGCTCTGTCAGCCCGATGATAGCAAGTGAAGAGGTGGTGTGCGAGAAGCGCACGTGCATCGAGCGCACAGGCTCATTTAGAAAACATTTCTTGCATCTAGCGCACACCACGACCTGTGTCGAATCCGAAATATCGTTCGACGAGCGCACAAGAAAATTTGATCTGCCAAAGTGAGTCCCAGAGATGGGCAAACATCTTTTGAACTTTTGAATAATTATTATCATAATAATCGAAAAACCATTTTCCAAAATGAGCAAATGTTCAATATTATATAAAATATTGAACAAAAAGTAATAGAAAAAATTATTTTTTCTAAGAATGAGTGCATTTTTGGTATTTTTTTTTTTTTTTTTTTAAATAACGACTTGTCACACTTCCTCAGCAATTTGCTGGGAAACATTCACCACCTCTGCGGAGTCCTGCTTTGCAGAGAGGCTCGGACGGTTGGAGTGTCCTTCTAGTCGTCTACGGCCCCTTTTGTCACTTATGGCATCGTTCCTGGAACATACTTCATGAGTGACGGGCTATCAGTGGTTTCCTTTTACCCTACGTCTCCCTTCCCCTCTCGGGATTAGGAGTTCGGGTTCCTTTCTCTCTGCTGTCTTTGCCTTTCATCTTTTTCCTTGTTGCTGAGAATACTCTTAGCCAAGTTCTGCACCAATTTCCAGTTCTCTGTGCTGTCAAGCATCTTCTCTACAATGTTGTCTGGAGTGAGCTCGCATTCCAGCTGTCTGTAAGTCCTGTCTCTGACCTCTCTCCACTTGTAGCATACGAAGATGGTATGTTCGGCGGTGTCTACGGCGGCACAGTATATACATCTATCCGTGGTGTCTTTTCTGAACCGTTTAGCATAGCATCGAAAGACGCCATGTCCTGTTAGGACCTGTGTCAGGTAGTAGTCTACCTGGCGGTGCTCGCACTTAACCCACGGCTTGATGTCTGGTATTAACCTTTTGGTCCATTGGGCCTTTACTGTCTCACCTTCCCATCTAGTTTGCCATGTTGTGAGGGAACTTTCTCTAGCTTCGTTGCTATTCTGTAGCGATTTGTACTTGGATGTTCTTTCCTGGGCTAAGAGGTCAATGGGCACCGTAGCCGTAATTACTTGGAGTGCTACTCCAGACACAGTTCGGAAGGCGGAGGCTACTCGCAACAGCATGTCTCTTTGTGCTCTATTGACCGTAGTAAAGTGCTTTTTTCTCATAAGCGCTTTTTGCCATATTGGGGCTCCATATAGGACAATATTTTGCATAGCACTACACAACACTGCTCTTTTGCTTTGCCTAGGACCTCCTACGTTTGGCATAATCCGAGCAAGTTTGGACACCCTTTCTGTAGCTTTCTTTGTTACTGTTTCTACATGTTTGCCAAAATTTCTACTTTCGTCAATGGTTATACCTAGGTATCTCAAGTTCTTTGCTGGCTTTATATTGACTCCGTCTACGCTGAAGCTTATTTTCTCCCTCTTTTGTTTACCCTTTAGTAGGATTGCCTCAGTTTTGTGGGGGGCAAGAGCAAGCTTGTTGTCTCTCATCCAGGTATTTATTTTTTCCAGGCACATGTTGGTGTTAGTAACCAATGTCTGTTGGCTTTCTGCTCCGACTATCAGCGCCAGATCGTCAGCAAATCCTATTGTTACAGCATTACGAGTTAGTTCTAAGCTCAGCACGCCGTCATATAGTACATTCCATAGCAGTGGGCCTAGGACGGAACCCTGGGGAACACCTGACGTAATATCCATCTCCCTATTCTTTTCTAATTGCAGCTTTCTGTTTCTTAAATAGTTAGAGACAAGGTTTATTAGATATGTCGATATATTCCTTTTTTGTAGCTCTTTGATAATCAGGCTGTGACATGCAGTGTTGAAAGCATTCTTAACGTCAATTGTGACAAGGGTGCAGAATCTACTTTTGAACTCCGTTACAGTATTCAGTGCAGCTTCTACAGCCTGGATCGTGGATTTCCCTTTTTGAAAGCCATACTGACACATGTGCAACCCTCCTCTGTCTTCAAGCTCATCTTGTAGTCTTCCCCGTATGAACGCTTCTAGTAACTTGCTCAAGGAATTTAACAGACAGAGTGGTCTGTAGGAACTAGGTAACTCAGCTGGCTTTCCTGGTTTTAGTATTAAAACCATCTTTGCAACTTTCCATTCATTTGGAAATTCCTGTTTTTGAAGTAGTTTGTTCATCATGCCTAATAACCAATCTGGGGCACAATCTGCTACTATTTTGATAGCCTTAGGGGGAATTTGGTCAATTCCAGGTGATTTTCCACATTTGATACTTTGGGCTACCTTCCTTAGCTCTTCTGCTGTGAAGGGTGGGGCTGGAGCTTCCTTTTCAGGGTATCTCCACTTATCATTTCCGGGTGGAAACAGTACTGCCACGATTTCGGATTTCTTTTCGATGTCAAGCTCATAGGGTTTTAGAGTATTAAGCTTTTTTGCTACTAGCTTATACGCATCTCCCCATATATTATTATCGAGTTCTTTGCATATGTCGTTCCAGTATTTCTTCTTTGATTCCTTAATTAGGCAGCAGAGTTCCCTTCTATTGGTCTTGTACGCCTCTTTCATTGCTTCAATATCGTCTCGATTTGGGTTGTTTCTTCTCGCCGCACGTTGTTGTACCCTTCTTAATCTGTTGCATAGTGACCGTTTTTCAGCAATGTTTTCATTCCACCAATATGATGTTTCAGTCTTTAGAATTCGATTTTGCGTGCTGTTCTTGCTTGCCATCTGTATCAGCTTGGTTACTGTTTCATGACTCATTTCATCTGGAGTAATGGTAAGCAACTCTATGCAGGCTTTAAAGGCGGTCCAATCAATAAGGGGCCTTATTGAAGTTGTTTTGGTCTTCGCTCTATCTACTTTAATTTCGAATGCGATATATCTGTGCTCTGTCAGTGTTTCGGTATCAAGTATCTCCCAGTTGGTTACTCTTTGAGATACACGATTGGTTGCTATGGTGACATCAATAAAGGACTCGCTATCTCCTCGGATAAATGTGGGCTCATTTCCAGTATTCAGAACCACCAAATCGCGAGCGTTGATCCATTCCACCCAGTATTGACCCTTTTCATCGGTTACAGGTGATCCCCACATTGGGGACTTGGCATTTAGGTCTCCCAGAATAATGGCATCACTGTTGTTCGTTATGTGCTCCATTATACTGTCCACCTCAGTTTTGTAGTCTTCCATGCTGATGTTTGGGGATATATAGCAACATATCAGCTCAAGATCTTTGAGTTTGATAATTACGTGACCATCTCCGACTACGTGGTTTATTACGCTAAGCTTTTTATTTAGAAGTAGGACCCCCACATTATGCCTGCTGTCCTTGATCCAGTTTGCTTCTTTGGTCCTTTTTTTGTTCGGTTCCCCAGTTACCATAATATCAATACCTTGCTGAACTGCGGTGGCATACGCCATGTCTTGGGCTGTATAGGCACGTCCAACGTTGGCTTGAAGTATTTTAATATTGAACACTAAAGTTTTGACCGCGTGCAGTGCTGAGCCTGCGTCTGGTGTCACTAATTGCTTTTGATTTTTCCTTTACAAGCTTAAGGTAGTAAGGGCAAGCAGTCTGGTCAGCTCTGTGACCGTCTTTTTTGCATGTTAGGCAATAGCTTTTGTTAGTACAGTCTTTGGCCTTGTGGTTATCTTTGCCGCATTTAAGGCACATCTTCGAGTTATCGGTTCCTTTGCATTCATTGGTGCGGTGGCCAAACTCCAAACATTTGTAACACCTGGTGATTTTGACCCTTGCTCGGACCTGGCACGGTGCCCACCCTATTCTCACAGTATCCATTTTGAGTAATTCGCTGGCCACTCTTCTTTTGACCGCAAGTGTAGCAGTTTGGTTTCCCCTCTGGTTTGGTCTGCAAGAGAGCACTCGGACGTCATCTTCTTTTGCGTTTGCTACGCTTTTCCTGACATCTTGCTCTATCTGTTTTGCGTTCATATCTCCGTCTATGTCCGAGATATGAATAATGTCTTCATCTCTTTTAATTTCTACCTGGGTATCTTTATCCTTGTCCATTATAGCTTGTCTGAGGGCGGTTACTTGATTTTTTTCTCCAAGTATCTCCATAAGGACATCACCCTTAGCGGTTTTCTTAATGCCTTTTACCTTAACACCCATCTCATCTATGTTCACACTACTCTTGATCGAACGGAGTATGTCAGCATATTGCTTTCCTTCAGATTTGATTATAATCTTCTCTGTTGTCGTCGCTGGTCCTCCCTTACTTGACTTAGGTGCTAGTCGGCTTGGATCTCTAGGTATAATAACTTGCACTTTGACCTCAGATCCTCTGAAGATACCTTCTGCGCACTTTCTAAGGTAGATTTTATCAATTTTGCCGAAGGCTACTACTTGAATTTCCGTCACTCCATGGTTTTGAACCTCTGCTTGCAGTTTGCCTAGCAACTGATATAGTTGACCCATGTCGTTTTTCCCTTCTGGGTTGACCTTGTACGGCAGCATGTACATGGTTCTTGACCTTGCTCCATTTTTGCCTTTGCTGAGTATGACCTCGGTGTTCGTCCTCACATATTCAATACACCCTTCCTCAAGTTCTTCGCACATAAGGCTTGTTATTTCCGGAAAGTTGCATTTTAGGTCGCTTTCCGTAGTGGTGGTCAAGGTTACATCAGGGTCTGCTACTATTACCAGGTCTCCTCGAAGCTCTCTAAGCGATCCCAGCTCTGTAACAACGGTGCTTTGGTAGCAGCTTTCTGGCCACTCGAGATGTATTACCTCTTCTAGCCCTGTCCATCCTTTTCTTGCTGTTATTTGCGTCTCAACCCTGGTACGTATTTCATTTGTAAGATCGAGTAACTCTCGTCTTATGTCGGTTTCATCAGCTTGGACTCCTATACTTTGTCTTGCGTAGCTAGGATTATTGTCCTCTGGTTTAGCTAAATTATTAGCAGTTTTGCTCTTACCTGGCGATGATTGCTCAGTGTTGTTTCGCACCATCTGCGTGTGTCTGATGTTTAAAACATCCATTCTTCTGTTCAGGGTTGCCATTATGCTTACGAGCTCTCTCGTTATTGCCTTGATTTCAGTTTTTGTCTTTGTACTCACTTTGACTTCATTTTTTAATTCGTCGACTTTTTTATTAAGACTACCCAAGGCGGTCATAGCAGCAGTCATCTCTTGGCTAGTATCATCCGGGATATGCTTTCCATGTGAGTCTCGCTTTCGTTTCTTTTTGTCTGGACTGGTATTTTTTGCCAGTCCATCGTGACTGTTGTCGCTACTTGCTTCGTACGCCGTGTTACTGTGGCTCCCAGTCTTGTCATCTTGACGTGTGCCAGAGTTTGTCTCTAGGCTAGCAAAAACATCATCCGTGGCAGAGGCAGTTGAATCTTTGCGATTCATTGGTGGTGTTCTTGCCAATGAGGATCTCCTAACACTAGGGTCTGTAGTAAACATCCAGTGATACCCTGTTGGGGTCATATCTCCTTCATTTTGTCCTTTGTCTTCTAAAGACAATGCAGTTTTTTCGTCGTTTGAACTATAGCTATCCATTTATTTCTTGTCACCAGCGCTTCGTATGTAAGGGGGCGGGTCGAGTTGATTGAGAACGGGTGTACCCTCGGCTGTCGCCTACCCCAGTTCACTGAGGCCCAATCCTCGCTTAGCCAGTCCCGGAACACACAGACGGACCAGACTCGCCCGGGGCGATGTGAACTTCCGACTTCCACATTCAATACATACTACCTGATCAGGGCCCGTAGTGGCTGGCTTCCACCTCGGCAGAGACTAGCTCACATCAGCATCAGCAGCTACTTCGGTGACGAACCGAAAGCAGGGCGATGCACTCCCAGCAGACTACAACGCAGAACCAATCCGGGATACAGGAAAAAAAGGTAGGAAGCCCCCTAGCCCTCGTAAACTAATAGCGTCGGAGGAGGAAAATCTTCTAGGAATAGTGGGGTTTTTTGGGAAGAGTCCACCTTGGGAGTGGGGTGGATCTCTAGCTAGGGTACCTCGGGCTTGCCACACCCGTAGTCGCAGTGCGACCCCCTGAGGGTGCATTTTTGGTATTAGATTCAAAATAATTAAAATCTTATTCACGGTAATAAACATTTCAAGCTAAATACTGGAATTGAAGATACCGTCTTTAAACCTGCAAATGTGCGCTCGATGCATCTTCCTATATAAGCTGTGCGCTCGAACCATGCTCGATGCGCGCATTCAGTGAAGGACTGTTTTTTAAGGACAATACTAAAACAAACAATGATGTGTCTTCATTAGTTGCCACATCTTTTTGAGAATCAAATTTATTGATATAGTTTAAACTAATATTTTATGTTTATTACGATAATTTGGTTGTTCTATTTTTTTCTTTCTTATATAATTTATGTAAATAGTGATTTTTGAATTTTATATTTAGGAGGCAACGGGGCTAAAAAAATGTGGTAGATACCACAGAAGGTAAAGAAGAATTTTTCCTAGGATGCTTCTATGAATCTAATCAGTCAGATTAAAAAATTTTAAAACCGAAATAGATGTTTTGCAAGAAAAATTAACTGTTGCTTACAAATTAAATATATAAATATAAAGTGGATACAAATTACAAACTGAATCAAGAGTAAAAAAATTCGTTCATTCTGAATCCATTAGTTATAAGATTGTGAATCAATATCACACGCCAGTAGCTTTGACGCCACACAAAAAAACCGACTTCACTCGATGTGACGCCTATTACAACTGACGACGTTCTGCCGGCGATTATTGATGCAATAATGCATAAAAGATCTAAGGTAGAATGTGAATGCACTCCCTAAGAAAGCAGTATCGGTGTTGCCGGATTATCAACAAAAAATAAAACATTAAGACATACAGTTAAGCCGCGAGATTGATAAGAATACAGACGCGCAGATGAAAATTTTTGGAGCGTATTTATATAAAAAAAAGTCTAGTACATCGTGAAACCTATCAATGTCATTCCGGTACGTACAAACCTGCATTATAATTATACAGACGATGTAATTAATATGGAAACAATGATCAACATACATAATCTGATCACATTTAACACGGGCTGGTTCATTTAAACTGCACATCAGTAACATTTCTACTTTATCACGAAAGCAAGTATTTTCGTGGCACAGAGCATTCAGTAAAGGTGGCAGTTACCGAAAACTTTAAAGTCACCGTTATCAACGACTATCTGAGAGATAGCTGACGCTTTTATTATCTCTTATAAATCGACTTAACAATGTAGCTGAGGATACTCATTTATCAAACGCTTCAGTATTCGTGACAAGACGTGAGTTTGTGAATATGAGGCTGAATCTTCCTAGCAATATACCAAAAGGCGCTCCAAAAATGAGCAGAAACCTAAAAACAAATTCAAATGGTCGATAAGGATTATCACCGTATGGAGGCTTCTAAGAGAAGCAATTCGTCGGTAACGCTTTCATTGGGTAGACAAGTCATGGATTATTTCCCACGATAGTGTCCCGTCACTTTTCAACTTGTTTGTGACTGATTTTTTTGGCCAAATACGAATCAAGAGACATAGCTTATAACCGTTTTCGCTAGATTTGGCTCACTGTGATTTTTCTTCGAGGAACGCATCATGAGGCCATTGAAGCCACAAGTAATTCGTTAAAGGTACTGAAGACTATCACAATCGAGACTTACAACATGTGTATGAAAAATTTAATTAATCGTTGTTATGCTTGTATTAGCCTATTTTGAAGGTTCTAATAAAGATATTATTTTGGTCAGTCCGTAACCATAACTTAACGTTGGTATGGGAATATACAGAAAATATGAGATTAATTTATTTCTGTGTAGGTGTTAAAAACCTGAGAAAGTTGGAGAACGTATTTCTATTATCCTTCATTAAGAAGTATTTTATTACCTAAATCTCAAGTTTATATCTCTTCATGGGATTAGTGAATTTCGAAGAAAATAGAAGATATGGCAGCGCTGTGAAATAATCGCAGAGAAATTTCATGCCTTTTCGTCCATGCTGAAGCACATGGTGCGTAGTATGGGACGATTTCATCGGCGCGGTCATTCTCCGATTTGTTCGAGTTTGTATAGGTCGTTGACACTTTTTCTTGGGGACTCCGTCTATTATATGATGCTATCTGATTAATAATACGCTTAAAAAGTAAAAGTGATTTTTTCTCTGATTATGTACAAACAAAATTGTTTGAATTGGGTTTGTGTAGATGAATATCTGAGTTTCGAACTATCGATTACTTATTTTAGTTTTATTCTTACACTGATAAAAATGTTTTGATAATATATTAATACTCAATTTTTAAATGCAATTGGCTGGAAAACGGTACTAATTAATATAAATCCCTTCAGATAATCTACAGTGGTTATTACCTTCATAATTCTTGTCAGCTGATTTACCAAAATAGAGCTGTTGATGTAGTTTAATCCCGTTCATTATTATCTCATTTTTTATAGATAAAGCATTTTTGTCAAAAATAACTTGGAGCACCAGAAATACCCTTTTTGTTCAAAAGTGATGTTACAACAAAACCATACCAGTGATATAATCCAATAATGAACACCTAGCAGTTTCAGTTTTCCTATGCTTTCTCAAAATAAAGACCACCGTTAAAGGATTAGTCTCACAGCGTCTCTTCATATACTTATAAAAAACTGACTAAAGCAATAAAGAGAACGAATCATGTTAAGGAAGCAACCAACCAAAGCTAGAAGGAATCTATCTGGTGAGGAACCGAAAAAAAGAATAGAGGAATCTGAAGAAGAGGAAGAAGCATTATGTCTGTAGTGAAATGATCAATATTAAATCTGAAGGTTTAATTAGTATTTTAACCGTGGCTCAAAACTCTTTTGCAGGGGTAGACAGTGACGATGATGGGTCTGTACTGATCTCTGAATTCTCTCAGCCCGTTGCTAGCGAGTAAAAGACTGTTTTCTGTGACAATACTAAAACAAAAAATGATGTTTTCATATTTATTTCTTCCGTGAATTTGATTTGAAATAATTTAGTAAATCATTAAACTTTTTTCAAGTATATCATGATTTATCCCCTGTAAATAAATGTTAGTTCCACTATTCCACCCTGATGTTAAACGGTTATTCTCACAGTGTCTTTATAAAAAAAACTGTCTAAAGCAATGGAGAAAACGAATGATAGAGGGGATACAAAAAAGCCATAATATTTGAAATATATTCTTTTCGCTTAGATGCAAACAATTGTCGTACTGCATTTTAATTAGATATCTTTTTGGATTAAAATTTTTTACCAAACAACTATTTCGCTATGGGTCTGAATAAATGGTAATCTGAAGGTAAAAGATGTGGTAGGAGTTCAACACCACCAATCCTATGCAGCGTAACTTTCGCAGTATATGGTTTAGCATTGTATTGTTGTTTAAGAGAATCTTCGGTTAACTAAATTTGGATATTTCTCCGATAAAGTCTCATACGTTCGCATCAGCTGTCCACTATATACCTCGGCATTGATAGATCAATCATCTGCAATTGTTTCGAAATAGACTGAAACTTCATAATTCTACCAAACACAAAAGACTTTCCGCTCGAATCGGCAAGATCTTTATCTAATCACTGATTTTCTATGTTCGAATTGTTGTTCACAAACATTTATTCACCGTTTCGCTTGAATCTTGGTTAATTCGGTGGCACTATTCCAAAACTTTTATAGATCTTAGCTAATGATTTTAAATAGTGATGCATGATATCTCTAGAATACCCAAGGAAGTCCAATAATCGGCGATTACTGGTACCAAGTTGGTTATCTTCTGCTTGCTTTTTTACCTTGAAATCCCTATTTAACATATTTTCCGTCACGGCTATTTCGAACTATTGTTTCCAATAAAATAACAAAAAGTAACAATAAACGATTTTCATATTTATCGCACTCCATACTATTTATTATACGAGTATGAAAGTACTGCGTTGTCAATAAAAAAAAAAGAAATAATGATGAAAAGAAAATGAAACAATTATACTCTTTATAGACTTAGAGACTGGTCTTAAAAAGTTAACAAGTAGGATTCGCATATGAAAACCATCATTACTTGTGAGAAACCCCTGTATGTATTTATTGAAGATCAAATTACCTGGAAGCCAATATGATTTATTCGTCAGAAAAATTCTTATTCAGAAAACTTAATGTACAAAGGAAAACCACGCCAGTGATGTAATTCCATAATAACAAACATTTTCACGTTTCCATTTATGTAATTGCCAAATATTACCAAAATTGGTTTTAAAATTTTACAATTACTTGACGATGAATAGTTAATTTGACTAGTGTGAATCAGACCGTGTCTTTGGAAAGCGATAAAGATGATTATTTTTGGCCATAAAATTAGTTTAGATTTCATTTAGCCCGATTATTCATTGGCCAATTATAATGTCTTTAACCGTCAATAACAAAACATATGAATTAATAAAAGATATGAAAATAACAAATCGACTTAGGTATTCTTACCCACGGACTGTTCGCAATATGCTTACACTGGACATGAAAATAGTTTTTCTTATGCAACAACTATATTGGCGATAGCGGTAGTACATTCATTCTTCTTTTTCTCATTCCTATTACGAAAGAAGAAAAGGAAAAAGAAGCGGCGGTTTGAGATTAGCTTTTACCTTAAGGTGTGTCCTGTTCTCTCATTCCGTTCCACTATCGACTCCTTTAGAATACCTTCCTACCATGCTGCTGTCCTACTGCTCATTTTATCTGAAACTTATCTAGTTTTATCTAGTTGAAAAAGATAGATCAGGTGGATGGTGCACGATAGCGCCTACGGTTTCGTCATGCTTCGTTTTGTTTTTATAAAAAAATATTTGTAATGAATATTCCAAATTTTATTACAATGAATAACTATGAATAAGTAGATAAGTAGAGCTGAGTAACAAAATGGAAAACAATGTTATTTCAATTTGTCATTTTAGCTATTTAGGAACATATGTCAGTGACAACATACCTTCTTGGAAGTAGGGTAATGTGCTAAATTTTTTAATAAACCCCAATACTGTCCCAAAAGCTCGACAAATCTGTCCAATCTTCTCGGCTTGTGCCAGTAGGATCAGACGTGTAGCTTTGTTACGAATATCCTGTCTTCCAGTCCCTTTTAAGTATTTCTCATTTAAATTTAGGAGTATAACTATAGCTGATTTCTTTAAAAATATTTGATTTTTTCGATTCTATTATTTATACACCAATTGTAAAATGTTTTACTTAATTTATTGTGCAAAATTATTGGAAAGCGTCGTTGGCTTTGGTGTAAAACAAAAAATGCCTTTCTCATTTAAAAAATCCCGTTCACTGTAAATCAAACAAAATAAGCGGTCTCAAGAAAATATTTTACTAAGAAAGAAAAGTCAAAAAATATAGTATAGTTTTGTAATTTGGAGCGAATGTTTCACTGTAGTATTCAAACATTTTATTTTAAAAACTTTTTGTAGTTAATCTTTATGGATAAATTCAAATAAGATGGTTTCGTCGCTCTAACTGGAACGGTTTTAGAAAAGATCCTTGTTACTTTTCAAAAAGAAACTTTTTCATACATTTTGAACATTCCTTTGTTCACGTATTGTGGCACAGTAGGCACTTTATTTATTCCAACATTTGAAGAAATTAATTTGTTACTCTATTCGAGAAATTCAATAAAAACTTGTTAATTTGTAGTGATTTTATTTTTTATATTCGCTGGTGAATTTTTCTTTACTTTTTACTATTGTGCCCAAAAAAATTATTTATATATAGTTATTTTTATGGATTTCCTTTTGTTTTAAGCAAATTTTATATAATAGTTTCCGTGTATTTAAAAAAAATAAAGTCAGTTTTTTTCTGTATGTTAGAGCATAAGCTTCTTTTTATTCAAATCTTTTCTTTTTACTCGATCCTTCTTTAGTAATTTTCATTTATGTTCCCGTTCCTTTCCTCATTTTCATTTTTTTTTAATTGCAAACCTAAACTGGATTCCCAAACGTTGGAGTTATATTGGTTCATTTTATTTTTTCCTGCAGTTCTACAACTGCCTGGTTGGGAGCTAAACCAAGGATTAAGCCGATACACCACAAAAAAACCAACCATTACATTTCCAACCTTTGGGAATCCAGCTGAGGGCTACAAATATAAAAAAAATGAAAATGAGAAACGGGAACATTGATGGAAATTACTAAAGAAGGAACGAGTAAAAAGAACAGATTTGAATAAAAAGGAGCTTATGCTCTAACATATATAAAAACCGAATTTATATATTTTTTAAATATATCCAAAAAGGAAACTGTACTACTCTATTCGTTCTGATACTCAAATAAATATAAAATATAAATTTACACGGAAAGTACTACACAAAAGATAACCGGAATTTTTGTGAAAACAATAATAAAATAAAGCAAAGAAAAACTTTCCAGTGAATATAAAGAATAGAATCACCACAAATATACTATGATTTAAGGTGTAGATAGGTAGAGGAAGAATTAGATTACATTCCGAGGTTTTATTGAATTTTTCGATTAAAGTGGAAGGTCCATAATAAATTAATTTCTTCAAAAACTCGAATGTTAGAATAAATAAATCAGAAGGCATATTCAAAATGTTTGCCGATGGCATGTTACAATGGCTTGGACGACCTTTACAAATTCTTGTTGTTAGCGTATCTGTAACAATTATAACCAGCTTTGGATATTCAGATATTCAATCAGTAGAGGTTTGAAAAAAGAAATATCGAACTATTGTAATGGCCCTCGTGTTCCAAGAGCATTTGATGCATTTTAGAAGATAAAAAGAATTTAGTGCCGTTTTATAATTGTAGATGTGACTTGGGCCTATTATTATGAGTATGATACAAAACAAGAGGCTTAGGAGTGGTGCTAGCCTTGTACGTCGGCTGTAAAGCGAGCAAGAGTCTAGATACCTGAAAACATCATTTTTTCTGGATACAAAAAAATTATCTCCTTCTCACATAGCTCATAATCAAAGTTCAAACATTTTGATCATACACACTATTTGCCAGACATGGCTCCTTCCAACTGCTGACTTTTCTCAAATTTCATCTTTATGCGTGCGATTTCCATCGAACGAAGGGGAATAATAGCAATGAAAGCGTATTTCTAGAATCCCGACAAATTTTCATATTATCTATGATGATACTCTACTTTTTGAAAAAATAAAACATGAAATACGGATGGGTGAATAAATATTGATATTCTCTGATTACTCGACAAAATTTTAATCTAAATTTTGAGGTAATCAATTCCTTAAACCCTTTTCAAATTTGACTAACTCAAAACCGATGTATTTTTTGATCATTATATACTATTTTGATAAAAAAATGCACTTCAGCCACAATAATTCACCAAAATAATCACTATAATTTCGACGTGAGAATGCTGTTTACTCTAATAAATACTTTTGATGCTTTATGTAAGGCTTTTTTCAGTTGACACTTAATATATATCACATTTTCAGGATAAATTGTACTTTAAAGCTAATTTAATTTATATACTTGAGGTATTGAAAGAAGAAAACTGGAAAATTAAATTTTTTATGATGTAAATTCAATTAAGGGAAAATGGTTGTAAAAAAAATTTGTGGATTTCGTAAATTTTTAGTATAAGATATAACTTTATTCAACAAAATAAAAGTAAAGGTCTTCAAGAAACAAGTTTTTTTCTACATTTAACATTCATGAATAAAAGCGAACGTTGTCTCATCAGCAACAGCAAAAACAAACTTTATTTCAACATTTTCCCATATTTTTCCATAGAAAAATTGAATTCAAACAACTAAAGAAATTACACTGCAAATTCCCCTGTGCTTAATATTAATTAATATGTCCTATAGCGAAAATATTCTCAGCCATAATAAACACTCCTAGACAAGATAAATTGCAAATGCACTCCTGAAAGATTAGACTAGCATTTTTCACAAAGAAAATAAGCAGGAGCCCAATCTCTTACCCGTGGCTATATCTAAGAGACTTCAACATAAAAATTAAGTTTTTGAAGCTTATAAACGCGGCTGCATCTAAGCGAACTATGAGATAGGTTTGCAAGCACGCCCATCGCCTATCACAACCAAGTGGCCATTGACCGGGCATGCAAACATGCCCTAAGATATCGTATCGTCGATTATGACTTAAGTTATAAAAGGTACTATTCTATAATTTACGAAAATCAGTAAAATTAATTGTATAACGGTATATAATCTAAACTAACAGTGATAAACTGTTTTTGGAGCTTACTCATATTTTCCTTGAATTATGAAAGTCCGTTAAGTAAAATAGTTTTATTCATTACATTATATTCAATCAATTTGTATAATTATATTTAACATTTGATTTTTTTTAAAAATTCATGACAATATCAGCTTGGATAGCGTTGAAAACGTTCTGTCTTTATAAATGCACTATTAAGGCATTTTTCCATCACTTAACGACGTTCCATGAAATTTGAATATTACATTTATCGAAGCAATTGAAAATATCGATGACATTACGATAACAACAGACTCCAAAAGCGGATCCAATTAAAGAGAAGCAGGATTTACAAAATTTTGAAAAAGAAATACAAAAAAGTCGTAATTTTCACATGAGATATCGCTATCAGTTCTAAAAGAATGACGAATTGATAGTATCTATCAAACAAAAATGGAGAAGCATTGGAAGTTTGCGATACTATTTTTTAAAAATATAAAGGTTCTCTTTTAGTGGACTTAGTGACTTTTTGTATCATCTCATATGCTATCTCTGTTTCTTTCACATATTCTAGGTGAGTATCTGCTACACTTTGTATAATCACCATACAGGCTTTGTTATTTTTCTTTTGCCAATCATCATTCCTATTGCTTTGTGGTACTTCTTTTAGGATATCACTTAAATCCATTGCTTTTAATACGGAGTTTAACCGAAATTTCCAATTATCAAAGTTATCTCCATTAAATGGAATGATTCCATGTTTGTTTTCCATACTCGCCATTTTTTCCTTTTTGTTATAGTAACCTTTTAATTTTCCACTTTTAACACACTCCCTCTGGGCCCATAACCAATGTTAGGTTTAAATGTGCGTTGTATAGAGTGTGTTAAATAAAATTATTTATTGGAACAAAATGACTACAATAATTCTTTATAATAATAACTAAAAACTTAATTCACTCTGTCGACCATGCTTTCGACACCACCTTCAGTCTATCTACTTAGCTTCCCGCTCTCTTCTTCTTTTTTGTATATGAAACACATTTTTCAGGTTTGACCACAGAACTATATTGTTTGTCAATATTAACAGCCTCAACCCCCATGCCTTTTTTTTTTTGCCCAGGGGTAGGGTGGAAGCTAATGCCTTCCTCACAACGGGCGGGTGCAAATGCTGTGAGTTTGTGTGGGACTCTCACCCACTAAACCACCCTCCTCAATCCTCGGGAGTGTCGTACGCCGGGAGGACAACAATTGTCATTACATCAGCGTACAACACTGAATCCTTTGGATTTTTGAGCTGTTTCTTAGCTTCACTTCTCTCCACCAGTCCGTCAAGACGGCACAAGAAGAGAGAAAGTTACTGAGCCACTCCACCAACTTCAAGGTCTTACAGCTCCCAGGAGTGGAACCCCCCATCCCTGTTGAGCCAATTAATTGTAACTTTTAATTGACTCGTACAAAGGTGGCGGGATAGCTATGAAACAAATATATAATTGATAACCTATATCATACATCTCCTCCTATAAGTTTAGTTTGTCCGGTTTTTTTATCACACGACCACATCTGGTTTTGATATCATGATCTAAAACTTTTGGACTGGATAATAAACATTCTGGTGGAGCCTCCAGCAAAGGTTTTTCTTACTTACGTGACAGAGCGGTCGCCGAATAAACACACGCACCTCTGTTCACTTCCTACAGGCGAATAACTCGGCTCGCTCCCGGGTGGGGCCTCAGGGCATGAGGCCAAGGGGGAAGAGAAAACCGTACTGTTGCTTAGTGTTGAAGGTCAAACAGCTAAGAAGCGTTTTTTGTTTTGCGAAATGCGTGACAGAAGATAGCAAGAAAAAACATACGTAGCCGGACCCAACGATAAAATATTTTTTTGTTTAATAATGCAAACCTTTACGTTTATTATATTCTAATAAATTTAATGATAATATTTCAGAAGTTCAATAAATAATTTTATATTAAAGGATTCTATATGATTTTTTTAAGCAAGATCATTTTGTAACATTAGGCGGCGCAAAGAGACACATTTAATTTGTATGTAAAACATCTCTGTCACACATTTCGAATAATATGTCACAATGATTTTGTAAAAAGAAAAAAAAAAAAAGAAAAACGAAATTTTAGTATTATTATAATCTCTGTATGGTTAGATTATTATTTTTACTTTTGTTGCGATTCCGCGTTTTCAGGCATTCCAGAATAGACTATTGGTACAATGATATTTTTTTTAATGTTTGATAAATTTCTAAGCCGCCAAACTCTCCCAGGCAAGCAGCGGGTTGGCCATCCCTAGCCAAAGAACACCTCTGAGATGAAGAGGAGGCGCTCCATTATGTTAGAAACAAAGAAATGTAAACAAAATGAGTATTTACATATTGTAGTCTATGAGTTCTTAGCCTAACATAGAAAAGAATAATTTAATAAAATAAAACCAATATTATATCATTATAATACCAGTATAAACAAAGTGACTCATTTTATTTTCTCAGCATGTTGATACCAACGTATCGGTTGTAATAAAAACATTTTCCTACTTTCCTCACATCGATGGTCAATATATATTTGCCTTTATCTAGCAATAAAAAAATAATTGAAAATTGTCAAATATTGTAGGGGATATCTCGTTTAAAATATACAATTTTTTTATATTCTTTGGAACTACATTTGGCATTTGCTAGTCTGTCGACGATATTATATAACTAAAATGCTGCTACTCTATTTCACATGTTAACATATTTATATGTGTACTCTGTATTTAACTATTGCATATTGTAGAAAGTGAAGGTAATAAAATATGTGATTACCTTATACATTTTTCTTCCCATACAAACTTTGAGGTATTTGTTTAATGAACAGGACAAAATTTTTAAATTAAATTTTTTTAAACACATCAAAGGCTTAGTAGCTGAGCATAAATAAAGAAAGTGTTTTTTTTTAGGTCTTTCCAATATTGAAATGCTCCATCTTTTGAATGTCAACTACAATTCATTAATGGAAACACAAATAATAATGAAAGAAAATTTGTAGGATGCCACTTCAAATTATTGTATTCATTATTTGACAGGAAAATGATTTTTCTATACTCATTTGAAGAGTAGTAGTATAGGAGCTAGTAACGTTTTTGAGAGAGAATTCCAGGTCAGTTGATTTTTTGATATGTTGAGTAAGAAACTCTTTCGGTTAGAGTCTGGGCTACCTGGCTAGCAGTAGCGTTTGCGTTTGTTAATGCGTATCCTACTTGTACAAGTAATAATCCTGAATTTTTTAATAATTATTGAACGCGTAATTTTTAAAGTTTTGAATTTAGATAGGTCTCCCAGACATACATTTTTTATTGCCAGACATTTTCAGTGTACAAATTTTTTATTTCCTAAAATCAAAAATTCCAAACATTTCAGAATGTCCGTATTTTTTATATTGTATTCTTTGAAGATAAAATAGTCTAAAGATAATTTGCCAAAAAAATTAAAAACTCATGTAAAGTATTGCCCTATGATGCTAGTAGTCAAAGAGAAAGAGAGTTGTAGAATATGATCAAGAATGAGACAGAAAATAATTTCAAAATTACGTTACTTACATTCCTTCTATTCAGAACAAATTTATATATAAGAAATTCAAACATTGGAACAGAAATAAAATTGGAATAAAATTCAGTTAGAGAGAAGAAAATTGAAAAATGCGTCATTAACGTTTTAAAATTTATTGAATTTATTGAAAATAAAATTTGATTTATAAGGCCTAACTTTACCTTTTCTAAAAAATGCTGGCGTGTACTTACATCCAGTAAGCACCTGGAAACATGGTATAGCTTTCTATAAAGAGACACCAAGGATTCGGTACAGTTCATTTACGTTGTTGTATCGCTGATGATTGCCTACACCCATATTTTTCCAAATTTTTGAAAGATGCGTTTAAATGATCCATATTTCCCAGAAGTATAATTTAAATATCAGAGTCTGAACAGCATATAACAAATTCTGCGTCTAAATCAATTTGACAAATCGATGGTTTTCTGACGCAACCTCGTATCTCAAAAACTACTACTTTTCAGGAATGACAAAAAACATTTTATAATGAAATTGAAAATTTTTTTAAACAATTTTTTTTATTAATTTAAAAAATATTCACTCTCTTAATAAATTTTTGAGATAAGTTTAGCATTTAAAACATTTAATCATTATTTTTTCTTTTATTTTCTGAGATACGTGTTTGCTGCAGAGGAAAAAACGTAACATACGTGATTGCGTAGTAATCTTTACAAATATAAGTACATGGAAAAGTTTTGTTAATTATTTTATTTTGCGAACAAATTAACTTTTTAAATCATTCTTAATCGAATAAAAATGTTATTGTTTAACTTTTAAATAATAAGAGTTCTTAATTATTACAATATATTACTCTTTTAAATCTAGATAAATTTGTTGTCTTAATTCTAGTATTAGTATTAATATCACATAGTTTCATTAATACTTTTAATCACTTTCATTGGCTTTTCGAATAGAATTATAAAATAAAATAATCATCAAATATTATTTTTTTTCATTGCCTACAGACAATACTTGCAGATTTAAAAAAATATCATTTTTAATTTTCATTATTCACGTATCTTAAATTTCCATAAAAAGAGTGATAGTCCTTAGGTATTAATTGTTTGAGAGATAATAAGTCCATGTATTTTTGTTTAGTTAATGGGATTTCTTTAGAATATAAAGCCTTAATATCAGTATTGACAGAAATTTTTTTGTTCAAACGTTGTGGAAGATCCTCCCATTCGTTATCAAAGGATAACTTAAACATTATCTTGTCTTGACTATATTTTAATCCTCTCAACTGTAATACTGTTGGTGAACCAGTTTTATTTCCAGGCCGAATTGATTTGTAAAATTTTAAATCAGAGTAATTTTTCAAAAATTTATAATCAAGATATTTAACTTTGTACGGTTTTTTCATCCTAGACTCTTCAATAATTTTTACAAAGTTACACGGTGCATACAATTCGCGATCTTTTTTACGTCTTTCTATTGCTGCATGAACCGAATCACATTCCATCTGTGTGTGACCTTTAACTAAATATTTTTGACATATTTCAATATTATTTTTTGCAGCGAATTGATATAAAGCGTTAGCTATAGTGACATTGCGGTTCTGGGCACTGCAACCATCACTGTAAAATACAATCGGCGTATCAAGCTCAACTTCGGTTTGTAAAAAATCAAGAAGACAAGACGCAAAAACGTTGCCATCCATGCCACCTTCACCTTCGTGCCATACATAACACAATACATCTCCATTAGCTATATTATACACTGTAAATTGATGACACTTTAATTTCTGTTTCAAGTAAAGAGCACCTGCTGGTAAATGTGGTATCATTTGCACAGCCTGGACATCTACAGTGAATGCCTTGATCTCTCCAGCAATAGCCTTTGTTTTATCTTGTTCTTTTTCATCCCGAGCACGGTCTTTTTCTTTCACATGATTATTGTACTCTTCTATAGATATATTTTTATTTTTAAAAGCAAAACAAGTATCGCAGAAGTCTTTACGCGGTTGAAAAATGTCAATATTCATAGATTGCATTTTTTTAAGTAAAAATCCATAGCTAGGCACTTCATTGTCTGGAATATTCAGCTCTTTCATAGATTTTGAAAAATCCCGGTATACATCTTGAGCAGACTTGTATAAATTATCTAAATATAATTTTGAAGTATCTTTTCGGCAGTAGTGTGACTCCATCTTGGGCAACTTATTTAAAAAATTCTCAACATGTGATAGCTTTCCTTTGACTTCTGTAGAATTTTTTCTAGTGTTTTTGAATTTTGTTTTTTTCAATAAACCGCAATCATCACTTTTCTTTACCCAGTTTAGAACTTGGGATTCTCCTAAACTCAATGTACTCAATAACATTTTTTTACATACTAATAACCTTTGATTATTGACCATCAGATAATATTTAAGAGTGAAATTCCGCCGAGAGTCCTTTGAATTTTCTTTCCGAGGAATAATTTCTTTGGTAACAAGAGAGATCACGTAAGACTTCTTTTGGTCCCAACTTAAGTCCTTCCAAAATGAATTGAAAATTTTTTTTCTTGTTTTTTCAGAAATTTCATTGCACTTTTTGTTATGACTAGCAGCACATTTTTTTGACGTACATCCTGGTTTTATTTTTCTTTCATTTCTTTGAGTTAATGAACTTTTCTCACTCTTTTTCCTAGTTATGCTAAAATAACCCTTACCTTCTTCACGAGCTTTTTTTACTTTATTTCGTTCCCAGTCTTTAGTTTCGCCTTGATTCTTACGAGCCCTTTTTTTTGATATAATTCCTGAATGCTCACTAAGAGTAGTTATTGATGGACGAGATGGACTTACGTCACTAGTTGCACTGTCAGTTTGGTTCAAAACTAAAGAGTTTGAAGAATTTAACAATCCACGTGATGAATGTGATTGATCTGAATCTACTACAAATAGTCTAGTAGTTTCATCTAAGTGCATATTTATAAATAAACTAGAATCAACATTCTCCTCCTCATCTTCGTCCATTGGTGTACATTCCACAGGAACAAAAACTCCAGTAGCTTCATCAAGTACCATTTCTACTTCTTGACTGTCACTTGTCGTATTATTATTTATATTTTCGGATGACATATTTAACTCTAAAAAATATAAAATTTAGTGTCATGTGAGAAATGTGTCAGTAATAATAGGTTAGAATTGATAAATATTGTATTGTTAATACTTACTGTGATATTTTTCTACATTCCAATGAAAAATGTATTTATTAACTATTGTTTATTCACCGTCAGTGATAGTTACATTATATGAGTAGTTAAATTTTTTTAAAAACATTTAACTAAATCACACGACTGAGAGGGAACTTGTTTATGCGCCATATTGTATTTTAAGATACGAGATTGCGCATGACATAGTTTTTTGAATTGAGATACGAGATTGTATTTTTTTAAATAAAAAAAAATTGGATGAATATTTTTATTTATAACTTTACAGATCGATGCGACGATATTTACCGATTAATTTTCCGTTTAAATCCCAAAATCGTTAAAAATCGAGTTACGAGGTTGCGTCAGAAAACCATCGAAATGTGGAAAATAATTCTAGAATCAGCTTCTTCTTGTTTTTCACATGATAATGATTCTTCAGAAATTTTAATATAACTTTGTTATTTACAATTTTTTAAGAAAGACATTTATTAGAACTTCCGTAAATTGTTTTATTAACAATAAAAGTTATAACATTTCTTCAGTATCCCAGTGATTAATGAAAAAGTTAACAAGGGCTTCTTTGAATTGGATATTTTTGAGTTCTGCTCCAAAATTATGTGGCCGAACTTGATTTGAACCAATATATACTGGACAAGTTGATTATTCTCGGCGTGAACGCTCACAATCTTTGATAGACGGCAAAAAATATTGGTCGAAGATAATGTCAATCCGAATAGATTTCTTATGGAAGATAGTACTCAGAAATTTTTTAGATATACCGTCAAATGTACATCTTTCATTAGATGCAACAAAAAGAAAACATCAAAAGATGACATTTGTTGCTCAACAGTGTCTATGAGCTTAGCTAACTGTGATGTGTTAGTTTTACAGATTGAACCATCCGGATGGCACATTGATGTTGGTATTGGAGTAAGTGGGAATGACAAAATTTTCTCGATATATGAACCTTATGAGTGAAGGAAATCCCCAACATTCTACTGAATAGAATCACAACTCAACAATTTTATTCCCCAAATCAATTTATTTTCTTTGGCGATTTAGCAAAATTAAAGACTTTAGTTTTTTTATTGGCTTCACAAATCTACTTTCATCTTCAACGCATTCATTGACAAATTGGTTCCTTAAATCATTAGCATTTTCTCATTATTTAGTAGAAAATCCGCAACCTCAGGAGAAGCAGGTCTTGAAGTAGCAATCTTGTACAAATTCTCCTTATATAATGTTTGATCAAATCAATTTTTTTCGATTATTTCAATGAAATCAGCAATTTGTTTTCCATAGCTTTTTATTCTATTGGGTTGTAATTTTGCTGTAACATCTTACCTTAAGACAAACATCCAAGACATGTGCGTTGACGTGCAGCTATAAAATTAGTAAAGTGAGCAATTCCACTCAGTCATTTTGCCACATCGGCATTTATAGTTGGTTCTAAAGTGAGATCTATTGGTTCTCATGAGAATGGCTTATCAGTTCTCTTGACTCCAAAATATCCTTTATTAAAATCATCTTTTAGTCCGGGATAGGTTTTAATGACATTATTCAAATTATCTGAATATTTTACTCAATATCGAGCGTAATTAGGTTGATTAATCAATTGATTCGTGTTGGTGATAAATGTTCTGAATAACAATTCCCATCATCTTAGTTCAATTCGCTATGGGAATTATTATCTCTACTACTCCACAGTATCATGTCAAGTTTATTTTCCGTCCAAGGTGTCAATGTATCTTATCAAAATTGTCAAAGGCAACACCAGGGCACAGTGAGGAATTTATAATGATGTCTGGCGGACAAACTTGATACCTTTGTAACGACGCAATTGTTGCTTCTGTTTCCAATTCTTCTAGAGTAGTGCAGTTACAGCAATGTCGTAATCTATTTGAAGTATATATTTTTTTTACTGCTTGTTGGACTTTTCATCGTCGTACCAAGAGTAATACGTTACCCAAAAAAATGCATCAGCAGCAATGGAGGAACTCAATCCATAGTAATTTTAACCGTTAAACTTTGAGGAATCGATCTAATTTATCTGGAATCACAAATTCGCTAGCAATTAAATCGCCAGTTTTATTTTTTGGTAGTTTTGATTTTTCAATTTTTAAAATAGTTTCTCGCAAGATTAATACGACTTTCTCAATAAGGTCGTTTTCTTTGAGTTTACTAAGATCATCTTATAATAAACTAGAATCTTTAACAGGGTCGAGCCTAGGGTATCCGTCGCCCGGATGCAAGAATAAAATATGCCGCCTTATTAGCGTACCTAGTCGACATTTGATTAGTGAGGAGAGATATGAGGTAAATTTCTAGTCTAGTAGGATAGAAAAGTACCTACCTACGCCGGGAAAATATTCATTAGTAAAAATCGTCTCTATCTAGCAAATGTGTCTAGATCTTATTGGAGATAGGAGTAATTGTCTAATTCAACTTCTTTCTATGTGCATGATCCTTTTCTCCTTTAGTTTTCCCGTTTCTAGTTTGTGCTCTTGTGATGGCTAATATGTGAGAGTTATTTATATATATATATATATATATATATATATATATATATATATATATATATATATATATATAAAATGAATCGCAAAATGTGTTGGTAAGCGCATAACTCAACAACGCCTGGACCAATTTGGCCAAATCTTTTTTTAAAATGTTCGTTGAAGTTCAAGGATGGTTTTTACGGCGAGAAAAATTAGAATTATTGCTGGAAAAACCCTAAAAATAGCTCTTTTCTTTTTCCCATACAAATGATTTGTAACTAAAACGTAGTCAATTTGAGCACTCACTGTTGTCTAAGCAATGTAGGTGTGTTCCTAACGTCAAAAATCATATCTATCAAAACAATGTGTGTGTGTGCGTTGGAGCACAGAATACATAGTTGGAGGAGTTTAATGTCGCGTTCCGAAACTCGCGTTTCTTTTGTATTAGTTTCGGCACGCGAGATAAAATGCAGCAGTTTCCACGTCATTACATCAGTCAAACAAAAATCGCGTTAGCAACAGTGTTTTATTATTTTTTTGACTTCAAGTCATATCAAATTAAAAAAAAAAAAGTTGTCTGTTACCTAATCTACTGAGTTTGCTTTTGTCAACTGATACACGAAACAAATTCGTATATCGTGTTTTTTGCAGAGTGTTTAGTTAGTTAGTGTTTGATTAGTTCGTGATTAGTGAAAAAATAATGTATATTTGATATGCCTCCTATAAGACGAAGCAATTTAGGTAGAAGAACCAGAAATGCTACAAACCAAGCTAATTACCGATCTAATCGTACTGCACAAGAACGTGACGACGGAAATGAACGTGAAAGAATTCGGATATCACAAACGCGTGAAGCGCGAGCGCGACATTCAACTAATAATCGCGCAAGTTTGAATCGAGCTGCTTTCAGTTACGATGTGTCAATTGACTACAGTAACTACCAATGTGTTGTTATTGGTTCTATGAACTCGGTTTGCTCACACTGTAAGGCATTAAAATACAAAAACGAAGCCAATGGATTGTGTTGCGCAAATGGTAAAGTGAAATTGATACCATTGGATCCACCACCAGAACCATTGTACTCATTGGTTTCAGGAATAGGAACAGATTCTATACACTTTTTGACACATATCCAACAATATAACAATTGCTTTCAAATGACTTCATTTGGGGCAACAAATGTAGTTCGGGAAAATTTTATGCCAACTTTCAAGGTATGTATTTACTTGAAAATGACGCTCATTGGGATCAAACTCTCAATGATGCTGTAATATCATCACACGCTCATCAAATACGAACATTGTTTTCTATAATCATATCTACATGCTTCCCATCAAACCCAATTGATTTGTGGATCAAGTACAAAGATTATATGTGTGATGATATTTTGTATCAAATACGGAATAGAATGGGAAATCCAAATATACAAATCAGTGAAGAAATTTACAATGAAGCATTGATTTCAATTGAGGACATGTTTGATAATGTCAAACAAACTATTAATTCAATTAGGCCTGACCGCGCCCAATCGTTCAATGCATGACGCTTTTAACCAAGAGTTGCATCGAGAAAGACTGTATGATCTCAACGCTTTGAAAGAATTAATTCAAACAAATCTTCCACTGTTAAATGAACAACAGAAGTATGTATTTGAAACTCTTATGAAAGTAACAAATGATGAAACTGGAGGGATTTACTTCTTAGATGTACCTGGTGGTACAGGAAAAACTTTTTTGATTTCATTAATATTAGCAACAATTCGCTCACAAAATAAAATTGCACTTGCACTCGCTTCGTCGGGAATCGCAGCAACTTTGCTTGAAGGTGGTCGAACAGCCCATTCAGCACTAAAATTGCCATTAAATATGCAAAGCAATAAAACTCCAACCTGTAACGTTTCGAAGAACTCTGCAATGGCAAAGGTTTTGCAGCAATGTAAATTGATTGTTTGGGATGAATGCACGATGGCACATAAAAAATCTTTGGAGGCTTTAGACAGAACCTTAAAAGATCTACGGAGCAATAATAACCGATTTGGTGGTGCAATGATTTTATTAGCAGGAGATTTTCGTCAAACATTGCCAGTGATTCCACGATCAACGCCAGCTGATGAACTCAATGCATGTCTAAAGTCCTCCAATTTGTGGAAACATGTCAAAGTACTTCATTTAAGCAAGAATATGCGTGTCGAGTTGCAAAATGACCAATCTGGAAACATATTCTCTAAACAACTCATTGACATTGGTAATGGCAAATTACCTATAGACTTGTTGACTGGCTGCATTAACTTTCCTCAAAGTTTTTGTCAGTTAACTCAATCAAAAGATGAACTTATTCAGAAGGTGTTTCCAGATGTTTCTCAAAATTACAGAAACCATGATTGGTTGAGCGAACGAGCTATACTGGCTGCAAAAAACATAGATGTAAATGAATTAAATTTCAAAATTCAAGAACAAATTACAGGCGAATTGAGGATATATAAATCAGTTGATTCGGCTACTAATCAAGATGATGTAGTCAACTATCCACCGGAATTTTTAAACTCGCTGGATTTGCCAGGATTGCCACCTCACAATCTTCAATTAAAGATCGGATCGGTGGTTATAATGTTGCGAAATATCAACCAACCGCGTCTTTGCAACGGTACAGGGTTAGCGATAAAAAAATTACTAAACAATGTGATAGAAGCAACTATACTCAAAGGAAAGTATAAAGGAGAAGATGTTCTCATACCGCGCATCCCAATGATTCCGACTGATGTGCCATTTGAGTTTAAACGACTACAGTTTCCAGTGCGGCTTGCTTTTGCTATGACTATAAACAAGTCCCAGGGGCAATCATTAAGTGTTTGTGGTATTAATCTAGAAAACCCATGTTTCTCACATGGTCAATTGTATGTTGCCTGTTCCCGTGTTGGAAAACCATCAGATTTGTTTATCTATGCGCCAGGTAATCAAACAAAAAACATCGTATACCACAAAGCACTACAATGATAATAATAATAATTATTTATGATTCACATGATTAAAAATAAAGCGATTACTTACTTTTAAATCCTTATATATGTTTTATTTAATTATTTTTTATTCACAACGCCCTATCACCAGGGTGACGGTTCTGTTCAGGAGAATTTTTTAAAATTCGTAGGCACAAAAACTTCCACATTACAAATCTTTTTGACAGGACGAAGTCTGTCGGGTCAGCTAGTATATATATATATATATATATATATATATATATATATATATATATATATATATATATATATATATATAAACATATATATAACTTTTAATTAACTGGAACCGTGTTTTGATCATGAAATTTGAAAACGCAATATTCTAAATTGAACGGTTGCCTATAATTAACATTTTAGGGATTGGAATGAGTGTGCAGAAATTTTGTTGACTGCTACCAAAGGCAAATTTTACATGGAAGGGTTTTTTGACATAAGATTTTTAGAAATATTTCTCAGCAACTGCTGGTGTCACAAAGGATCTTATGCTACCAGTATTAATTAAAACTTTAAGATTTTGTTACGGAAAAATTATATAGGGTAACACGCTTTCTGAATTATTTAAGTTTAACAATTCGATAATGTTTGGTTTGGTTCCGAGGCTGGTGTCTCTAAAAAATTATCGGATTCATCATTAGTGCAATCAGAATCGTCTATATTATGGAGTTCTTCCGAGATGAAGATTCTAGGTTGATTAGGATTGTGTTGGAACCTATTTTGATCATTTTGAGGTTGGGGTCTAGATGTATTTCTTGTAGACATACTCATTGGAGTTGGATTTGGAAATATTAGGTTCTGATTGGGTTTAAAGACGTTTTGACCATTATTAGAAAAGTTTGTATTATTCCTATTAGAAGGGATATAAGAAGTTGATGGACGATTTTGCGGGTTTGATGCGGAATTTCGATTAGTATATTGATAATTCGGCATAGAATTTTGCCTAGGAGGTAGCTGCCTATATGCCACATTATTTTGGACTTCCGTACAAGTAACATTTGAAATGGTTGATTCCTCAATGTATTGCTAATAATTCTTTTAATTGATAAGAGGTACACATATCTCTGCAAAATTTGGAATGAAACGTCTGTAATAGTTACAGAATGCAACGAATATTTTTACTTCACTCGCATTTTTCGGGACTGGATACTGTTCGATTACTGAATATTTTGCTCTGGGGAGACGCCTTCACTTGATAAATTGTGACCTAAATAGGTGACTTGTCGCCTGAAGAATTTTTGCGGATTTAGTCTCAAATTGTATTTTCGACAAGCATCAAAAACTTTTCTAAGATTGTCTAGGTGACGTTTTTCCGAAATTCCTATTACTACTATGTCATCCATATAGATAAATGCTTTTTCTGGAGTTAAACCCGAGAATGCTATGGATATCATTCATGAAAAACTGTTTGGACTAACGTTCAATCCGAAACTTAGTCTCGTGAACTATAACGAACCTTTTTCTGTGCTGAAGGATGTGAATTTTTTAGAAGTTTTTAATGTTTCTCGTATCTATTTCAACATTCTCATAATTCATGTTTAAAATTCAAACATATGGATTTTTACTTGAAATGATTGCTCTAGCTAAAAATACTCCCTGTGCTATCTCTTGATGTTCTACTATTTTTTCTTTTCTTAACCTTTTGAAATTTTCTGCCAACCTGTATATTTCACATCTAGGTGGTATAGCTAATGTGTCATATTCTGGGTTTTCGAAAATTTGGACAGATACTGGGATTCTATTTTTGCTCCTTATATGCAATTGCCATTGGTCATAATCTAATATACAATTATTGCTGCTAATAAAATCTCTACCTATTATCCCATTTGTAGGTAAAGGAAAATTTTCGTATGGTACATGAAAGTTGTGATAAAAAGTTGTATTGTTAATGTAAAGAATTATATTAATTTTTCCTAATGTTGTAGCTAATCCTTGCATTATTATGCCCTTAATGCTTATTTTTTGATTAGTCTGAATTAATTGTTGTGGAAAATTTTGTGATATTTCAATTAATGAAATGTCTGCTCCTGTTTCTAAGATAAAGTTGCAGGTGTTATCTGAGATATTAGTCTGAATTTCTACAAAATTTGAAAGTGATAAGTCAAGCGTATAAATTAAATAATTATCTAAAATCGTGGATTTATCATTTGTTCTACCCTAACTAACTAACCCCAACCGTTGATTTTCATTTACGGTTTCACTCTTGAAAACTTGAACTGTAATTTCTTGACCTGTAATTTCTTGACCTGTAATAGTTTTGATTACTCTCATAATACAGTACTTGCTGATTTGTCATGTTATCTACTGAAACCAATTTCCTAATTATTTCTAGTGTCGATTAGTTACCAGCTGCGATTAGTGTCTTGGTCGATTCGGATGTGACGTTTGTCATTATTGATTTTATTACGTCGTGTATTTTTGTGCTAAGTTCTCCGGCATTCCTTCGGATATGTACGCTGTTTGCAGGTTTTCTGTCAACTTTTCAAGTTCTGTGGCGAAACTGTTTATATCTTTTCCTGTTTGTTTTAGTTTATCCAGTTTTGCTAACAGGAGACTGGGATTATCTCCTTTGATTCCACTTTTCAACTTTCGGCTTATTTCCTCTAACGACGTTTCTGTAGTTATTAAATTTCTTGCTTTTCTGTAAGTCTTGTTTTAACAATTGCTACAGCATTTGTTTCGTTTCCCTGTATGTTCAATTGCAGAAGCTCCAATGCGTCTAAAAATGATTGCAACTTGCTGGCTTCTCCGCTTAATTCTGTTGGTAAAATTCTGCTACCTAAATTAAAAAAATTCATTCATACTCAACGCCATTTCACCTTGTATATTGTTTGTAATATTTCACCCTTTAGTTCTTGCAAAATTGAGTGTGGTAATGAGATCTGATAATTTAATATTTCAAATATTCGTGATATTTTATCTTGAATCTTATCAAATTTTTTATTATAAGAGCTTACTGAATTACTAATTACGTCCCTATGTATTTCGAGTTTCTTTAGAACCTCTTTTTTTAAAACTCTTACTTTGTCTATTTACATCTTCCACTATTTCTTTTAGCTTAATATCAAATTCTTCCCAAGTTAATGACATTAATTAAGTTTAGTGTGTCTCGGCTGGCTTTAGTATAATCGTACCATACATAAATACATAAAATCTAGATATAGGATATAACCATGTAACCTTAGTATAGACATAAATATTAAAAATTTAAGAATATAGACACAAAGAATAAGAATATATATAACCATAAATTACACGTACAACTTATCATACACGAATTTCGTAGAAGTACTTACAGTTTTTATACACTTAGGGTTGCGACTGGTGCCTTTAGATCTCAGGTATCTTCTGTGTGTTTTCCAGACGGACCATACCAGTTTCAGGATTAGAATGATCACTATTACGTACATTAGCTCTGTCATTTGATTCATTAATTGTTCGTCCTGGACTATGAAATTGTTATTTACGGCTCCGTTGTCTTGGACTTCTTGTTTTGATGATTTGCCTCCCATTTTGTTTCTTAATTAAGGATGTTTTTGCTGAATCAGTTAGTTTACTTAACATACAAAAATCACTGGGTGTTTATTACGTTAACATAATACTTACGGCTAAGCCTTTTGACACTAAATACATTTTTCTATAATATACGTAAAACCGGCCTAATATACTAAGTCGACGAACTACCATGTCGAGAAATCATGTTTCCATTAATACTCTCTCTTTCGTATGAAGTGTCAGCAATATATATGTGTTTTCATGGTTATTGTGTACTCGACAAGGCTGGTATTGTTTACCTCTAATGAAAGTGAACACGATCTGTATTTGTTTCTAAACACCGTACTGTTTTTAAATTCCTTCGAGTTATTTTAATAATTTAAAATATAAATCTTGTTATGACCTTTTCGAGTCACGTTAGTTCGTTTAATAATAATATCTAAATTATTTTATGAAATTGTTAAATTACTTATCAATTATGTAATTAATTAAAAATATATATAATCAGATATGGATTCAGTACACTTTGTTTCTGGGTCGTAGAAATGTACCCAAGTCTCATCCATAGTAACAATTCGGTTTAAGAAGTCTACATCGTTTTCAAATCGTGCACAGATCAAACGCAATGCTCTACCCTTCCACGCTTCTTGTCAACATTCAAACATTTGGAGATCCATTTTGCAGCAATTTTTCTCATGTCTAAATTGACGTAAACTATATAATGAACGCGTTCGTATGGAATATTCAGTGCTGCAGATATCCGTTTTAGCCCAATTCAACGATCTGATAAAATCATGTCATGAACTACATTGATATTTTCGGGGATTGACACAGAAACTGGCCTTCCCGATCGGTCATTATCTTCAAAAGAAAATTTACCTGTTTTGAAGCTTGCAGTCCAATTTTTCACGGTCGCATACGAACGACATTGATTACCAAGAGTATTAAGCATATCTTCGTAAATTTGCTTACCTCTTAACCCTTTTAATTAATAATTGGATTAATACCCAAATTTTATTTTTTGGAGACCATTATGTTTGCCATTCATATTGGCACCGTTATCCTGACCTCTCATGTCGGCAATATTAATATCCATTTCTTTCAAATAATTCTATAAAAAATCAGATAATCCCTAGTAGTATTTGTAACTGGGCAAAATCCTAAAAAATGTTCTCCAATTTCTATACTTTTTGAATTGTCATTAATGAAAACGAATCTAACAATAATTGTTATCTGGTGGCTGATATCAGGTGTACAATCAAGAGTAATTGAAAAATATTTACAATATTTTAAGGTTTCAATAATAGTTCTCTTTACTTCTCCTATCAGGAAACTTAATTCATTTTGTATTTTATTGTCCAAATAGTGTGGCATTTTTTTGCTATCTTTTTGAACCTTATCAATATGGTTCGGCCATTACGTTATCAAATGTTGCAATTGTCTGTTGCAATTGTCTCCATAAGTTTAAAAAAATTGCCGTTACCTTTTTTGAAAAGTATTCGAGTGTCCATCTTTTATTTTCCAGTTGAATTAAATTTTGATTAAAAGAGTCGACAGTAAAACTTTTCTCAATTGATTTCTTCAAAGTAACCCATTTTCTAACACTCTCAAAATGCCTTTACTTGTTTCATGCCTTTCTAAATTCCGAGACAAATGTTGCCAGTCATATACCTGCGGCCAACAGGCTGGATCATTTAATAATTTCTTATTTACCTTAAGAATATCTTCACTAACTTCAGTTTGTGTATTATTAAATATTGAACATGCTCCTGGACACAAAAAACTTTTTTAATGATCCAGCTAATCGTTTTTTGTCTCTTTTTCTAACTTCCTTTTTCGGTATTGTGAATCAAAAAGTTTCTTTCGACCATCAGACAACTAAATAATTGAACTATGATTAAAAATTTTGGCAAATTGTCTAATATAAAATAATTAAAACCTACCGTTCAGTCCGTTCACAATCACTGAATAAAAATAAATCAAATTAGACACTGATCTTTTTCCCTAATTCGTAATATCGCAATCTTTACTCTTTGCTCTTTAGTTTTCAACTAATCAACTTAAATTAAAAAAGTTAAAAATAGGCTACGCAAACTTAGATAAACACGAAAACACGGCATTAGAAAAATTAAAAAATCCCACATTCTCAAAGTCGGCAAAGAGTCTAAGAGTCAAAAGCCAAAAGAAAAGCCGCGATCCCTTTATTCAAGTAATCTTCTAATATATTCTGTCATTTTTGTGGCAAGTGACTTATTCTTTATTATTACCTATTTATTATCTTTCTTACGCCGCCCGATTCGCCCGAACGCTCAACTCACTATTTTGGTATTGTTGTAATAATATGAAAACAATATTTCGGAGAAATGCCGCTACCAAAGAAAGACACTTCACGCTTTGCGACTAAATATTGCATGATAGGGTTCCGTTATTTTTTTTTAGACACATTTTGCCTTTTGCCGCCCCGTGTCAGTGCCGTCCGGGTGCCATGCACCCCCGGCACGACCCTGATCTTTGGGAATAATATTGCTTTCTTTTGCCTGAATATTACCTTAATATTATTTTCTTAAAATATTTTTGAATTTTTTTCTCGAGAAAATTATTAGTTATTAAACTAATTTCAGTCTCAGGCTGAAGTTTCTGCTCATAGTTCTATATATCACATAGAGATGACAACAATACACAATTTTTTTAAAAACTTCCTATTTCAAATTTTTTTTATTGATATTACGATTTTTTTGTTAAGAAGTATGTGGAATGTCTGAAACTATTTTATTATACTACTTTGAATAATTTAATTCACACAAATGATGAATATTTTTTTATTTGCGGGTTCAAAATGAGTAATTTTCTGTAACAACTCTTCATTATTGAGTTTCTCCATTCACTCAATGATTTTTTGGAAAAGTTTTCTATCATTAGACGAATGAAAAATTTGTTGTTTACCTTTATTCTGTTTACGATCTTTATTGCAGTAAAAACAAACATTAAGTCGTGGAACTTCAATGTTATGTCAGAAATATCATGAAAAACATTAGTTTCGTTGATACTTAAATCACAAGTCGAGCTGATAGCAACATCTAATGTTGACTGACTATCTAAACTTGGAGCAACATCTTCTGAAAATACCGCACTGTTGAAACAATAATTAGGATGTCTTTCGCAATAGTTCTACTAATATCTACTGGAATACTCGATAATAAAACGTGCGGACAAAAATATAATTTTTGAAACGTTAATGACGCAAAAAATGTGTGTCTGTGAGACCTATCTAAAGACAAAAATTTTAAAATTACGCGTTCAATAATTATTTAAAAATTCAGTCTTATTATCTAAACAGGTAGGATGAGTATTAATAAACGCTACCGCCAGCCAGGTAGCCCAAACACCAACTGAAAGAGCAAGAAGGACGACACATAAAATCAGCTGACCTAAATTTCTTGTTTTCTAAACGTTGTCAGCTTCCATAATATAGAAAAACTATTGTTGATTTTGTTATTTGTTCCAATCGTTCGCGTGTCTTTCGTCAATTATTAAGGTAAGACTACATGAAGGAACAGAAGTATAAATAATAGAGTATAACAGAAGCAGCAGCAGTAGCAAGCACATTTGTGATAAATTGTAACTTAACCTAACCTAACCTAACAAAACCAAAAATTTTGAATTATAGCATTGTGTAAACATTATATAATGACTTTGTCATAGATCTAGTACTTTCATTTTGTTGATAGACTACAAAATGGCAGCTGAAAAGGCGAGAAACGATTGAACCTAACCACAATTGAAATGTGTTATTGATGAATCAGTTATATATGTAATACCGTTGGTATAGGAAAAAACGTCCCTACGTTACGGTGCCGACAATATTAATCGACACACTTTATCTATACTGCACATGCTTCATGCACGCAAAAGATGCGCAGAACTAACTGAAGCTCCCCGAGAGAGAACGTTACACTATTTGTTTCACTTCAAAGTAATCCTTTTAGAAGAATTATCGTTGCTCTAGGCATTAACTTGAAATTTATAAGTTAATAGATGATTCGCTACACTTGATTACACCTATTATTTTTCTCACAATTCTAGCTCGTTAGTAAATCACAAAAAATAGAAGTAGCAAAAGAGTCTACGGAATTCAAGTATCACAATCATCAGTGAGAAATTGTATTAGAATAGTAACGAAATACAAAACAAAGTCAGAAGGAAATCAAAATATTCCTCTGTCAATCTACTGAACAATATCTATTTTTCTGATTCAATTTTAACATGATCTACCATGGAAAAATCATCGCTGCTCTACGCATTAATTTGAAATTTGAAAATTAATAGATGATTTTCCGTTAACTTCAATAAAACATGTAGTTAAAGTATCTTGCCTTGTATAATAAATCCTTCTAATATTTCAAGCTTCTAGAAATCAGTGTAGTATCGTAGTGTGGGATCGTAAGGACTTTTTTCATATTCGAATGCTAATAATTTTTGGAATAAATCTATTTGTGTGGTCTTAGTTTTTCTCATATTTGACCAGAAAACGAATATCTTATTCTTTCAAACGAAGGTTTCAACAAAATAGTTTTGTCTTTTTGGGTAATAGCACAATTTTCTATGCCAGGAAAAGTATCGAAATGTTTTTATTTTGAAACTGTCGAACTCTAATTCCATAATTTGTTAGATGTATCCCTTTAAGATTTTTTGGAAACTATTCGGTTTAATACGATCATGATGTCGGTCGTAATCATATGATAGGATCCTACTAAATGAAAATTTAAAGTTCTTGTAAAAAATGCTTTAAATTTGAAATTTCCACCAAATATTGGACCCGCCCGCCTTTCAAATACTGTCATCAAAATCTGGTTCTAGGTTAGGTTCCACAATCAGCCGATAAATGATCTATCTGCTCTCAAATAATAATAGTGTCCGAGAAGCTCTTTTAATGATTTGACTTACCTGGAATTCCATAAGCTAATTCAACAAGCAGAGATTAATCAATTTCTAAATGATCAGAAAGTCTTTCAGGAGTGTGTTCTAAATATGGAAACGTTTCGAGACCATATTTCTTATTGAAACTTTCTCGGAGGTCTCAATTTCAAAATCAGATGTTACCTCCTTTTATTTCTGATATTTCCGTTTCGTTTAGTTAAAAACTCTTTCTTAATGATATTTGATATACAGCTCGCGTGTCTTTCAAAATCTCACAATTTTCTTACGTGTCATACTTTTATCGTTTTATTCTTAACTTGTTCCTGAGAAATGCGTTAAAGAAATTACTGTGCCAACGCTTGTGTTGGCGTCACAGAGCTGGCAGTGTGCCCAAGGTTCAGTCGATGCTAAAAAATTGCTTACGTCATTAAAATATAAGAAAATGGCATTTTCGTCATTGTTATTTTGTTTTTTGTTTTTGATTATTTTCAGCATTCCTTTTGAGACCAGGAACATTAGAATTGGATGTTTTCTCTGGCTTCTTCAAATTTTCCAGATCTTTTATAAAGAGTTGAGGTTAGGTTAGGTGCTTTTCTTCCTCTATTAGATCTCCTTACTGCGAGAAAGTTTGGAAGTTGATTGTACAGTTTGAATATTTGTATCTTGTCTGGGTATTGAAGACTATGAAGGCTATTTAGTGCACGTTTAAGACGATAAACATGGCAGAGGACGACAGCTGCAGATTCTATAGCAAGCTATAGAGACGGTAGAATATTTTGCGAAGGTCCTGCTTCCTAATAATCTAAATCTCAGCATGGAAATTTCAGTTGAAGACATACAATTATAAGTTGTTTTTAAATTGACTATAAAGCATCCCACAAGTTGGAGATTTGCATTTTTTTATTCAATCTCTTTACAGCTATTTCACTTATTTGTTCTTTCAAATTAGCTCAACAACATTACGAGGGTTGCTACTTAAGTTTTGAGATATGGCATCACTCCATTCGTGTACATTCAATATTGCATGAATATTTATAGGATCGTGAAAAGCGTCGAATCAGGGATCTATGCATATGATTCAGAAACTAAACAATAATTGATTGTATGAGTCTTTCAAGACGAACCAAATCCAACAAAAGTTGGAACCCAATGATTTATTCTTATTTTCGCAGATAAAAAATAAATTGGGAGGTCAACGTTCTTCTAGACCTGAAGAAGCGGTTGATGCGTTTTTTGAGGTTATCAGTGATCGAGACCGTGTAATCATCCGTGTCCTGTCAAACCATGATATTTGCTTCCCATTGTCAACAAGAAATTTCCCTCGAACAGTTTTTCTTTCTTGTATAGAAACTGCGGTTTCTTTTGGGGGCCTTTTTAGGCAAGGCGCTAATTCGGAGACACGTATAGGACGTGTGAGGTAGCTTGACACGAAAGACATGCTACACGTGCTGAGTGGTGGGAGTTTGGATTTGATTGACAGTCGCGACATTTGACAATCGTACAAAACATTTATATCTATATCACCTAATAAATTTATTCTATCGAAGAAGAAATAAACAGTGGACAATTCAGTTTCGTCTTTATATATTCTCGATTTTTTGTATCGTGAAGCTCTCCGTATTCCCTTACCGCCTCTAGTAACTTTTCTTCTGTCATTTTGTGAGCTCGTCAATGTATTCAATTTTGTAGATTACAAAATTACGTGCTCTGCGTTACCTCAAACGTGCTATACGTCTCCCAATTTGCCTCTGGTTAGGTACATTTTCGGTAGACAGTTGATCGGACGATGTACTAGGTATGTCAACAGGATTAGCACTTATGTTTCTTGACACTTTGTCTTTTGTCTATACAGGAGAATAAGATGAATCAGAAGACTCAGAATAACTTGTGCTTGCCTTGTAACTTTCCGACGATTATTCAAACGGCTCTTCATCTGATAAAATATCGTCCATCATTACTTGTAAACGTAACTGTTCATTCTCATAATCACCCATCTCACTAATATCACTATCTATTTACTTTTTTACACAATTGAAGTTATCTTCGTGAATGACCAAGATAAACTAAGCAATTAGACGACGTAAATTTTATAACACGCATTTAAGTCTTGTAGGTCTATTCCTGATCACTGCGAAACACGGATGCATCGCGTGACGCCAGCATGGAAATGTTGTCTTTAGGGCCGCACGATGCACACTTGCTTCGCACTTAAAAAATGAACTTACAGACCAAATAAAATCCTATTATGGAATTCCATAGCCTGGTAATTAGGTTTATGAAGGTTTAAAACAAAAAAAGCTCCGGGTTATTCTTTTTGGGTATCGGTATGAACACTGATTTCAGTCATTCCTATGGTATATTTCCTTGTTGGTAGATATTATTTAGTCTCTTAGTGAAGTTTTTCATGTTCGATCCATCTAATGCTTCTAATAGTTCAATTGGTATTCCATCCAACCCTAGTGCTTTTCCATTTTTGCTATTTGTTAGTGCATTTCTGACATCTGATTCTAAAATATCAAGACATTCGTCAGAAATTGGTAGATCTATGTCTTGTGGTCTTCTGTCCCGAAAGAGCTGTAGAATATATTCTTTCCAACACCTTTTTATATGTTCTTCTAACTGGATCCTTTGTTGGCTAATCCTTGTTATGCATGGTATTCTTTTCTTTGTGTTACCGGTTAATTCTAGTAGATGAGCAACGTATGTCTGACTACAGAAATAGGGAGTGTGTTAGAGAGAGAGCAGCGAGACAATGTGTAAGAGAGAGAGAGAGAGACTTCGTTTTTGCGCATGCGTAAAGTTATATATTCGTTGCGATTATAACAGGTCGGTTAAAAGTCTTTGGGTTTTAAAAATTATATATACCATTATTATTCGCTAATCTTGTAACATAAAAGTATAACGTATAAATAAAAAGAGATTTTTGTCAATGTAAGGTATCACGCACGTAATCGAGACAGATTCGTTGCGATGATAACAGCGGGAGCGCTGATATACCAGGTCGGTTAAAAGTCTTTGGGTTTTAAAAAATTATATATACCATTATTATTCGCTAATCTTGTAACATAAAAGTATAACGTATAAATAAAAAGAGATTTTTTGTCAATGTAAGGTATCACGCACGTAATCGAGACAGATTCGTTGCGATGATAACAGCGGGAGCGCTAATCTTGTAATATAAAAATCTGCGGTTAACTGATAGCGTCTTATTACTGAAATACAGTTAAAAGTAACGTATACCGGGTGACTTAAAAGTAACATAAAAAAAACAATAAGAATAATAATTATTTATTTAAATCATTGATAACTTTAACTTTATAAAAGTATACAAATTCTCTAAGAGCATTGTGTAACATATCGTTTGGTGTAATAGAACAAAATGCGTATAAAATTTGTAAAGGACTTTCGGAGAAGGTATTTTTACAGAAATCCAAAACATTATAATAATATTCACAAAAATTCAAATTTTCTAACACAGATATACGTTGTATAATTAAATTATTTAATTCTAAAATTTGCGATACTTCTTCTTCATCCATGTAATACTAAACACCATGTTTCTTGACTAAAATTACCTTACTGTCATCGTAATTCAATGGGGTGATGGTACAGTAATCTCCACATGGTAATGAATCAGGTTTGAACTCGTCTCCGGTATGAAAGATCTGTTGTGACATTGAGATAAAGGTATTCCATTCATAAGTACTGAAAGATATTTTGCTGAACTTAAGATGTTGAGATAAGATAACAGCAGGTGTGAATGATCTTGCAGGACTTATTCCACATTTTACTTCATACCCCGAAATTGGATACTGTGTTGAAAGCAGGTAAATGTTTTCAGACTTGACAGCAGTCTCATAGTTTTCCAATATTCTATCTAACTCTGAACTGTAGTTACTCGAATCAGATTCGATGTCGACAATACCACTATCTTGGGAACTCATGTTGCTAACTGGGTTTGATATCCAAAGCTCACTCCAATTTATAGAGCTCTTTCAAGGTTTTTAGCGCGGCGAACCGGGGGAAAAAAAAATCTATACAATATCAATATTTTCTATCCAACTGTTGTGTTTGCTATCCAAACCAAGCCACTTGACGTACATTTTGTTACCCTTTCTTCTGAGCACCTTTTCAACTAAGTAAATGTCTGGATTCGATGTTTTCTGTAGTTCTTCATGATAGAAGCAGCCGCTGATTGGTGTACCTTGCATGTCTTCAAGTAAATACGTAGCAGGATTGGTAATTTTAACTTTGGTGATTTTGAATAGTTCTGTAGTCCAATTGGGTGTATATCCTTTTTCAAAGACATGCTTTGCCTTGGATATGCGCACAATGTCGCCAACTTTAAATTTTCGTGGACCGGCTATCTTTAAATGACTATAGGTGTTATTCAAAATAGATTTTTCGTTGGATTTGTTGACTTGAGAAGGTTTATATTTTGATGTGGAATGTTTTGTATTGTTATAGTTTTGAGTTATTTCAGGCAGAATATCAATCCATTTGTAGGTGTCATTTAAACTGAAATACTTGTAGAGTTTCGATTTTAGCGTTCTTATAACTCGCTCTGCCATAGAGGCTTTCATTGTACTAAATACGCTATAATGATTTATGTTGTGTTTTCTCATTAAATTTTGAAATTTGCTGTTGTAAAATTCCTTTCCCTGATCAGATTGCAGATTTTTCGGTATTCGTCTAGTGTGAGCGAGAATGTCCGAGAATGCCCGAGTAATCTCCTCTCCGGTCTTCGTTTTTAGTAGGCGTGTCCACACTAACTTTGAAAAACAATCAATGACGACCAGTATCATTTTATGATTCCTATTTTGTGATGCAAAATTCCTCATCTCCGCAAGATCCATTTGCCAAAGATCGACAAGACCCTTAATAATAGTGCGTCTCCGAGGAAATTTTTTCCGTATCGGTTTGTGGAGTTCGTTTACAAGATGAATTTTTTCTTTACATACATATTATGACGTACTACCAGCTAGCTTCAGCTCCAGACTGTTAATGCGGTTAACGGTATTCGTATTCATAACCTTAATATTGTTTACAATGCCCGAAACGTTAGTTTTCATATCAGAGACGGATCTGATATTTTCTGTAATTTCTTTTTGTAACTCACGTATGCTCTCAACACACATGTTAATAGAAGCAGTGAATTCTTTTCGAATAAATATTTTGGCTGCAACAATTGAATTGTCAACGTATTTCTTCGTAGCCACATCCTTAGCTGCTACAGGGGGATTTCGCGAAATAAATGTATCAATTTCGTTAGTTTTATTTTGTAAGTTAGTAATGTGCGCCTGTAATATGGGGATCTTCGTCTTATGAAGCTCATTTCTCATTTCGTTCAATCCTACAGCTAAATCCTTTATATCACGGTCTTGTTGCTGCAGCTCCACACCATGTGCTTGAATTAATGGCGAGTTGATAGCACGTAGGTCATTCAACTGGACATCAACATATTTTTTTTGTTGCAGAATCACTATTTGTTGTCGGTTCCTTAACATTACAAATTTTCATATTTTCAATATCAATATTACCGTCCTGTGTATGAGGAAACGTAATTTTCACTGGTAAACGCGCGTAGGGCGTTTGATGTCTATGTCCGAATTTATCGACTGGCATAATTAAAATGAACAAGTTTCAACTTATTCTATTATATCAGCCTCCTTGAGTTCATTGATAATTGCTACTATTTCGTTGTCGTGTGACGTGTTACCTGCCTCTTTTGAAGCAATCAACAACTTCAAACGTTCCACCAATTCATTCGCATCATCCCAATAAATATACTCCATAGGTTTATCATTATATCTTAAACGATCGATGCCTTTTCCTTTTGCTGAAGGAATCGATTTTAGACGAGTCAATACCTGCGACGATCTATTCGTCGTCGTTAGAGATTTTGTTTTGAATAAAGGTTTTATGATGTAGTGATATTTTTCAGTACTTGACTCCTTAAGACGATCTAACGTGTCTAAATGAACTTCAGTTGTTGTCAAAAGATTTTTATAGTTCTGTAAATCTTGATCATTATAACTGGGGTCTCGGTAAAATAGAAGCTCATACAAGCCTGGTGTTCCAATTACATATCTTCCTCCTTTGTTTTTCTCAGGTAGTATGTTTATATTACCGGTTTTTCCATCAAATGCAATTCGACGTTTGCCTAATGACCAACCGATTTCATCGTTGTATATCGGACCATAATTTTTATCAATTTTATCATCTTTTTGGAAGTAATCTTCAATGAACTGATGACTGATGGCTGGATATTGGTCCAAATAGTCTGCGAAAGCTTCCTGGGAAATTTCGGGGCGCATCTCTTCTGGAGATTCAGAACGTGTAATATTTCCGGATTCATCGGTTTCGGCCACCGGTTCCGTTTCGAGAAAAGGTGTAAACACATCATCAGGTTCTTCCTTCTTTATTTCCTCTTTTGGATTTAAATTTGTAATCGTTTTTTGTAATGTCTTTGAGGATTGCACAATTTCTTCAAGTGGTTTAGATATCGGCTTGAATAGTTTATTAATAGACTCATCTTGCTCTGATTTACCTAATTTCAACGACAAGTATTTTTTCGGTTCGGACACTTTTTTCTTGCGCAATGCATTAGCAACCTTATCGTCAGACATTTTGGTATGGACTAAAGATGCAGCTTACAATTTTATATATTTATCGAATCCTTTGCGATACCTACCACCATTAAGGGTAAAATCCTTCATAATTACCAAAGTACTATAGCGATCACACCAACACTTTGAACACACATTTTTGAATGTGTCAAACGTCATGTCTGGAGATACGTGTTCGTCGAATATATGTTTCAAGTTCACCTCATCCTGCTTGAATAACACAATAACATTACAATTGTCGCGAATAAGCTGTTTCGGTATTTTTGAGTATGTTTGACAAAGATATGCAGCATCAATATCTTTATGTCCACACATGGAGTAGTATTCACGAATTTTCTGCTGACCGTCACAGGCTACGTCATCGAATAAAAAGATGGAATTTGGTCGAGCTTTCTCTGGACTAATTATTTCCTCATTGTCTTTAAATGGGAAATACCCAACACCCTTGACTTGCGCTATAACTTCTTGTAGCAATTGATACTTTGGTTGAAATAACGATTTTGAATAGACATAAACATTTTTGAATTTCGCGCCATTTGGATTGAATAGGAGCGCCAGCACGACGTTCGTCTTACCACACCCACTGGGGCCACATATAATGGCACGGAAAGAATTTGGCAACAATTTACCATGTTTGCCAACAGTTGGTGTTGAGGTGAAATCCAGATTTTCAATGGGTATAGTCTGCTCTTGTTGAATTATTTTCATTGTGTGTGTCGTTTTTCGTAGTACTACTCTTTAAATATAGGTGTCACCAATTAAGCGTGTCAGTCTTAATGTTGGTGTTTGAAGGAGAGGGTATTTTGAATTCTCTCATCAATAAACTACCTATTGAACTTCACTTACCTAGCTATCAGTACTGTGGACGTAAGTAAACCACCCCAACACCCTTTTTCCGAAAAAATTTTTTTTTTTAGCTGGTACAAAATTGGAAAAACGTCTTGATCGTGGAGATCCGGGCATCAACCCCTTGGACGCTGCTTGTAAACAACACGATATTTCTTACTGGAAGAATAAGTCTCTCGAAGAACGACACAAAGCCGATCAGATACTTGAAGATAAAGCTTGGGCACGCGTCAAATCAAAAGACGCTTCACTGGGAGAGAAAGCTGCTGCATTACTTGTAACAGGCGGAATGAAGGTGAAAAGAAAGCTGGGAATGGGTTGTCGTCGCAAACGTCGTTCCTTGCATCGAGATGTTATTCTGAAAGTGGGAAAGTCATTGAAGAGAGGAACATCTTTGAAAGACACCGCAACGTTTGCCTTACGAGCAGCCAAAGCACTTATTAAAGAATTTGGTGGCAAAAAAGAAGTCGAGGTTCCTCGAGTAATACCTGTAGCGAAATCCGGAGACTACATTTACGTTCGAGGACAACAAAAAGTCGAGTTTCTGCAAAAGAAATGTCACATTTTCGGTATTTTTCCACATATTATTGACGTTTGCAAATTTGATGGTACACCCTGTGAAACTGGAAACTTTGCTCAAGATCCAAACCCCTGTCACGCATCTGGACTATTTTCATGTACTGAAAGAAATGTACAACGTCTCCGTCACTGGTTTTTAAATACTGTATTACCATTATAAATAAAGTTTTTTTTTTTAAAATATGGGTTTTATTGAAACACTCTGTATATTCATCAACTTTTATATTACATGAAGATTGGAATTTTCGTTTTACAATTTTCAAAATAATTTTTAAAATTAAAACAAATACAGCTACTAATATTACACATGACATAGCAAAAACAGAATTAATTTCATTTTTTATATCCCCTTCTGTTCTGTTGAACAAGGTGTAGGTTGAATACGTCTTAACGGATAAGTAGTTTGCGGCAGTCTACGGGCCAACTGATGGACCTCTTCAGGCACCCAGTGAAGACTGCTCCACGTCACTTTCTTATCAAATAAACTAAGATTCTGCATTTGTTTCATAACCTCACTTTTATCTCCATAGAAAGCAATATCTTTCTTTAATTCACCAATGCTATTAATAAACTCTTCAATTCGACGTCTGTACTCTTCTGAAGACATATTACGAAAGAGAACATTCTCATACGTAGACACGTTTGATGGTCGTTTGACGCAGCACTTGACGTTTGACTTAACGACGTGACGTTTGACATAACGACGTGACGTTTGACGTAACGATGTGACGTTTGACGCAACGACAAGAGAGATACATTTCATGAATATTGTTTTTACTGCTATGACATAAAGATATATTGGAAACTAACAAAAACACAAGAATTTTAAAAATAATTTTATTATAAGAAAACGACAATATTCTACATTTATGAGAGAGATACATTCCATGAATATTGTTTTTACTGCTTTTTCTTAAATAAAAGCTCACATTATCGCTGAAACTCTTTATTACTCTCGTGACTGTCATAGTATAACACTTATACATGAAGGATGACATCACAATGACCAGTGGAAAGAAAAAAAAATAAAAATACATTTCTAATAAAGCCCTGTTGGGCACAGACTTATGCCTAACACTAACAACGCTCATATAAATCACCTAAAACGCATACTAAAAAACTATGATAAAACAGATATTTTGATGTGGCATTATGAACCGCCACCGTTCATAATACCGCAAAAACACAGGAATAATTTTATAATAAGAAAACGATAATATTCTACATTTATGAGAGAGAGAGAGAGAGATACATTCCATGAATATTGTTTTTACTGCATAGCGGCCTCAAAAGTATCAATGTCACTGTCTATATCAGAATCATCAAAACGATTATTTCTAGGCATCTCATGTAAATTATTAATACAGGACTCATGTGATTTTATCATGAATAAGACTTTGTTAAAACAACTCTGACACCAATAGGACATTTCTTGATATACACATTCAACAATTTCGTCACCATCAAATACTTCATGACAGTGATCATAATTAACAAAGATGTTCTTTTTTAAATATTTATGGACCGTTCTAAATACAAAATAACATGATTTACAAACATTTATACGATATTGTGGAAGCCAATATCCACTAGACCATACGCAGTAAGTAGATTCTTCAAACATATCTCCCCAATTTGTTTTACTTAATATAGTGTTTCTTAAATATAACGGTATTTCTTTATTATAGTCAATATATTCTATTCCAATGGATGAAGAATTTGGATTACTCTCAGCCTCTTTTATCATCGCATTCCATTTGTAATCAGGAAATTTTTTCGGTCAATTTCCGAGGAAGAGGGGATTGCTCTGCGAAATCGGCTGCTGACTTTATCGTTTCACAAATTTTTATGATGAATAATTCCATTAATGTTGAGGAGTTCATTATCTACAAGAGAGTAAGTCTGGAATACTATAATGACCCCACGGCAGCGTATCATAACTATTGGTAATCAAATATCTTTTATCGTCATGAGGACTTAGCGCAATTTTTGTCTGTTCTATGCTATATACGTTATAAGCATATGACCTAATACAGCGTTGAGTAATATTTTTTTCTTTGAAATCATTTAAACAGTTTACATAATCTTCAAAATTTATTTTGTTTTTTACTACATTATATCGAACTCCTTTTGCCTTTTTTACTATTGCACCTGATTGAACTTTAAAAGAATACATTTTAGACCTCAAGCCTGCAAAATGAGTCATAATTTGGCCTTTGTTTTCATCTTTCATAACATCCAGAACTTTTTTATTTACCTGTGGAATATTATAGTTATTATTGATGGGGTAATCTGAAGTATCGAATTTTGTTAAATCAGCTTTTAGCACCTCCTCATATGCATCATCACAGATGAGCTCATACACAAAACTGTCTGTGTCCATGTACATTAATTTACATCTATCAATACCCATTTTCGGAATCATGTAATCATAATGGAATTGATACATACACAGCTTCGACAAATCCAAAACTGTCATACCAACATAAAGAGGCTTATTGAAAACCAATTCTGATTTAGTGAGTTCTACTGCAATTAGGTTTTCATTAAAAACTGTTCGACTATGAAACCTAACACTAGATATCAAATTTTTGGCGCCGTATCGACCATTCCAGGTTTTAACAAGTTTTACAATTCGGTGCTTCCGTATATTTTCCATCGTCTTTCCAAACACAGCATTATTTGCCAATTTATATAAATTTTTCTCAAAGTCATTGGTAGCTGCAGCCCTCAAACGAGTATTTAGTTCGATATAGGGCCGCAGCCATGCAGATTGATTGAATTTCAGAATTTTATGTATCTTTTTAATTTTCAAACCGTTGGCTAACATTTGTTTTAAATTACGATAGTGAACTGTGTATTCTTTTTTACAATAAAGCGTTGTCATTAATTTGGAATAATTTGAGCCTACAGGCTTGCGGTGTTCGGGAGCAAATGGAAAATCTCTGTGAAGATCATGTAATTCATGTGGATACTCCAAGTCTACTTGTAATATATATCCTACGGAAGAATTATCTGCCACAGACATAACATCAAAATTTTCATTATCTAACCATTCAAATCCTCCGTATGGTAATGGTTTACACATAGCCCACCCGTATAAATTATTGACGTCCAGGTAGAGTAAGTACTTTGAGGGTTTTGTAGAATCATATTTAGGCATGTACTTATTGTTAGCATTCGATAATCTACTGCTACAAACCGAAATTCCTCCTCGAATTGCTTTCTCGATAAACATGATCATGTCTACGTCATGCAATAACTCTAATTTACATCCTACATATTTCAACATACAGTCCCAAGTATATCCAGGCATTGTATAGTACCATGCAGGGTCTAAACCATAAGTAATTGAACATTTTCTTCGAAATTGTTTGAAAACATCTGATAAAAGTAAAACATCGGTCTTTAAGTACAGATCAGAATACTGACCCAAATTTTCAATATCAAATGATTTCCACACTGCATGAGCATGAGAATACTTCTCAATACTGATGTTTTTATCCTCCAATTTATTATAAAATGCCTCTATTGGTGGTAGTTCACAAGTATTTAATTTTTCCCAACTATCTATAAAATCGTAACAGAAAACCCCTTTTTTGGCTATTAATTTAAATTGTTCGACACTTAAATTACTAAATTCTCTTTTGGAAATTTTTAAATCATTATCATTCAATGTAGCAGCCAATTCTTCCAAGGAAGCACCAAAAACCTCAGTGAATCTATGAATCGAAATTTTATATTTGTATCTGAATCGTTAAGTGTAAATGAAATGTATTTTTCTTTATTTATGGGGAGTAAACTGATGTTTCCTCTTTTACTTAATTCCGAAATGATGAAATGGCTATCGTAGTTACTTGAGTTATGGAAAACTGTAGGTACAACAAACAGTTTTTTGAAATTTAAATTGCATGCTTGATGTGCAAAATTTCTAAACTTCCCCGTAAAATGATCGTGATCTCTAACAATGATATCTGTAGAGGAAAAACCCTTTTCACATATGTGACACATTGTTCACACGTAAATCTGGTTTTTCTTCCATAGGTGTAATAGTTTTAATTTCTGATTTAATACTTTCAGCTAAATTCGATAATTCATTTGCAAACCAATCCATGCAATCTCTACCTCTGTAGCTCTTGAAAAAACTCAAGTCTTCGTTGTAGCTACATTTTACATAGTAACCAGCACTATATGCTATATGTTTTTGATATTTATTTGTCTTATTATGAAGCTGTGTTTTATCTGTAAATTGTTCTAGCATGCACTCAAAGTCGGCATAAACTACAAAAGGCGTAGTTTGTTTATATATATAATTTCTAAAACTAACAGATTCATATTTTGGAAAAGACATTTTATAATTATTTAATTCAGAGCATAATTTCAAGTGGACATTCAATTTACTTTCACTACTGAAATAATTTATGCAGCGATTGCAAATAAATTTTTTATATGTAGTTTTACTTAACTGACTATTAATTAAACGTGGCAAATCTTTGATCCAGCAGTAGTGATATGTGATTTCTGAATTGTTATTATCTATAGGAGGTGCTTCATAATCGTTTAGCTTTGGAAAATATGTATTTTGAATTAATAAAAGATTTACATGTTTCTCGTGTATTGATTTAGCAAGTCTTACTGGATATACTTTGTAAAATGGTTTTTTATTATTTATTTCAATTAAATCCAAGGCATAGACATTGACGGAAATGTTATTAGATTTTTCAAACTTTGAAATTTGATGCAGGGGCATCGGAGCTTCCAAGTCTTGTGTATTCAAGACTGTGCTATAATATGGATATGAGGAAGTGAGTTCTTTATTATTTTTGGCTGGGTACAAAGCACTAACAATTGACCAATAAAAACATGCTTGGTCAGAATTTTTAATGTTTATGCACCCTCGCTTTTTTTGAATAGGTTCTGGAAGTTTAATATAAGATGAGCCGTTTCCAATTTCAAATTTATTGATATTTACTTCTAAAGAAATAATTTTACTTAATGCAAAACCAGAGTCCCTCTCTTGAAATTCTGATAATTTAAAATTAATTTTATCTTTGACGTTCTCGAAAAACCATCGCTCTATATCGGTCGATACATCGATAATAGAATTTTTAGTCATAAAATAATGGAAACTAGAAATTTCATTTTCACCAGATTTTTTAATGAACTCTCCACAAAAACAAACATAAACTTTAACAACAGAATATTTTTTCCTAAAAATTTCCCTTATTTTATTTTTAAAAATTATTTGACAATCATTTAAAAATTGCGTTAAGTCCTTATGATATAAATTTACTATTAGTCCGGTTTTAATTCTTCTTGTAAATGCAGAAGCTACATTTTCCCATTTAACCCTATTTTTCAGTTTATTATTCAGCCCCATACCTATATTCCTATTTGAAATAAGTTGTTTAAAATGTTTGAAATGTCCTATGTATGTTTGTAATTTCCTAATTGTACCTACATGCAGTCCTCCTTTTTTAATTGTCAAATTACATACTTTAATTTGTTTTTTCAATCGATTCAACCAAATTTCCACATCTCTATCCCTTATCTTATCAAACAATATTTTTCTGACATTTTTAATGACTTGCAGTAAATTTTCAGATTTTTTTACAATATTCATGGTACTCACCTCTCTCTCTCTCTCTCTGTGTCTTAGGCACGTCTATAGTTCCTCAATTTCAAATGACGCTAGCCGTTGATTTTTTCCAACATCCACTAATCCCTTGAATATAATTCCGTATTTTTCCTTTTCAAATTCTTCAATGACTGGTTTGTAGACACTTGTGACTCTTTGCGGTAAAAACACTACTTCTGTATCTAAATCCAATAAAACTGATTCTCCGAATTTGGAATTGACTATTTTTGCCTTCTTTATAGCCCTCAGAGTATTCAAAGGTAGATCTTGTATTTTTGTTATTGGTTTTCTCTCTGTAATTAGAGACGTTGCGTTAATTTTTTTTAAATCCATCTGAAAAGAGAGAGAGCGCGTAACCCACAAGAAAAAAAAATACTTACATTTTTTGTTAAGGCACAATTTTAACAGATACTAGTATTTGTTCTTCAGAGCTGGTTTTTCTCTTGCTGGCAGTGGAAGAGACTGGCTCCAACACAATGCAACATCTTATTTATACTCATGCCACTATCTCCATACGATTGTGATAGAATGTTCTAGAAAAAATATTTTATTTGCGGCAATTTTGTAATTTTGTAATTTCCTGTAAATGTGGTCCATATGGTTTCCGAGTATTCTAATAAATTTTCACTATTTCCTGTACATGTGGTCCATTTGGTTTAGAAATATTCTTATCAATTTCCTGCGTTATCAAAAAATTTCTTATTAATAGGTAAGTTATCTTAAGATTGGCATTCGGGAATTTCCAAAAAAAAAATTTAATAAGAGTTTATTTCAAAATATACAACATCATTGATAAAAAGAAATTATTTTTGTTAATAAAATTTTGAGATGATTTAAAAGGTCTCCATTTGGACATGGAATATCGAACACGTTCCAATTAAAGGGTCCGGCTGCAACAAGTTTTTTGGTAAACACATTATATTTGTAGTATGTGGTGTTTTTGAAAAAGTACATGTGTCCGTCAATGTACTGGAATGCTCCTGTAACATCTGTGGGTAGTCCAGGGAAAATATGTTTTATTTGTCCTCTATTCCGAACAGTTTTCAAGTTCTTATTAAATTCAATATAATTACTGTTATTATAAAATACATATATTTTCCCATGATTGCTTTGAAACATTGTGTTTATTTGAGAATTCTTAGGTATAATTAAATTATTTTCCTCAAGTATTTGTAGAGTTGGAAAATCTGCTACATAGTATTTACGGTCATTGACTGCTATTAAATTATCTGAAGAACTTTGAAAAATCTGAATTATGGGACCCACTTCTTCAGGTAAATAATCATCGAGTATTTCTGGTTGCGAGGGAATAAGTTTCGAGTTCAAATCAATTTTCCATAGGGAATTTTCATTAATAATATATAAATGGTAATTTTCAAATTCACCAGCCATGGCAATGACGGTGTTATGTCGCATAAATTTTTATCCGATTCATTTGGTTGATGTGCAAGTGTCTTTGTAGTCGGTGGCAGCGCTGATGTGGGTTTGAAAGGATTATTTACATATGTATTGATTGGTCCATAAAGAGCTTCAAGGGCCATTTTATCATCCTCATCCAATTTAGGAGCAATGTTGAATTGATACCATGGATACATTATTGCTGTCTCAATATCACTGTGAGCAATTCCTAAAATATGCCCAATTTCATGAATTAATACCATAAGTAGGCTAGTCGGATCTTCTAAACTTGATCCATCCAAACTTAAATCCCACTTCTCATCAGCATCAATATGAAGCTCTATACAACTGTTGCCTTTTGGGAAATAAGCATGTGCCAACACCTTTCCGGGCCCATCAAATGTACTGGAGCACTCACCTCTACCTTGGCAATTTGCTCGAAAATAGTGCTTTCCCCGTACAACTGTAATAGATATATCGGGAGCATAAGGCCGTATTTTGTGTATTAATTCAAATTTAAACTTTGAACTGTTACTCCACACTTCAAAAGCCTTTTTGGTTACTTTAAGATATTCTGGAGTTGCCTGAGGGAAATACCATTTCAAATCAAATTTTGACCATTTTGATTTAACTCTAAAAGAATGATCATCGTCGGAAGCTGCTTCACTTACATTACATCTTGGTCTATTTAGAAGTTGAATTGTATTTTCATCTAATTCTCCCGTTGCAGGGATATTATATCTTTTTTGAAAACTCAACAAATAATCCTCAAGTTTAGTCAAATCATTTTCATTTGCGTACCCGAACCATTGTAAATACTTCATAGCATACTGTTGGTCGACAACGCATAGTACTGGACATAGTACTGCAGCTAATATAATGATATTATAATATAACATGATCTTCACTCTTCTGCTATCCTCAAAAAACTAATTTCCAATCACATTAATAACGGAATATATAATTTTTAAAAAACCCAAAGACTTTTAACCGACCTGGTATATCAGCGCTACCGCTGTTATCATCGCAACGAATCTGTCTCGATTACGTGCGTGATACCTTACATTGACAAAATCTCTTTTTATTTATACGTTATACTTTTATGTTACAAGATTAGCGAATAATAATGGTATATATAATTTTTAAAACCCAAAGACTTTTAACCGACCTGTTATATCAGCGCTCCCGCTGTTATAATCGCAACGAATATATAACTTTACGCATGCGCAAAAACGAAGTCTCTCTCTCTCTCTCTTACACATTGTCTCGCTGCTCTCTCTCTAACACACGGTTTTCCCTATTTCTGTAGTCAGACATACGTTGCTCATCTTCTAATTCTTTCAGCTTCCTATGGAAATTTGAGATGTCATATTTTAAATTTCCGACTTTCTCAAGAATGTGGAAACTGTTGACACGATAGTAAACGCACCTAACCTAACCTACCTAACCTAACCTACCCTAACCTAACCTTTCTTTTTTTGGCCCCAAGGTAGGGTGGAAGCTAATGCCGTCCTCACAGCTGGCGGGTGCAATGCTGTGAGTTTGTGTGGGACTCTCACCCACTAAACTACCCTCCTTGTTTCTGTATCCCTGGGAGTTGCGTGCGCCGGGAGGACAACAAGTTGTCATTACATCGGCGCACCTCCCTTATAAATCCTGTTCCTTATCTATTTCTATCCCTGGGTGTTTCTATCCTCTTTTTCCTTGTTGGTCATTACTACGGTCATATATGTCGTTACCGCGTTCCAGGTTTTCTTATCCTCGAGCATTTTCCCTATGATCACGGTTGCCGTTGGCAAGTCACATCCTAGTTGTTCTTTTAGTCTGGTTCTCTCCTCACCCCATCTCACACATTCGTAGAGGACATGGGCCGGGTCGTCCATTTGCCCACATGTTTTACATGTGTCATCCTCGGTCTTACGGATTCTTTTCGTGAAGGTACCGAACGAACCATGTCCCGTTAGAACCTGCGTGATGTAGTAAGAAGTGGTACTGTGTTTGCACATGACCCAGCTTCTTATATCTCTTATCAAGGTTTTTGTCCACTGGGCCTTCGTCTCCAGACTATCCCACCTCTCCTGCCACTTTTTGTATGTTCTTTCTTTTGCCATTCGTCTATTGCCGGCTAACCTGCCTCCTATTTTATATAGAAAGCATATCTCAGCTATCATGAGATCAATTGGTGGGAATCCTGCTATAACCTGGACTGCCTCGGCCGATACGGTCCTATAGGCAGCGGCGGCCATCAATAAGCCTTTTCTTTGCGCAGCCATTAATCTCTCCTTGTACGATTGTATTTTCATGGCTTCGCGCCAGGCTGGCGCCGCATACAGGAGGACGCTGTGCATTACTTGGCACAGAACCCTGCGCTTGCAATAACCAGGTCCTCCTACATTCGGCATCAGCCTCCGTAATTGCGTAATCTTTTTGTTGGCTTTTTCGACCGTATATTTAATGTGTTCCAGAAAGTTGAGGTTTTTCGTTATGATTACTCCCAGATATTTTATTTTCTTCTTGGCCTCAACTCTTTGTCTTTCCACTACCATTTTGAAGGGGCCATTTGTTTTCCGGTGTCCCTTCACCACCAGTATCTCCGTTTTTTGTGGAGCAATTTTTAGTCCGTTTGCTGTTATCCAACGGACCGCTAGAGCTACAGTATTCTCTGCTCTGTTCCTGACCTCATTTTTTTTGTCGCCTTCGATGTAAAATATGAGGTCATCTGCGTATGCTATAGTGGAAACTTTTGGGCCGTAGTCCAACTCTAGGATACCGTTGTACATAATATTCCACAGGACTGGTCCAAGGACCGAGCCCTGCGGAACACCCATCGTACATTTGTGTGAAATGATACCGGAAGTCACCCTCCTGCCACTAGTTCTTTATGTATTTTGTTAAGTATGGGCTGATCCCGTTATCCTTGCAAGCCATGACTATTCTATGCCATTTCGCGGTATTGAAAGCATTCTTTATGTCTATCGCCACAAATACACCCCATTTGTGGCTGGTTTTGCATACAACTTCCTTTAATTCCTTTATTGCCGACATCGTTGATCTTTTGGGTCGGAAGCCATGCTGGTGTGGAGATAAGAGGTTTTTATTCTCGATCTCCTCACCCAGTCTATTTGTAATTATGCGTTCTAATAATTTTCCGAAAGAGTTGATCAGGCATATGGGGCAGTAGCTGCCTGTCTCGTTTGGGTCTTTACCCTATTTCGGAAGTAGAACAACTTTAGCTGTTTTCCAGCAGTCGGGAAACCGTTGTTGTTTGTTTCAGTAATTCGTTTAAATAATTTAGGATTTGCAACAGTTTAGTTTTCACCGCGATTTTTAGAGCTTCGTTTGGCAGGCCGTCTGGTCCTGGTGCCTTGCCGTTTTTTATATCCTTAATGGCTATTTCGAGCTCGACGCTGGTGAAACTCTTAGGTTCCTCGTGTAGTGCGGGTTCGTCGTCGTCGTTGTTTATCATTCTCCCTCTTATTGTCGGGAAGAGGGTGCAGAGGATCTTTTTTCTCTTTTTCGCGCTGAGTTGACCTTGTGTTTTATTGGCCATTTTACCCGTCTCTATCCTATAACCCTGACCACATATGTCGTTTTCCAGGTCTTCCATGAGGTCATCCCAACATCTCTTTTTGGCCTGCAGAATTAATCTTTTAAGAAGTTTGCTTTGTTCTTTCATACCGTCTTCCCATTTTTGTTTTAGTTGTGGGAGTTTTTCTCGGGTGTATCTACGTCTTAGTCTATTATATTCGTTTCTGACATTTTCTATTTCTGGGTTCCACCAGAATGGTTGCATCGAGGTATTATCGTCATCTTTACTGGTGGCATCTACTATATCTCCGGCCATTATGGATGGTCGTCTTCCGTTGTTTCTGGTAGCCGTTTCGAATGTTTTATCTATGGCCTTTCGGTATTCTCTAGCACTTATATTCGGTGAGATATACGCGACCGTCATAATGGTGCCCTTGGTTTCTATTTGCACGCAGTTATCACCTCGAAGCGTCTTATCGATTTCTAAGTTTTTATTTATAATGGCAATCTTCACGCCTACTTTCTTATCTACGAGCCATCCTTTTTTTGCGATGTTTTTGATTGGCTGGGAAATTATCATAATATCGATTTGGTGTTTATTCGCTTCGTCGAAGGCTATATCGTGCGCCATCTTGGACCTTCCCAGGTTCACTTGTAGTAGTTTGATTTGGTTTTTGCCCATTTTTTGATCATTAGCTATTTTGCTTGTATCAGGCCCACATTCTCACCACGCTGTGCAGAAAGAGACGTGACCCCGGGCATCATATGTGTAGTAAATAAATATGGAAAATTTATTGGACTATTGATCTTATAAATAACCGTAGGTATCCTAGTTTGGGATTCCATAATAATAAACGGCATTAGCTCGTCTAAAATATAAATTAAAATAAAATAAATAAATAATAAAAATAAATAAAACCCTTTATTATTCGGAACGGAGAGTAGACACATCCCGAGTAGGATTGAGAATAGGTCGGACTTTCTGAAGTCAAACTCTTCGCTTGACTCCTGCATCTCTTCAATTAAACAGAGTGGCCCAAAAGTCGCGCAACCAATTGAAAAAAAAATGACATTGCGTAGCAAAAGTACAAAATTTATTCGAAAAAAAAAACGAAATACACAAAAATAGTTTGAAGCAAGGCAAAAGCTGACTTCTTGGCATCATAACAGATGTTCGAAATGACCTCCTTCTTGTTCTGTGCACTTCAGACATCGCTTCTTAACAGCTTTACAGATGCGCGCAAGTGTAGGTTTATCTGCATTCAGCGTATCGACTTCGTTGGTGATTATGTTTTTCATAGTCTCCACATCTGGTAAAGCATTTTTAAACACCCTATCCTTTAAAATTCTTCACACTGCAAAATCTAAAGGAGTCAGGTCAGGAGATCTTGGTGGCCATTCCACTTGACCTCGTCTACCAATCCAATCCGGAAAATTTTGATTTAGGAATTCGCGAACAATTACAGCGTAATGGGCCGGCGCGCCATCTTGTTGAAGAGTTAACACACGACTAGAAAAATCCGGGTTATTATTCAGTTCTTCGCGCAGTTCCATCAACAAATCAAGGTATGCAGCACCTGTTACTGTTGTATCGAAAAAGTAAGGGCCAATGATTCCGAAGGAGCAAACACCAATCCATACCGTTACACCTGGAACATTTAATTTTTCTTGGATGGTGATATGCGGATTGTCTGTAGACCAGTTTACGCAATTGTGTCTGTTGATTCGGCCATTTAATTTAAATTGTGCTTCATCTGACCACAAAATGGTTTTAAAGAAGTCTTTGAACGCTTCACATCGAATTACGTACCACTCAGCAAACTGAAGTCTGCGGTCCGGATCGTCTTCTGTTAATGCTTGTAAAAGTCGTGGTCTGTGAACATGCATACCTACTTCCTTCATTATTCGCTGCAAGCTGGAACGAGAAATTTCCAATTCATGGCAAGCTTTACGGACTGATCGCGCCGGTGTTTCAACAAAACTCTCAGCGACGATGTGTAAGTTTTCTGCAGTTCGCACGCTGCGTGGCCGCCCCGAACGCTTCGTATCATTCACAGTACCATTTTTTTCGAACCTTTTTATCAAGCGATACACAGTTTCACGCCTCAGAACTTGACTGTAGGAAATTTTTCGGCAAAATCGGAGAAAATGTTTTGATAATCGGCATGATAACGGTAGTACGAGGTCACTAAAAACACGCGTTCCGCAATTGTGAACCGATAACTCGATCCCGTTACACATTTAAATACCCTCACCGCTCCTTTACACACGAACAACTGTAAGATATTCGGTAGAAACGCGTAACCTTGTACTAGAAGGGTGAAACCAACTCATGCGCATTTTGTGTTAGCGTTGTGCGACTTTTGGGCCACTCGTTATATTCCTCTATCATGGTCGACTGTTTCATTTTCTTGTATTTTAGAATCAGCTGCGGTTGGAAGAGCTCCCGGGCGAGGTCATCCTCGACAGTTTTCACATCCTCATCAGTAGCTTTTTTATCGTCTTCACCAGAAGACGACGTGTAATCCTCATCATTCAGAACTTTTCTCCTTCTGTCATGAGACAGAGATGACTCCGTCTCCGACGAAAGATTTCTTCCTCTTCTGCGTTTTTTTGTTTTTGTATTATCCATAAATAATCACACGAGTGGGGCCGAAATAACTGTCCGGCGAGGCAGTGCGCCCTTACCTCGCTAAGGCAAGGTACTCTGGGAGGTCGCCTGGTATCCCAGAGGCACCGTTCATCCCGCGCAGCCATTCATCCCATAGCCACGGTGGCTAACAACGTAGGATTACGGATTTTTTCTCCAGGTTTACTCCTGTTTTTTGAGCTGTTTCTTAGCTTCACTCCCCTCTACCCGTCCGTCGAGACGGTCCGAGAAGAGAGGAAGTTACTGAGCCACTCCACCAACGTCTTACAGCTCTCAGGAGTGGAACCTAACCTTTTTTTTTGTTGTGTGTGGGAAAATCTTCAAAAGACTTCTGGGAAAGTGTCCCAGGTGTGCTGGATTCACCCGTTAACCGGACGCCTACCAGCTAAAAACCCACCCTCTTCTCCACCGACGCATGTGGAACCGTTCTTAGCGAACATTGCGTCACATGCGCCGGCTGTACTCTTCACTCCGTGTGCTCTCCGTATTCTTCGCTTCCTCTAATAAATAATAATAATAAATAACATAAATAACACATGCACTAGACACTAAAAAACATCACAGACACATAAAAAAAGAGATGACATACACGTAAATAACCATAAATAAAACCTATTTAAACTGTATAAGTAAAACTTAGCCTAACTTATCCTATTTTTAAAATCATGTGTATAGTTAAAACTTAACCTATCTTAAAATTTGTAAAAACCTAACCTAGGAATCTAAAAGAATTTTTCTTTTTAATTAATTCTAATTTAAAATTGTGTATAAATAGAAGAAAATTTTTTTTCTTTCTCAATCTAATTAAAAAAAAAAATAAAATCTTAGGTCTAATTTAAAATTGTATAAATAAAAATAACCTTTTTTTTGTGTGGGTGGGAAAATCTTCAAAAGACTTCTGGGAAGGTGTCCCAGGTGTGCTCTTCTACCCTCTTCTCCACCGACGCATGTGGGACCGTTCTTAGCGAACATCGCGTGGCTGTACTCTTCACTCCGTTGTCTTCTTCCTTTAATAATATATATATATATATATATATATATATATATATATATATATATATATATATATATATAATTACTACATGCACTAAACACTAAAACATCACGCACAAATAAGAATAAAAAGGGGACAAACACATAATAAATATATAACCATAAAAAACCTACCTAAACTATATAAATAAAATTTAACCTTAAAAATTTTCTTAATCTAATTAAAAAATATTCACTCGGCTTTGGCACCCTCCTCTCTCCACTCTCGCTGTCATTTGTCCAAGCTGACTTTCCTTTCTTCCTTTTTTATTCTTTCAATGTTTTCCTTGTCAGCTTGGATTCTCCTGTAGATTCTGACCCTCTCCTCCACTAATATGTGGATTGGGATCGCTCCCGCGATCGTCTGCAGCGCTATTGCTGAAACAGTTCTATATGCGCTGCAGACCCGAAGCAGCGGTTTCCTCTGTGCCGAGGTGTATAAGTTTTTATATTTTTAATCTTTATGACCCGTATAAGAAGGTGGAATGCATTACTTCAAGTAGCACCCTCCTCCTTTTGCTACCGAGGCCACCTATGTTTAGTAATATCTTCTGTAGGGCGGAAGTCCTTTCCTCGGCTTTCCGCACCGCTGCCTCTGTGTTTCGAGAAGGTCAGTCTATTATCAAAGGTTACGCCCAAGTACTTCAATGTTTACTAGGAAATTACAAAGTGCCCTCCGAGATCAAATTGGATTTGATACCGGACTGTTCTTGGACCTCTTAGCACTATTATTTCCGTCTTCTCTACTGCTATTTGTAGGTCCATCTGCTCTATCCAGCTTTTAATTCTTATCATGTTTTCTATTATTATATATACGATGCCCCAATTCATATCGCTTTCCGCTAATATCGCTAGGTCGTCAGCGTATGCGATCGATCTGGTGCCGCCCTCCAGTTCTAATAGGAGTACCCCGTCATATAATATGTACCAAAGGGTCGGTCCTAACACCGACCCTTGAGGTACTCCGGCGGTCAATTTAATTTCCTGCTTTCTCGATACGCATATTCTCCTTTCGGTTAGGTAGTCCTTTAAAATATTTACTAAATACCCTGAGGCCTCCATTTCATTTAATTTTTGTATTATGAGGCCCCAGTTAGCTGAATTAAATGCGTTTTTGATGTCTCATAACGAGGACTACACATCTTCTTCTTGAAACTTTCGCCGCATCGTGTACCCACTTTGCGGCGTCCACTGCTGATCGACCCTTGCGGAAGCCGTACTGCTGATCCGATAGAGCTGCTTTGCTCTCCAGGAATTTTTCTAATCGTTTTTTAATTAGGATTTCGTAATATTTTCCCAGACAGTCTAACAAGCATACCGGCCTATATGAGGCCGGCGAATCGGGGGGTTTCCCAGGCTTTAATAACAATACCAAATTTGCTATTTTTAATTCTCTGGGGAACTCTTGACTACACAGTAGTTCGTTAAAGACGGATGTAACAGTTTCAGGCCTCGTTGTGATCAGGGTTTTAATTGCCTCTGGTGGCAGGCCATCAGGGCCAGGGGCTTTACCCTGCTTGATATCTTCGGCAGCGGTCAGGATCTTTTCCGTCGTGAATTTCGGTACAGCCGCGTCGCTTTCCTTGCGGAAGTTTTCTTTCCTTTTATTAGGGAAGAGTAGCGACGCGGCCTCTAGCCGCTGCTCTTCGTTCAAGTTGTATGGGGCGACGACCTTCAATGCTTTCATTGTGATTTTATATGCGTCGCCCCATATGTCCTTTTCTAGATCCTCACATATGGCCCGCCATCTTTTCCTCCTTTCGTTTTTTATTAACTTGCCCAGAGCTTTTTTTTTGTAAATATCTTGGTAACTTCCTTAGCCCCCGCTTCTTGTGTATGTCCTTCGGGTAAGGAGGCAATCCTCTCGGAGTTTTTCTATCTCATCGTTCCACCAATATGGCATTTGCCTGTTACTATTCTTTTTATTTTCCCTTATAATTTTTTCTTTTATGTCCTTTAATACTAACTGAAGAGTCTCGTAGATCACCACCTTTTCTGTCTATTTTTCTATAATCAATCATAGAGATATTGGGGGAAATGTAGCAGGCCACAATCGTGATCTCGCAATCAAGCTCGACCACGACGTAGCCCGCTTCTCTTTGCATATTCCTCACCCCAATATCCCTATTTCTAAAGAATACCGCCACGTCCTTTCTCTTGTCCTGTACCAACCACCCCCCTCAGTCAGTTTTTTATTGGGCTCTGAAACGATAAGAAGGTCCGCTTTCAGTTGAGCAACTTTAACGTGGGTCAGGTCGTGAGCTAGTCTGGCCCTTCCCACATTAATCTGCAAAACCCTGATGCCGGTGCCTGATGGTTTTTTTGTATTCTCCCATTCTTCCCCCGCTAATTTTTCCCATACCTCACATTCCCCACCCCCTGTATCTAGTTCCTCCATAATTTTTTATGTTTTCTCCTTTTTCCTGTGTTTTTCTTCTTCCTCTATACATTTCCTACATTTCTTTCCTATATTTTTTAAGTTTTTGTTAAATATTAATTCCCTCAACTCCTCAATTTTTTAAATTAGTTTTTCGTCCCCTCCTAGCATGTTCTTTATTTCCATTATTTTATTATCTATTTCCCTTTCCTCCTCCCCCGTTGTTGTCATTTCTCCCTCTTTCTTTTCTTTTTTAGTTTCTACTTCTCCCTCGACTCTACTTTGGGCCGACTCACTTCCTGCCTCCTCGACCCGACCTCTCCGTGCACGAACCTAACCTAACTTAACCTTTTTTTTTATAGAGTGGTTTAGGAAATCTGCTTGTCAGACTACCCCGTCTGTTGTTCTTGTGACAGGGTGCCGCCTGGTCTGGCGTATGACGGGGGTGTGTCGGGTTGACGACCTTGCCGGTTGTCGACCGACTAAAACCCTTTCCCCTCTTTACTTCCCAGCTTCCATCCGGAAACCGCTCTCGCATTACTTCAGATGGCAGGGAGCTACAACTACTTGTATTCGTCAGCAATTTCTTCCACACTTTTTGTTTTCATTATATGGGGTATCATCTCGTTTATTGCATTCCATTTATTTTCTTCTTCTATCATTTTCCTGATTATGTTTTTCTTCGTAACTCTGCAGCCGATTTTTTGGTGGCATACCTCTCTTTGTTGTTTCCAATTCTGGCATTGGAATATTGTATGTTCTGCTGTATCAGCTTCTCCGCAGTATATGCATTCGTTGTCACGTTTTTCCAATTTTATATGTATAATCTCTGAAGCTGCCATATCCTAGTAGGAACTGCGTGATATAAAAGTTAATATTTCCATGTTTCTTGCTTACCCAGATTTCTATGTTAGGTATTAGTTTTTTTGTCCACCTGCACTCTTCGGTTCCATTATCATTCCAACGTTCTTGCCATTGCTGTAAGGTTTGGGCTTTAGCTTCCTTCCGAGTTTGCTTCCTACGTTCTTTTTCCACGCCATATATGACGTTTCTTCTATCAGTAAATCTATTGGTGGTTGTTCCGCTATTACTAGAAGTGCTTCAGTTGGTGCAGTTCTGTAAGCGCTGCATATCCTTAGCGCGGAGAGCCTTTGTTCTCTCTGATATGCTTTTCTATTTTTCTTTGTTTTTATTGCCGTTGACCATGCCTGCACAGCGTAAAGCAATATCGAGTTTGCGACTGCTGCCAATACTTTTCTTTTACTTGCTTGTGGGCCTCCAATGTTGGGCATGATTCTAGCCAATGCCATAGTTGTCTGACTTGCCCGAGTTACTGTTTTGTTGACGCGTACTGAAAATTTAAGTTTTTTGTCTATCCACACTCCAAGATATTTTAACGAGTCTTTAGGAGTTATCTCCATTCCAAGTATACTTAACGGTTTTTGCTGGACTTGTGTCCCTTTTTGTATTTATCAGTATTTCTGTTTTTCTGTAGCCAGCTCTAAATGGTTGTTTAGGAGCCATTTCTGGATATCCCCCATAGCAGTATCGATTTTTATTTGAATTTCCTCCATGTCTCTTCCAATTACAATTGCAGCAATATCATCTGCGTATCCTACTAGAGTAACATCTCTTGGTAATTCCAATTTTAGAAGTCTATCATACAATATGTTCCATAGAGTTGGTCCCAGAACAGAGCCCTGTGGCACTCCAAATGTCATGCACATTTCCATTGTCTTTCCTTCTGTCTCGATGACTGTTTTCCTTTTTGTTAGATAACTCATTATTATCTTTATTATGTAAAGTGTTGTTCCTCTATTCTGTGATTCTTTTATTATTTCTTTCCACGTTGCAGAGTTAAAAGCATTTTTGATGTCCAATGTTATTAGAGCAGCTATTTTTCGATGCCTGTAAGACTTTTCGTGTGTTTCTTTTCTTATGATTTCCGTGACTAACTTTACCGCATCTGTCGTAGACCTTTCGCTTCTGAAACCATATTGTCTTTCTGATAGGCTGTCTTTTAAATTTAAATCTTCCTTTAACCTGTTTCTTACTAAGTGTTCTAGTAACTTCCTACATGCTTCTTCTTAATACTAAGAAGACATATTGGTCGGTACTTTGGTTCTTCGTTTGGATTTTTCTTTGGTTTTTCAATTAAAGCTAATCTTGCTATTTTCCATTTTTCTGGGAACTCTCCACTTTTTAGCATATTACTGTAGGCCGAGCAGAACATTTCCGGTTTCTTTTGTATAACTGTCTGTAGTACTTCGACTGGTATGCTATCCGGGCCAGGTGCTTTTTTTAGTTTAAGTTTTTTGCTAGCTTCTGTTATTTCTTCTGCTGTTACCTCTGGTACCGGTCCGTTAATCATCACCTGCTCCCAGGAGATTTACTCTCGCGAAGGAAAAAGTGTTGTTGCTATCTTTATTGCATTTGTCATTGTGAGTGGTTGCCCTTTTGTTCTAAGCTTTAGTTTCCTTGTCGCAATTTTTTATCCTTTACCCCACGGATTGTTATTTATTTCCTCACATATCTTACTCCAGCAGTACCTTTTCGACTTATTAATGGCCGTTTTCAAAGCTTTCTTCTTGCTTGTATATTCTTCTGTTTCTGCGTTGTTAACTGTGGCCTGCTTTCTGTTTCTTCTGGTGAGCTTTCTCCTTGAAGCCAAACATGCTTTCCTTAGCTCTGCGATCTCTTCAGTCCACCAGTATACTGGTTTTCTGACATTCGTTGTGTCTCTTTTTGGCATTGCAGCATTACATATTTCTTCTAATATATTTGACACTTGCTCTGGTGTTTCTAGCGGGCCTTTTTCTCCAGCCTCGTTTATTGCTCTGATGAGTCTTGTTTGATTAAGTCGTGCTAGGTTCCATCCATTTTTTGGGTTCTTGCTGCTTTCATACGTTATTGATTCCTGTTGAATTTCGAAGTATATGTACCTATGTTCGCTTAAGGTTTCCTCCTCAAGTATTCTCCAGTTTATTGTTTTTGTACCTATTTTCCCTTTTGTCATTGTTAGGTCTATGACATCTCTGTTATTGTCATGAAACCACCATGGGTATTGATAAAAGGTCATGTGCTGCTTTACATCTATTTAAGTTTACTTGAACTATTCTAATTCTCTATTTTTCTCTCTCCATCTGCCTCTTGTTCCTCGTGTTCTTTTGTCTTTGATATCTGCGACTTTTACTTAGCGCTCTTTTGAAGGCCTTGCATTTTCCGGTACCCGTAGTATGACTTTCGCCGTTACATAGTAGACATCTAACTTCCCCTTCCCTGCACTTTTTAGCTTTGTGTCCATCTTTGCCACATTTATAGCGCAAAGTTTTTCTATTTGGTCCATTGCAGTAGTCGGCCGTATGACTATAAAACCAGCCACTCCCAACACTTGCTTAAATATATCTTTTTTTTGATTTTACATCTAGTATAGCCCACTCTTATATTAGTTAAATTATCTAGAGCCCTTGTCTTCTCCTGACTTATATGCAGGGTGGCCGCTTGTGTTTTTCCAATATTTGGTCTAAGTGGACTTATCTCGTATTCGTTTTTCTCCATTGGCCCTACACAAGAAATTATAGCTTCTTCCAACTCTTTACTGTTAGTTGTAATGTCCATTTCTCTAATGTAGTAGACCTCCCTTCTTTTATTATACGCTTGAGGGTCTCCGACGTCAGTTTTTACCGTTATGTCCTTTGTGCTTTCTATTTTCTCTCGAAGAGTTTTTACTTCCTCCTTGTCTTTGTCTGTTAATATAAGAACTTTTCCGTTTTTTGTCTCTCGTATTCCCCTTATTGTTTGGGTTGCGTCCATCCCTTTTACAGTTTCTTTAATTTTTTGCTCAAGCTCGGAGAATAGATACGTTATCATATCCAGAGTTTCTTTTAGAATGAAAAGTTCCGAACTTTCTTTTTTCTTGTATATTCCAGATTCATCTTGTATTGATGTATCCATTAGTTTCCTTTATGGTGTGCTTGCTAAACTCAAAGATTTACTTCTTTGTAATGGTTTGAAGACACTTGTAGTTTGTTTCCCTCCTAATGTCTTCATTACTTCTGGTGTACAAGACCTCTTTTTTTTTCATCCCATGTAAATTCGACGGTAACCGACCGCTTTTTTTCACTTCCATCCTTTTCTATTCGCATGGAGCCCGTGGCTCCGTGAGCTATCGGAGTAGTGCCCCCCCCCCAGAATCCGTGGGGCAGCCTGCCAAAGCAGGGAGGGATTTCCCATCCTGGGGTAGCTAGTTTTCTGTTTCCGACATTTCATTTTTTGATTTTTTTGGTTTGTTCGAGTTTCCAGCTCTAGGCAGATTGCTTTCACCACAGCTATGAGCTCTATCCGCCCTTTGGAGTGCCGCCTTTCACCTAAGTAACCGTCGCGTCCATGCTGGTTTTGGTTCGCCCCGGCTATTTCATTTCGCCGGTACCACCCATATCTGGGAGGCGTTCCTCTATCCACCACCTGGGGAGGCGCCCGGTATGGGACCAGCAACCCACTCGGGAACCTAACTTAACCTAACCTAACCTGACTTGACCTAACCTGACCGAATCGATAGCATCGACGAATTTTCCGGTTCCGAAAGAGCAATAAAAACAATGGAAATAAATGAAAACCAATTTTATTCCACAAAAATATAGTTATTTTCCTCGTCCTCATCCATTGGAGGTCAATCATTCTTTTCAGGATAAAAAAATTTTATATCTACAATGATTGCATCGAATGGATTCACATTTTTTCGCCGGACTCGCCGTCTCCAGAGAAATTCATGAAGATGCAGGTCAAAGTTATTTTTGATTGCCCCCCTCGATATTCTTCTTCTCTTCTCTGCCTCCAGCTGGATTCAATATTTTGGGTGTAGGCCCCTGTAAAATTTAGTACAGTGATTCTCAACCTTTTTTTGTTGCCGCACATATTTAACGTTTTCAAAGCAAAATGAGTTCCTCCGCTTCATTCAAAGTTAAGTCAAATACAGAAGTATCCGTTATGAGAAATGGATTGCGAACCCAATCAAATTTCTTATGTTGTCAAATGATCAGCAATAATTAATTTAATAGTTTTTTTAACTGTCTTTAGGGACTGACTCAAACTTTTTTAAATTGCCTTCCTGAGCTTTATTTTTCCATAAAGTTATTTGTTTTTGGAACCCACCAGCTTATCGGTTGAGTTTAAGATATTTTCATTGCCCTTGCATACTTGATGTTGTTAAAAATAACAAAAATGTCTGATAACTAAGCAAGTTTAGTACACCATATTTTATCTTCTAACAAATGAACAAATTGATAATTTTTATTTTGTTAAAAAAATATTTTCATTTCGTCTTTTAATTTCAGCACACGAGATATAACTTTTCCTCTGGACAACCATCTTACTTCTGTATGGAGTATCAAGGATTCTTACTTGGCTTCCATAGCTTGGCATAATTTACTAAATAATCTACTTTTTAATGGTCTTGATTTGATATAATTAACCATTTTAACACATTGTTCCAGAACTATTTTCAAATCTGATGGCAAAAATTTTGTAACAAGTGCTTCTCGATGCAAAAAACAATGGGTAACTAAAATATCTTCATTCAGTTCTTTAACATATGCTACCAATCCTTTTAGATGTCCAGTCATAACTGGAGCACCATCTGTGCAAATGCCAATACATGACTTCCAAGAAACTTTAATTTCTTCTAAATATGAACTAATTACTTGAAAAATATGTTTACCAGTTGTAAAATCAGATAACTCCCGACAACATGAAAATTGATTAATTATATCATTTTCGTGAATAAATCTAACGAATGCAATTAATTGAGCATTTCCTGTAATATCTGTTGTTTCGTCGACTTGTAGAGCAAAATTCGAATTTGCAAGAGTTTTTGCAGTATTTTGCTCAATATTTTCTGACATATCTTTAATTCTGCGATGGATTGTATCATTTGAAAGGGGTATTTTGCAAATATCAATATCAGCTGATCCACCAATCATTGTTTTTACAATTTTTCGACAAGCAGGTAATATAATTTCTTCAGCCAAATTTTGAGGTTTTAAGTTAACAGCAATCAATTCAGCTATTTCGTAAGAAGCTACTTGAGCCTTTTCGACTCGCTTAATTTTTGATGATAAAGACCTTTCAAATTAGCTTAATCTTTAGTTGAAAGCAAAGGATGATTAGTCACCAAGTGACGTTGGAGTTTGCTAGGAACCATAGCACTATTTGATAATTTAAAACCAAATATCAGGCTTGGGTCGAAAGAGTGATTTATGATAGCAGCTATCGCAGAGAGCAATCTAGCAGAAAAGCATGCTTTTGTAGCTGCTACTTTTACCACTCTCAGAACGGTTTGATAGAGATGGGACGGAAATTTTTATTAGTTCAAGTATGTAACGGATATCGGCGTGACGTAACACTTCGCACAATTATTAATGGGAATACATTCGTCTGTTGTGTTTATTTTGGCAATATGTTATATAATGTAATTGCACATTTCAAACGTTGTAAATTTCACGCGTAAACACCGTTTCCAATTTAATTGTTTTCTGAAACTGTAAAAATTCCACTTTTTGTTTTACTTTATTTACTAATTTTGGGAAGATCGTACGTAGTAGAAACTGCAAGAATCAATTTGCTAGAAATATATAAACGTAATAATAAGGAGTAACCATTATAATACATAATTGAACGAAAATGCGCATACGGTTACCAGTTTTCATATAAATATTTATGTTGTACAAAATAGGTACACTACATATAATACATAGAAACACAGAGTTTTTATACTAGGGTATATAGAGAAACACGATAGTTACTATGGAAAAAGTAAAACAAAAAAAGTAACAACATAAGTTAAAATAAAATTATTAATAAATTCATTAGATAGTAACCAATTCCAACAGTAAATACAAAAAAAAATAAAAATGAAATACTAAGCTAATCCGAGTCTAAACAAAGTATTTTTTTATATAAATAATAGAACCTATACTAATTTGTATTATATTTTAAAAACAAAAGTTTGTTCACTGTTTGATGTGACAATCTGGAGCGGCGTTCGGTAATAATCATTCCTGCTTTGGAAAATAAGCTTTCACATGGTACACTGGTGGCTATCATGCAACATCTTATTTGTACTAATTCCGCTAGATTTGGATAAATATGTTCGTTATTTTTCCACCATAATAACGGATCAACTCTTCGATCAGGTACCGTGTCACTTATATATCGTTGAATTTCCAATATTGCAGACGCTTTAGCATTTGAGGGTGGTAAAATGTTCGACACTTTGTTATCAAATACCGTCCAGTACGAATGACTAGCTGTATCGGCGATATTCGATTGCAACACAGTTGTCTGGGACACTGCTTGAGTCAATTTTTTCAATATATTTTCCGTCACCCAAGCTGTAATGTCTTTTTGAACAATCTGTAAAGCATTGGAATCCGTAAAAACATGTTGTTTGAACCTTGGATCTAAAAATGAACAAGATAGAACCACTGAATTCTAATTTGTTATAACGTGTATTCAGTTGATCTAATAGTATTTGTGCAACATATTGGATGGACATAACTTTCCCCTCGGTAATCGCGGTTTGGGTTACCCGCTTTAAACCTTGGGACACAGGAATTATTTTTCTTGCGGTAAAGTACTGCTCACCGCTCATTTCTCGTGTGGCTTCTTCAAAAGGACGTAGTAAATAACATATCTCCTGCGCTATACGCCACTCTTCTTCTGTCAGCATTTCAGTATTAGGAACATGTAAATTGGCATATACCATTACGAGTGCTTCTTTTAATTCTAAAAACCGCTGTATCATATAAAACTTGGAGTTCCAACGTGTTTTAACGTCATTTATCAACGACAGCGGTTGTTTTTTTCCAAGTAACGTTTGAGCATGTAATAATTTTTCATTATTTTGCGGGCTATGCTTTACATTATTAACTATCGCTTTAATTTTTTGAATAATAATATGTACACCGTTATTAATATCATCCTCTGACAATTCCTGTTCTGACTGTGATAACGCCCTTAGAGCATGTTGCACACATAAATTTAATGTGTTTGCAAAACAACCAAAACGTTTAATTTTGAGTTCAATTTGAACCGCTTTACAAATATTCTTGGCATTGTCTGTAGTGAAAATTAACACTTTGTCATATAAGTTCCATGAAGAGAGTGTTTTACGTAACTTTTCCGCAATAGCCAGTGCAGTGTGTTGACCTTCAAATTTTATACACTCCAAAAGGTTATGATGTACACTGGATATCGTTTATAACGACCTTCAATGGACCAGGCACATTTGGTCGCTATAGCCGATCGTCGTTATAACCGATCATGACATCTACATTAAGCAAATGTGAAATAGGAATTTTGTTAAATTAATTACACATTGTCAACATAATAATAATAGAATTTTTTATTGATAAATATAAAACTTAATTTTTTAAAATAATTAACATAAATAAAAGGAAAATCAATTTCGAGCTGAAAAGTAATCGGTAATAACTTTTTGTTTTTTACATTTTTTTAGATAAAACTCGCGCGAAATTTTTTTTTCGATTCCATCAAGTCCAGATTTTATATTCTGAGTACAAAATTGATTGTCACACATCACAAATTTCTTCAAAAGTTGTGCCGCCCTCAATGCGTCGGTTAACGGTGGGATGTCAAGTTGTTCTTCTTCATCCTCTTCTCCATTGTCGGTTTCAATATCGGCGTCAAGTTCATTGATAAGGTCCTCATCACTAATATCTTGTTCCGTGTGGAGACCCTCGTCAATTTTTGCATAGTCTGCTAAGACATCTTTATTTATTAAGGTTGGCAGTTCTAAGGATTCGGACCACGGCAAAAACTCAGGTTCATCCAGTGCGTTAGTTTCGGCTGGTTCTGACGGTTGTTCCTCATTTTGATTTCCCAGCACACCAGAATGTTTGAAACAATTTGTGATTGTTGTCGCAGGTACATCTTCCCAAGCTTGGTGGACCATTATAATAGCATCAAGGATGCTAATTTTTGTTTCCCGATTTTCCTCCACATCTTGAAGAAACCGTAAAACAAGCTGCTTTCTGAAATTGGTTTTAATCTTCTGTATTATCCCTTGGTCCATTGGCTGGAGAACGGACGTTGTGTTAGGTGGTAAAAATACAACCGTTATAAATTCAAAATCTCTCAAATTAATATGAGAAGGGCAATTATCGATGAGTAGCAAAATCTTTCTGCGCTTTTTCTTCAATTTCTTGTCCCAGTCTAAAAGGAATTTATTGAACAGATCGGTTGTCATCCAGGCTTTCTGGTTATTGTAATAATCGACTATCAAATTTTTTACATTTTTGAAGCAACGCGGGTTCTTAGACTTTCCTATCACGAAAAGCTTACGTTTTTCTGATCCACTCATGTTTGCAGCAACTAAAACAGTTATCCTTTCTTTCGAAAGTTTCCCGTTTGAACATTTTTCTCCTTTGAAGTGAAGGGTACGGTCAGGCGTAAGTTTATAAAATAAACCTGTCTCATCAGCGTTGAATACGTCACTATCACTGTAGCCTTCTCGTATAGTAGGCCAAACTTTGGATAGCCAATCATCAGATGTTGCCGATGGGACTCCCGCGGCTTCCCCACTAAGTTTTTTAAAAACAATGGCATGCCTAACGCAAAACCGTTGGACCCAACTTCTGGAATAATTTCGTCCGATTCCCTGGAACTACGGGGGATAGATTTTAAAAAATCATTCGCTTTTGCTAGCAGAATTGGGCCAGAGATCGGAATATTACGACTGCGTTGGATTTTGAACCATTTCAAAAGTAACTGATCCACATTCTCGTTAGTGGAATTACGGAGTTTTTTTTTTAATGAATCCCCTTTTTGAACAATGTCTTTTATCTCATCTCTTTTTTTCCAAATGGATGATATTGTAGAGTGACTCACCTCTAATTCTTTTGCTAGGCTGACGTTCGTTTCTCCATTCTCTAGACGGCAGCAAATGAGGTATTTCTCCTCCAACGTAAAAGTTTTTCTTTTAAACATGATGTTCACAAGTTACCACACAGAGTTGCACCTTTGAATGTTGAAGTTAAACTACATAAGCAAAGAGTGAACAGTCAGAAAAGTCCCCACCACTTCAAAACCCGATCGAAAAAGGTTTCCTAGAAAAATTAGGGATTTTTGTACGCAATTTTCTCCTTATGAATTACTGGTAAACACCCAGAAAAGTCCTCACCAGTTTAAAACCTGATTTTCTATCAAAAGGGGTTTCCTAGAAAAATAAAGGCTTTTGTAGACAATGTCTCCTTATGAATTACAGGAACGGCGTCGCTAAAACCGATCTTTTAATTTGGTGGGTCTTACCAAAATGAGTTGTTATAACCGATCAGTCGTTATAACCGAGGTCGTTATTTCCGATCAAAAACCCATACAAAGAATGAGGATCGGCCCATTAATGGGCCAAGCCAGGCAGCCGATTTAAAAGTATCGGCCAAGTATCCGAATATGTCGTCGGCCGAAGACTGGGTGAGTATCGGGTTGTAACGCCATCCCGATATCGGATCCTGTGATCGGCCGAGCATAGGATTCAAGCAGCGGCCGAGCGTAACATTAGAATGTCGGCCAAGCATTGCATACAAAGCTCTGCCGAACATATTATTATTATTATTATTAATTATTTTTAATTTAGAAATAAAAAAATTTTTTATTTAGAAACATTTATATTTATTTGATAAATATATTAATTTATAATGTTAAATTATTTTTATTTTAAATATTTTAAAAGAATATTGCACCGCAATAATAAGTTTAAATAATGCAAAAGTAATTAACTTTTTAAAAAAGAAAATAAGTAATTTTAAAATAATAATTAGTTATTGGCTGTTATTATTGTTTTCGTTATTATTATTATTATTATTGTTAATATTGTTATCGCGGTTAATAGCTCGTTGACGGCGACCTCCATCTCTGTCCCCTGCATTGGCAAGAAAACTGCCAAGCTTCACTCTTAATGATTTAGACTGATCAGAGTCTCCAAACTTTTCTTCAACAACCTCTGAAATTAAAAATATTTTTAATTAAAACATAAATTTATTCAAATGTAGATTTTAAACATATACATCATACCTTTTAAGCAATTGTAAGTATGAGTAGCACTAAAATTTTCTTTGCCAATGTTATGTACTCTTCTCCCAGTGCCAGAATAATTTAATTGCACCGTAGGTGTAATTACCTCAGATATAGTTTTTCTTATAATTACTGTAATATCTGATTCACCGTACATTATGACTCTAAATAAGTTTTTCAATTTATTTTTTTCATCATCTTTTTTCAGGTTCTTATCAAAAATCAAAAATTGCGCCTTGTCATTGATGGGAAACATATTTTTAAAAGGCTCCATAACAGTTACTTTAGTCATTTTAGGGACGTTTTCACCATTTTGCATTAAAACTTGAGTTTTAACTTTTTTCGCTTCATTTTTGACGACATACTCAGTGCTTATTTTGAAGGCATCCAATTTTTCATACAATTCTTTAAATTTTCCATCAACATAAGCCTTTATACGATCTAAAACAACAGTAAATAATAAAACATATAAAAATATTTTGAGTAATTAATAATAAAAATTATAAAATTTATTAAGAAGAAAATTATAGCTAGAAAAATCAAGACTTGTACATATAAAATAATCAATATTTCTTACAACAAAAAAACTTGGAAATAAAGTAAGCAAATTCGATGCATATGCAAATACAAATAAAATATTAATTAGTTGTTTTCACATCGTAATTAGAGAATAATTGGTTCAATCAAATCCGTAAAAATTAATTCATGTAAAAAGTTGGAATGGTAAATAATAATTAATGAAAATAAATTTTTTTTTCCGAAAAATACGAGAAATCAATATTTCAAAGAAAATAATCAACAAGTATTCAATTTATTGTTCTTTAAATAAAAACCATAAACATTTACCAAACTGTATATCATCATAATTGATATCAGTTACAATGGCTTGCTGATTTTTTGGCTGGTCCTGAATGGGAGAATCAACGTCTAAAATGAAAAAAATCGAAAAAATAAATTATATAGTTATTCAACTTTAATTAATATACAATAGTTTAGCAATAATAATTATAAACATACCATTCTTCTTCAATGATTTGTCAAGTTTTTTTTTTCGAGCGTGAACCTGTGCTCTGATAAGTAACAGAACCCATAGATTCCACCTGTCCCAATTCATTTATAATATCGTCTCTTTCAAACACAACAATATTGTTGAGATTGGAGTCTTGTCGATTTATAGCACTTGAATCACTGGCGGTTTCTGTCTCAACCTTACGGGTAGTTTCTGCTCGTTTTAAACGTCGTTGTCCTCTCTCTAAGGTATCTAAAATCACATCATTCATTTTCTAAATATGATAATTTTCTCAAAAATATTTATAATAAAATAATAGGTAGTAAACAATTGTTTAATTGAATAATTTAAGTTTAAATAAAATATTGTAAATATCTATCAATTAACGTATTGATGCATCGTCAATCTTCGATGGCTAAAAAAGAGAACAAAAATAAATTTGCTACTTACCAGAGCAGGCAATAATTTCAATTTCACACCGTGGCCATTTGTCTTTTGGTGGTGATAAATTCTTCAAGTATTCATCCCGTTTTTTAAGATCTTTTTTTGTATTCGGGTACGCGCATAAGAGTTTATCACCATCATGATCAAGCCAAGAATACGGAACCAAATCAATCTCTAAAGGACCATCGTCTTTTTTGGTAAAAAACAAATAATTGCGTACAGAGTAGCTTGCTCTACATCATCAAGTTCATTATCATCAACAATTTCGGTCATCTAAAAAAAAATCAATTTTGATAATTATAATTTTAAAATAATTAATTCGAAATCAATCATAAATCATAAAAGTATACTTACATTGTAAATTATATCCGTTTTAATGTTCAAACTAAACTAAATATCAAAAATATCAATTAGATTTTACAGACGATAATTTTAATTAACAATATTATTCCAAAATTTTAATTTTTATTAATAATAAGTATGTTTTTACATGAAAATAATAATAGGATTTTAGGTTATAATCACGAGGCAAGATGGTTCACCCGCGAAAATGTACGTTGAATGTCGCAAAGCTTTAACAAATGCGAGGGAAAGCACGTCTCGATAGCTACTTATAGTTTCACGTATTTACACACACTACTATACATTTACTGAGTTTTTACACACCTACATACTGACATCTCTTTATACACACTGTTTAGTTTCATCTATAGCTTATCGATGCGTGTATATTTATGTTCGTGTGGTTGTTATTTACCTACACTCGTAGTACGTACACTGCTACTTTATTTTAGTTAAAAAACTCAGTATATTTTAATTATACACATAATTATGAGTATATAAACTTTTTTTATACTGTTCACGAAAATGTTTACAGGTTATACACAACAATATTTTTAATATTATTAATTTGAATACATAAATATATTTATCGTGACATATACACCGCATGTATACAGATGTCGACACTTGAGTTTTAAACTTTATTTGTTTTCTGTAAAATAATTTTATTTTTTTTAATACGCAAAATATAATACTGAAGTTAGTCGTCAGCTGTCAAATTAAAAAATTTTAATGACAAATTAATTACAATAAGGAAATGCTTCGAAAAATTTTCACTTTTAATTTTTATTAATTTTCACATGTGGAATTTTTTAATTAAATTTTTTTTTATTATAATTTAATTATTATAAAATTCTAAAAAAATTTTTAATGTCTGACAACTTCAGTGTCACCACAAACTACGTTTATTTTACAATGAACATTATTTATACTTTTATATTTATCCATTTAGTAATTTTACGTGATTATTCGTGTAATAAAGACACACTTCATGTCATCACAATCAAACAGTATGCATTTATTTTTTATTAAGTCTGTCGAGTATATCTCACAAGATTCTGAAAATTCTTCTCCCATGAAAATTCCGACGTCTGATGAAGCACTAGGGTAATTAAAAAAATCAGTCGTGTTCAACATTTTATGACCAAGAATGTAAATCTCACTTTTTTTAGGTAATTTTGTTTTTGTTGTCAATATTTTATCAATTAAAATCACATGATTGTTTTTTAATAAAATAATGTTGTTTGGATGTTTGTCACATAAATAATTTTGATTAATAATCACACTTGAAACACTGAAGTACGTTATTCCTTCAAAGTTAATAAAAGATGAACTATCTATCAAACACTTTTCAACATTATTTTTTTTCTTTATTTTAATTACCGCCTCATTTTCCAGCTCAGATAATCTATTGAGTACTTGAGTCAGAGGTTTGTATGGCGATTTTATTAGTTTTTTCATTTTGCCAATATAATTTTCACCCCAAAACGCCGCTGATTCACTTAGAGATGAATTTAAATTTAATACATCATCGGGTACATGTATTACATTATGCATATTCAATGTTTGAGACTGTTCACCGTAGAATGACAGTAATAAATAAAAAAATTTCCGTAACAAATTTCTAGCGTAACTATTAAAATTTATCATGAGTTCTTTTGAGTGTAAAATTCGAACAGCGACAAACAGGAGCAAAAAGTGTTGGTACATTTCTTCATCTAAGATTTCTTTCAGCACTATTGGTCCACAATACAATAACACAAAACGAAACTGAGTTGCCTTCCATCTTGCTAAGTCATTTGTATCGAATTTTTTTCTTTGGAATTCACAAGGTACAGAACTAGTTAGTTTTAAAAAGTTTTCTCGGAGTTTGATAACTTTCTTTACTTTTAATCGCGCAATACTCGTTCTTAAGATCCAAGATTCCAACATAGTCTTCATAACTCCTTGGTGCAATAAATGCATCGAATCTAAAACAACTGAACCCACAGGATCAAAATCAGGCAGCTTCCGTAAAGGGGATTTTTTTCCCTCCTTGTGATGCTCTTCTTGAATACGATTGTTAAAACTTTCGCGGGTACGAAGTTCACAATCCATTTCTGGATAAACTCTTTTTTTATGTCTTTTCTTTCCTACAGATTTTCCTTTAATTGTACACCTTTCACATGCATAAAAAGTACCTGCAGCTTTACAACGTTTAATGAATGATCTAGCTTGCGAATCAGCAACTATAGCGATAATTTTGAAAGCATATTTTTTATTATCAATTGTGATTCCATGCTTAATTAATGTTTTACACTCTTTTACAAAATCTGACAGATATTGTTCAACATTGGCGGGTTTAGAATCACCACCATAAATTGCAGCAACAAATGGATGCGTTGTGTAATTAGGATTAAAAACTTTAACAGAGATGGGCCACAATTGTATTTGTGAATTTTTATAAACTTGCATTCCGTCAATATGTATCAGGACTTCAATATTTATAATCACTGTCTGTTTCTTTTAAGGATGGTATAGACTCTACGACTTGTTGAGATTTTGTTTTTAATAATGCTTGTGCCGTTTTAGGGAGGGAAGGATGACCTTCTTCCCTCAATAAAACAAGTAATTCTGAAATGGTATTTGATTGAAGACTAGCTCTATTATTCAAAGCCCATTCGCGAAGTCTTTCTTGCAGTCTGTCTGAATTTTCACCGTTTTCCAGAGTCACATTTTCATTTTCACTAGAGTCATCAGTTGTTTCCATTTCACCAGTCACTATAACCTCACTTTCCAACGCATTTTCAGATTCGATATAGTTCTCAACAAAAATATCACTTGATAAACTATTTTCATCAGTAACATCATTATGAACTATACAATAATTATTTTCACTGTTCAGAGAAGTATCAACTGTTTTTTTATTATTTACACTATTATTACTTTCACCATGACTCATGTTATTTACAATTCTCATATGAGATAAAATTCTACTTTTTAATTTCAAATAATAAAAATAACAAATGCATCGGGTCGGGTATTTCCAGCAGACGAGACGAAACCCGTTAAACCCAGTAACATAAGTGTAAAGATGGAACTACTAAAACATTAACGAAATAATCACTACAAATATTTTGTATTTTTATATTTGGAAAATCAAAAAATAATATACCAAAAGCACCTAAAAAACAAAATAATACAGTTTACTGAAAAACAGAGGTAAATATATTTTTCGGCCCAACATTAAATATAAATGTCGTTGATATTGAGAAAACGGAATTCTCCAACTCTAACAAAACTTCCAATCGTTCCGTTGCCGCCCGCTGCATGGTAATTACGATCATGTAGCATCATAACATAAGGTATATATTCGTATATAGCTGCGTTGGCGTTTTCAGTCGTATGCTGTGTCTGTAGAAAAGGTTGACGTAACCAGTGTTCTTGCGAATAAGAGAAAGAAAGTAAATGAGCAGAATAGCATTCACAACAACATGTGATAGCAGTCTTGCTGCTCTAAGCTATTATCACTGTTTTAAAAAGCAGCGATAGCAGTCGCCGTCTCATGTCTACCAAATATCACACACTCGGGAACAACTATGTCATTTACCATTATAAAGGTAAATCCAAATTTCAAAAAATCATCATTATATTTCCGATGGACAACGTATTTTTTTGAGCAAGAAGTATTTTTTACTTGTGCCGGGGTTGGCTCATTAACTTGGCCCCTAACGTTGTCATTATCACTATTTTCATCATCAAACTTTCTTCTTTTTAACTATTCATCCATTTTCAGAAGGATCTAATAAAATAAAAATAATATTCTCGAAACATTTAAAAAAATGGTTCATATATTACCTTTGAATTTATAATAATCTAAATTATGCACTCTCTTGTAATTTATGAATATGGAAAATTAAACCTTTCTGAAATTGTGAAACTTTCACTCAAATACAATTTTCCGTAGATAAAACTTGAATTTTATGCGAAGAAATACAGCGTGTGCAGCAAGTCAGCACATAAGCTCGGGATTCCCGGTGAGATGTGTACACAGCGCACGTGTTCAATCTCAGTAGCATTTAGTAGAGTGCGATAAAAACAAAAAAAAACTTATTTGGAAAACCGTGTAAAAGCGAAAACGTGTAAAACAAGTACATACTGTGTAAATCGGGGATAGGTGTACTGCAAAGTTAATAAGTTTACAAATTTATAAATTGACACTACATGCAAATAAATTAATATTAAACCGAATCACATACATTTGCCAATTTTAACAAAAGAAAAGGTGCAGTAACTACTATGCAACACCTTGTGAACTCCAATTATCACTAAAACAACACGTTTTGTATGCAAAAGTGGCAAGTGAGCGCGGACTTGAGACATATTCCTATTGCTATGCATCATAATTTGGCACTAAGAAAAAACGCGTTGCGAAGCAAATAATAAAATAATTTATTTTTTTGTGGATTTAAATATATATTCATTTTAAAAATATTTTTCTTTTTAAATGATATAATTTAATAATATTAACATTATTATATATTTGCAAAATTTGGCGGCACAGTGGTTGAGAATCACTGCTCTAGTGTATAAAGGTGACTCATGTAAGAATCTGTCCTAATTCCCTGCAGTGGAAAACTGGAAAATAAATTTTCTCTGGTTACAAAATATTTGTTATCTGAACATTACATTGATTTCAACGTATTTATTAAGTAATAAAGAATAGATAAAATCTGATACAATTAATATCCAGCATTATTGCAACCTACAGTTATTGAGTAAATACACTCAACCAAAATGTATCGCATCACTTATGATATTGCTTATTGTATGGTTCCTTTTTGGGCCAGTGTCAGTACACCGCCCACCTAGGATTCTGATGTAATTTCATCTGATGTAATTTCATATGTATAATGCATAGTGGGTTTGAGTTGTTGATCGAATTGGATCCTGCGGAAACTGCAAATAGGGTACTCAATTTCTAAACTATTTTAAGCTCCATTTGAATATCAATCCTAAACATTGGTATCAGTACCAATGTTTAGGATTGATAATCTTTTACTTGAAATCAAACCCAATTTTACATCTACTAAAAATCAGCTATATTTTCTAAGGTTATAATCAAAACTGTATTAATAACATAACGTTACAAACTACTACGTTTCAGTACGGAAAACAATCGAATCTCTTTTTGCACTCGTTGTTCGCACTTTTTTAATAGGTGGCCTCGCCAAGAAGCTCTTATTAAGCGGCGTTGCCGATACGCACTTTTCCGCAGGCATACTGGGGAAACTGAACATGCCCCCCGCCTTGAAAGAAGTTTCAACTGTTCAGTTCTATGGAATCAGAGTCTAGAGAAGTCGATTTTGCATAAAGAACGATGAGGCCAATTATACTTACGTAGTCACCAAGAAAAGAGCAAAAAAAAACACAGTTCATTAGTCTTTCACTACTCCTTGTCGTCAAGCGGCAACGGGCAGATCTTGGCAAAAGATCTTTTTACGTGGCCGTCGGTGGTACGGATTGAGGCTACTCTTGCTACGCCGTCTGCGCCGGGATGAATGGCTTCCACGCGTCCTAGTTTCCATTTCATTGGGGGTTGGTTGTCCTCCTTTAGTAGCACTAATGTGTTTGCCTTGAGCGAGTCGTAGTTAAATTTCCATTTGGTTCGCGTTTGTAATTCGCTCACATATTGCTTGTTCCATCTTTTCCAAAGGTGCTGTTTAACTTGGGCTAGATGCTGATACATGGATAACCGATTTCTCGGCAAGTGGGTTATGTTAGGCTCAGGAGCAGCATTTGATGATCGACCGATTAAGAAGTGTGATGGTGTTAAAGGATGAAGGTCATGAGGAGAGTCTGATAGGGGCGATAATGGTCGAGAATTTAGAATTGCTTCCACTTCGGTCAATATAGTGTACAACTGTTCGAAAGTGAATGACAAATCTTTTGTAACACGTCTCAGATGATACTTAATACATTTAATTCCCGATTCCCAAAGTCCTCCAAAGTGAGGAGATCGCGGAGGTATAAACTTCCAAGTTATGTCATCAGCTTGAAAGGAGTTTGTTAAATTTGTTTCGTTATTAATAATAAACCTTCCCAGTTTCTTTAGGGCATTGTTGGCCCCTACAAAGTTTGTGCCGTTGTCACTGTAAATACAAGCGGGCTTGCCTCGTCTGGAGACAAATTGTTTTAAAGCCAATAGAAAAGCATCCGTACTAATATCACTCACCAACTCTGTATGTACTGCTTTCGTAACGCACCAAACAAAGAGGCATATGTAAGCTTTGGATACCTTGTATCCTCTTCCGGATTTATTTTTGATCGACATAGGTCCGGCATAATCAACGCCGACGAATTCAAACGGATGTCTCGTGTGCTGCGGTCCAGCGTGCATCAATCGTAAATGCGTGTTTCTTATTAGTAACTCGGCTAAATGACTTTTAGACGATAAAATTGCCGGGTGTTTTTTCTCAAAAGTAAATTTGGCATTGGTTAACCGTCCGCCAACTCGTAAAATGCCATCGCGGTCCAAAAACGGATTAAGACTAATAATTTTGCAGTCAGCGGCAGGTTTATTCTTGTTCAATTTGTTAATATCACGATGAAAGAATTCGCCTTGCGATAAGGCATATAGAAGGAACTTTTGTCAGTTTCGGTATCCTGTATCCTACTCATAAGGTTTAAATCCTCGTATTCGCGCATAAAATCGCCATATAATTTTTTCAAGCGTGCGTCCCCTTCTAATTTGCGTTCTAAAGACATGAATCGCTTTATTGCTATTTCCCGTGAGCTTCCTAGTTTTTCAGGATTCTCCTTAAACGGTAACGTTACTACAAAACGCCCGTCTTTATCTCGTTTAGTGTATCGCTTAAAATGCTCTTCACACGCATTTTCCTCATTCGACCTTGGTAACTTTAAGGGTGTTTCTTCCACTTTCCAAAACTTAGTCAAACATTTTTGAATATGAATTGATATCAGTTTTTTTTTCAATGTGTCTAGAAACGTTTTACTCTATAAAAGCTAGTTAGAAAATAAAAGGTTTTCAAATATCTAAGATTTGCGTCGTCCGTTAGGAGTTCAGCAAACATGCGACGAGAGACGTTGATAAGAGCCGGGGAGCTAACATTAAAGGTGAGCCGAGCATTCGACTCACCGATCGATATTCCGCTAGAGAATACCGAAGACTCGCTAGGTGAGTGATGAGATACGACACTCTGTGCTGAGACCTCACGAGCCCTGGTGGGCTTAGGAAGCGCCGGAGGTGCTTGATCGGTTTTGGATGTACGACCTTTGGCCGGAGGTTTCTGGTCGCGTACATTGGAAACGTTTTTGTTTCGTTGGTTTTCCTTTTTGCCCCAGTATTGACCGGGGGTTCGGGGAGCGGGAAGGTTATTACCTTCTTGACGATTAGCGTCAGGATTCATAATTGATTCAAAATAATCAAATAACGAATGCTTCTATACCTATACAATAAGGAAAGGTGAAAAAAATAAAAGCTGGTGGGAACACTCGATAGTAATAATGAATAGATAAAATCTGATACAATTCATATGTAGCACTAATGCGGTCTCATCTATTCCATAATTACACGTAAACAAAAAGCATCGAATCACTTTTGATAATGTTTCAAACAAAATTATATATATATATATATATATATATATATATATATATATATATATATATATATATATATATGTATATGTATATATATATATATATATATATATATATATATATATATATATAAAATAGATATAAAAAGGAAGATGAATCTTGAGGTTTGAAGACAGTAAAGAAAGAGATATACACTGGGTTCATTTTAAAACCCTCCTCCGGTGAAATATGTGGTGCCATCAATAGCTGCTTTGTTTGGCTAGGTTAAGATAGATTACTAAACGTTTTGCCTTTGAATGCCCACTATGTTGTCTCTTTTCGGTGCTCTACTGCTCTGTGATGCACCTTATTGGTCGTTCGAATCGTCATCTGCAAAGGAAACATCTTTTTCTACATCGGACCCACCTAAGATCAGGGCCCTCCATGATGCCCTTCTCCCATTAAAAGACTTCGAACTCGAACTGGTATGTTTCCGAATGTAGACGTTTCTGCCGAACCAACAAAAAAGTATCGCTGTATAGTTTTATTCTAGAAACACTTCACATTTGAACACTAAATTGCTTTTTCATCGATTCAAGGAAGAAAGACAAAAAGATAAAAGTTCGAGGAAAAACTACCAATGATGGATAGAAGAATCTGACAATTAATATTCAGCAATATTGCGACTTTCATGTTTCTAGAGGTTACCCTTAGCAAAAAAGTTTTGTATTCGTCTTATGAGTTGAAACAAAATGATATCAGTTTTTTTTCAATGTGTCTAGAAAAGTTTTACTCTATAAAAGCTAGTTAGAATATAAAAGGTTTTCAAATATCTAAGATTTGCGTCATCCGTTAGGAGTTCAGCAAACATGCGACGAGAGATGTTGATAAGACCCGGTGAGCCGATCATTGGACTCACGGATCGATATTCCGCTAGAGAATACCGAAGACTCGCTAGGTGAGTGATGAGATACGACACTCTGTGCCGAGACCTCATGAGCCCTGGTGGGCTTAGGAAGCGCCGGAGGCACTTGATCGGTTTTGGATGTACGGCCTTTGGCCGAAGGTTTCTGGTCGCGTACATCGGAAACGTTTTTGTTCCGTTGGTTTTCCTTTTTGCCCCAGTATTGACTGGGGGTTCGGGGAGCGGGAAGGTTATTACCTTCTTGACGATTAGCGTCAGGATTCATAATTGATTCAAAATAATCAAAATACGAATGCTTCTATACCTATACAATGAGGAAAGGTGAAAAAAATAAAAGCTGGTGGGAACACTCGATAGTAATAATGAATAGATGAAATCTGATACAATTCATATGGAGCACTAATGCGGTCTCATCTATTCCACGTATTACACGTAAACAAAAAGCATCGAATCACTTTTGATAATGTTTCAAACAAAATATATATATATATATATATATATATATATATATATATATATATATATATATATATATATATATATATATTTGGGTGGCCCTTATTTTTGAAGGTGACTTGCTACCTCCTAAAATAGTTCTATGGTATAAAAAAATTTCAGCTCAATTGATCAACATTAAAACGTGCCTCAATGCATGTTTAATTGTTTCTGTAAAACCAACGTGCGCGGCAGGAGAACGCCGACAACCGCTCGTTGCAGCGCGCCGCGTAACGAGTGTCGTGGTGTTACGCTTATCGGCCAGAATCGTACTTTCTTCTATTTACAACCTTTTAAAAAATTTCATGCTAGTTTCATATTTTATTCAAGGAATGCTATTCGATAATTTACATCAACGAACTTTTATATATATATATATATATATATATATATATATATATATATATATATATATATATATATATATATATATGTATATATATATATATATATATATATATATCTTGCATTAATTTCACTCTTCTTTCCGCTGTGTCATTCGTAACTCTCAATTTCTCAACAATCGTTTTCGCTCTCTGGTACTCTTCATTTTCACTGTGAGATGGATGCACCTCTTATATCTGGGGAGTGGTAGTGGACGGAAATGAGTGAGACACTTACACCTTCCTCGGACAGTATATAAACGGCCCACATCGTTGGAAATTACATTTGCCTTCGACATATAATGTGGTCAAAAAGGAAGTTGAATCTTGAGGTTTGAAGCCAGTAAGAAAAGAGAAATACACTCGGTTCATTTTAAAACCCTCCTCCGGTAAAATATGTGGTGCCATCAACAGCTGCTTTGTTTGGCTAGGTTAAGATAGATTACTAAACGTTTTGCCTTTGAATGCCCACTATGTTGTCTCTTTTCGGTGCTCTACTGCTCTGTGATGCACCTTATTGGTCGTTCGAATCGTCATCTGCAAAGGAAACATCCTTTCCTGCATCGGACCCACCTAAGATCAGGGCCCTCCATGATGCCCTTCTCCCATGAAAAGACTTCGAACTCGAACTGGCATATTTCCGAATGTAGACGTTTCTGCCGAACCAACAAAAAAGTATCGCTGTATAGTTTTATTCTAGAAACACTTCACATTTAAACACTAAATTGCTTTTTCATCGATACAAGTAAGAAAGACGAAAAGATAAAAGATCGAGGAAAAACTACCAATGATGGATAGAAGAATCTGACAATTAATATTCAGCAATATTGCGGTTTTCATGTCTCTAGAGGTTACCCTTAGCAAAAAAGTATTGTATTTGTCTTATGAGTTGAAACAAAATGATATCAGTTTTTTTTCAATGTGTCTAGAAAAGTTTTACTCTATAAAAGCTAGTTAGAAAATAAAAGGTTTTCAAATATCTAAGATTTGCGTCATCCGTTAGGAGTTCAGCAAACATGCAACGAGAGACGTTGATAAGAGCCGGGGAGCTAACATTAAAGATGAGCCGATCATTCGACTCACGGATCGATATTCCGCTAGAGAATACCGAAGACTCGCTAGGTGAGTGATGAGATACGACACACTGTGCCGAAACCTCATGAGCCCCGGTCGGCTTAGGAAGCGCCGGAGGCGCTTGATCGGTTTTGGATGTACGGCCTTTGGCCGAAGGTTTCTGGTCGCGTACATCGGAAACGTTTTTGTTCCGTTGGTTTTCCTTTTTGCCATAGTATTGACCGTGGGTTCGGGGAGCGGGAAGGTTATTACCTTCTTGACGATTAGCGTCAGGATTCATAATTGATTCAAAATAATCAAAATACGAATGCTTCTATACCTATACAATGAGGAAAGGTGAAAAAAATAAAAGCTGGTGGGAACACTCGATAGTAATAATGAATAGATGAAATCTGATACAATTCATATGGAGCACTAATGCGGTCTCATCTATTCCACGTATTACACGTAAACAAAAAGCATCGAATCACTTTTGATAATGTTTCAAACAAAATATATATATATATATATATATATATATATATATATATATATATATATATATATATATATATATATATATTTGGGTGGCCCTTATTTTTGAAGGTGACTTGCTACCTCCTAAAATAGTTCTATGGTATAAAAAAATTTCAGCTCAATTGATCAACATTAACACGTGCCTCAATGCATGTTTAATTGTTTCTGTAAAACCAACGTGCGCGGCAGGAGAACGCCGACAACCGCTCGTTGCAGCGCGCCGCGTAACGAGTGTCGTGGTGTTACGCTTATCGGCCAGAATCGTACTTTCTTCTATTTACAACCTTTTAAAAAATTTCATGCTAGTTTCATATTTTATTCAAGGAATGCTATTCAATAATTTACATCAACGAACTTTTTTTACAATCGGGGTATTTTTGTCGGTAGTCCGACACTATTTTAAGAATATACTGTTTCTGTTCCTCGTTAGTGCTTAATTGTTCGTTATAATCTTGCATTAATTTCACTCTTCTTTCCGCTGTGTCATTCGTAACTCTCAATTTGTCAACAATCGTTTTCGCTCTCTGGTACTCTTCATTTTCACTGCGAGATGGCTGCAGCTCTTATATCTGGGGAGTGGTAGTGGACGGAAACGAGTGAGACACTTACACCTTAACGGCGGGAGTAACTATGACTCTCTGATATTTGCTCCATCCCCCTTTTAAAGTCGCCTGGAGTAAACTCACCCTTTCTGACTCCATCTCGTAGTCCACCCCGTAATTTACCTATTTCGAGGTTTAAAGCGCATGCAAAAGATATGTGCTCTTTATGTGTAGACTGAGTGGTAGTTATGGGCACATCTCTGAATACAGAGGCTGTCATTTCCTCAAGCTCACTCATATCAGTGATACAGTTTCTAAAACCAGGTGATAGAATTTCATGTATAAATCTTACCAAATCTTCCTGTTGTTCTTTATTAAGATGAGCCCAAAACAAATTTCCATCCTTCTTACACTTTGAAAAGGAGGTCATATAGTAACACCCCATGTCAGGGTGTGCCCCGTACACTATCTCGCCAGCTTTTGGCAATTTTCCTGGGGCGATAGTTCTAACAGATCCGCCTGATATTGTGCTTTTTGACGAAGCGGTAGATGGAGGAAGACCCTGAGTGAAGTCCTCTCTAACTACATCTTCTGGAGTGGAGCAGGGAGATTGGCACTGAGAATCTGCGAACAAATGCATCTGCCCTAATTTCTCTCTAGGGGGTGTAATAGGTGTGGATTTACAATTCTTTTTTTGTTTGTCATACTTATCGTAAACAAGGGGGGTCCATGTTCTCGTTGCCAAATCTTTGTTGTTGGTTTTAAATTCTTTCAGTTTTTCTTGGTCATTACAAACAGCGTACCCTAGGTCAATAGCGTACTTAAGGACGGCTCCATAAGTTAAAAATATAGCAACAAAAAATACTAGCCTCAAGGGTTTTCAATGCTCTTTACGAATATCATTGTAAAAAATTTTCTGTCCCTTTTGTTCATGAAAAATTAAATAACAGTAGTTGCTGGCAGCAGTGTGGAATCAATTTTTTTTTTAAACAAGGAGTGGAGTTTTTATTATTTTTCGTAGACCAATCGAATGCTCGTAATTTTCTCTTTCGATTGGTATTTTTCTTTTTCGAATAGCATTAATCGTAGCGCTAAGAATAAATAATCAATTTTTACGTGCTAATAGATGTATGACCGAACATAGGTTTGCGCGCATGCGCTTATTAAATATCCGGCCAGTGTACAATATACTCGTTTTGAGGTTGGCGGCTCTGCGCGAATTCATATCATATAGTTGATGCTGCTGATGTGAATGTAAACAAAAGCTTGTTACAAACATAATGATGAAATTTTCTTGGAGACGAGGTAGTAGTGTTTTGTGAAATATTAATTAAACTTGTAGTATTTTCATCAAAGATTATACAAGTTGTGAAAAAAAAGTAACAAGTGGCACTCGCTATGAGAGCTTTACAGTAAGGCAGAGGTACATACATCCTCTTTGAGAGATTTATCCTCATAATTTGAATACATATCAAGGGCCACCAAATGGTGACTTGCTGTTTGTTGACCAAAACTATGCAATTGAAAGGCAGAAAGGTATGTTTTGAATTATATTTTTATATGAATTTGATTTTAAATGCAACTATTTGAATACGTATTGTAGTGCCTTCAATTGCTGGAAGTTACAGTTGCTCAGCATTCCAAAAACAGCTGAACTCAAAACAGTATTCGTAAGCACACCGAAAAAAAAAAGAATTTTTTTATCTGCTCAAAATCTGTCAATGCTATTGGCCAATCAGACTGATGCAAATCTAGAGGCAAGGAGAAAAGATCACATAGCACATTATTTTTTGAGATTAGCGTATTCTTTGAAAGTCAATATCCAACAGCATTTTATGAATTGGGAAGTAGAAATTTTTCAAAATGAGATTTAATTCATTCAACAAAGTCAGCATAGCTCAATTATTGATACAAAGTGGATTTGACAATTCTCAAGTAAGTCAATGAACATATTTCAATGTAGAATGTCGTTGATAAAAGAATTTATATTGAAATGAGATTTTGTTTCAGGATCACAAGAGTTTAAAGATGCAAACCAAGAAACTTGTATAATTCAACTGTAATTGAAAAAAAGTAGATTTGTGTAATTTGGATTTCTATGAATTACCTTTTTCTGAAGTTTTTGATTTGTTATCTGATCACAAAGTATATGTTCACGAAGGAATTGCAATTTATTCCTCAAACCACGAAATCTTATCATATATATTGAATGTACACGCTTGAACATTTATAGTACAAAAATTTTAGCGACCAGTATGCTTATACACGTTTGTTCATAGAAGCAATAAAAAAATATCTGCTTCAGTTGAACGTCCTTAACGTAATATATGCATGAAGATTTATAATAAATTTTACAATCGCATTCTTCGAATTATACCGACATGTGAGATTTGAATAGTTTCAAAAAATTCTATATTGTGAAACCCATAAGTTTAATTTCTCGAATTAAGTGAAAAGCAGCGCTAATTGTTGTCCAAATAATTTTTATCTACTTATTGAAATCATTCAAGATTAATTGCATTCGTCGACAAGAACTTGCAATTTACAACTTACAGAGTCTCTAGCAAGATATTTCTGTACGAAATTTAATTTTCCGAAATCATATAAATCATTGTACATATTTTTAAGTCATCTGGCAATGTTTTTATAAATGACGATTCCAGCTTTGAATCGTCTATGACTTCATAAACGCCTGTGCCTCGATCGTAACAATAAGCAATATAATGCGCTATACCCCCTCTAACTGCAGGTTTAAGCACGACAAACCCAGCCAATATGAGTTTAACTTCCTGTATTAGTAACTGAACAGGTACATGCCTAGTTAACAGATTGTAATCCTCAAAAACTTTACTAATATCGATTGCTAAAAAAAAACCTAAAGTGGGTATGCCGAAAGCAGTTTGTTCGTTACGACGGCAACCCCTACAATTCAAAGCTTCTCCATTGAAAAGATCCATTATGCATCTATGTATAATGTTATCTGTACCACATCTTATGAAATTTGTTGCGTGCGCATCATTAACAATTAAAATGCGAAATTTGTCCAATCTTCTGTGGTTGCAAACATTACACCGAACAATTTCACCGCATGAAAATTGGTTTCGCAATAATGCAGATAAAAGTGTATTCACGGAGCTTTCGCAATTGTAGTAAGATAGCGCTTTGTCCTTCTGAAAATGTAAAAGAAGTAGACCTCGATTTTCATAGAATTGCTGCATGTTCATCGATCTATTTGAGTAACCAGCAATGCTTTCAAAAAATAATCCGTTATCTTTTATTTTGTCATCAAGGAAATCTTTGAAAAGATGATTGTTTTCATAAGCAAAAATAAGTATTGAAATAGCGCTATCATAACCACAAGTATTTCCAAATATCACTTCACGATTATTTATTAGCACAGGCTCGTCGAGATGTCCATTTCTCAAATAAGCATGAAACTTGCCTTCATTTGTGCTACGGTTAAGATTGAAAATAGTGCGTTTATCTTTTAAATCGTTTTTCAATGCAGCCTTATTTACTTGCTTATCTGCTTCTGCGCTGTGTACTTTTGTTGACATTTTTTGTTCTGTGAGCTCTTCAAACTTACTATCAGCACTTGCTTCTTGTATTTCACTATGTGTTTGTGCGTTATTCACTTTAATTGAGATTGTTTTTTTCATGCCTTCTTTAGGCATGTTTTCTTCACACATGTTATTGCTTGTAGCCTGTTCAATATCGTAAACTAGCAAAGAAATCTCGGAATTCAGCTTCGAAACTTCTTGTTCAATTGTCCTCTTGTCTGCTTGATTTAAAATCTCCATTAGCTTACACCTAGCTAATTTAATTTGAGCATCAATAATGCGGCCGTGATACATGACGAATGTGTGAGCTGCAAGAATACTTTTAAGATTGTACGTGTTGCGCAAATCCTTAAAATATGCTTCAACATCTGCTGATATAGCAACCTTATCCGAACTTCCAAAATATGTTCGCATCACGTTTGTCCACGCCGGAAACTGGCTGTACAAAAAAAAAGAGATTATTTATCACTTCTGGGCAGCAGAAATCATTCTTGTTTTGATCAGTAACTTCTGTTTCATCTAACTTGACCAACCGAAGAGCCTCATCATATATAGATTTTACGTAATCTTTAACGATGTTGCTATCCATGTGTAATTTTATTTGAGCATCAGAATTGCACAGCTCTATTGGAATATCTTCATTTTTCTTTTCATCTTCTTTTTTTTTGAAATTTTTTCTTTTGTCTCTTCATCGTGTGCGTCTTTTTTCGACCCTGTGCCAAAGGTTTCAAACTTGTTCATGAACCATTCATATTTTTCATCACAGATTGATTTGTCTTCCATCGTTTTGCTTTCGCAAACAATAAAAGTTCCTAGTAATACTTCTCTTACATCTTGTAATGTTTCACATATAGAAGCCAGTGCTACTGATCTAGTTATGAAGTCGGTGAAAGTCTTATCGTTCTTCTCCTTAACAGCTTTCCAAGTTGTCGGTGTTTTTATAACATGCGCTCTGTCTAAACCTTTGTGACACTTCAAAGGTGGAATGTCTTTTTCACCTTGCAAAATCAGTAAACTTGCTAATAAGTAGTACTTGTATGTGCAATCATTCAGAGTTTCACACAATGCATACAATAACGCTAATCCGTCATCGCATACACATCCTCTGGGTAAAAATGCCACGCGGCTTTTCCATTCATTCAACCATTGATTAATAACATTAGCATCGTGCCTTGAGCTAATCATTTGAAGTAACGGGGCGTAACATCCGTCCACAGTTGTCATCAGTTGATATAAATATACGTAAGCACTAGACTCTTCATTGATGGTAACTTTTTTAACCAAACTACCGGTAGCATCAAGTTTTATATCTAGATCCAGTGGTGCAAGCTCATTCCATAAAGTAATCTAATTGTCAAACCAGTAAGAAGCTCTAAATGGTTTTGGGTAGACTTCCTTTATGAATTGGAATTCATCCATCATGTATATGAGGCATTTGATTGGGTCTGTCGGCCCAGAAATACGTAAATAGTTTCGTAATCCTTCAGCTTTGACAGTTCTCAAATTAGCAGCTGTAGGTATATCCGGGCGCTCTTCTTTATCAGAAAAACTCATCATATCATTTACCATTTCATCCTTGAAATGTTTAGCTCTCATATAGACCAATTTTTCACCAGCCTTTCTTCTGCGTGTACTAATGAAGGGTCTTTTGCTATGATGCAACAAAGCTGTAGTATCGTATGTAGAAATTTCAAACTGGATGCCATCTTCATCTTTAGCTGGCATTTCAACTTTCAATTTTTAGATTCGTTTGTTTCGGAAGGCAGACAAATTTTCTGCACTCGATTGAGTGTTATTAGCTTTAATGTCTTTTACTTGATTTAAACTAATATTTCAACTGTAAATAGTTTAACTCTCCGTTATCTAAATTAAATTTCACAGGCGGACACAAATGTTTTGAAAAACATAAAATAACATTTTATAATTGAAAAACCTGCAGACTACTTTACCATGTTTTCAAATAACCTCTTATTTATATGTCGTGCTGAATTTTAGAATCATGATTCGAATACAGTTATTATCCAGAATTAGAATTTTTTAATGCCAAACAATATTTCAGTATGTACCACTATCTGTGCAGATCTTGCGTGCAACGGTCGAAGCTAGCAGAAGTCATCGAACAATTCGAGATTCCGGTCACGTTTGCAGGTTGAAACATGATCTAGTATTTTTGATTTGCGTTTACAGAAAAACGCGGATCGTGCATATATACTTGTCCACTCTTGGAGAAGGACAAAATTTAAGCGATTTCGTTTTTCAACTGTCGATTTGATTATTTGAAAAATGTTTTTATGGTTTTGTAAGTGTATATTATAAGCTGAACGAGTCCTATACGTTAACTCAGTGGGAAATTCACGGATTTTTTATTTAACGTTTTTACGAATAGGTTATAATGTATGCATTCACATCTTCTAATATAAAGAATATGAAAGGAACATGCATTGCACTTGTACTATGGGAGTATCGTGTTACTTACAGTAAGATGTAAATAAAGAACTTTATTCAAAAGTATTAAATCCACGTAAGGATCTCTAATCAGGTTGGATGTAATTGATGTGGTGATTATAATTATAAACATTTGTTATTTTTTATTTCAGAAGTTCTGTCACAATTATGAATCAAGAAAATAGGAGAGTAGGTCGACCTACGACAGTATCAACACTAGATTTATATGAGGCTTTAATCAAATATGAGATGTTTGATTCTAATCAATTGTTGAAGCCCGAAACAAATGAGGTGTGGAGTGATATAAAAAGTAAAGAAAAATTTACAATAACAATAAAAACATTATATTTGAATGTGCAAAAAAGTAGACTAGGTTTATTACGAAAACTAAAAGATTACTTCTTCAAAAACACAAATCATCAAATTCCTTCAACATCGAGACAAGATGTTGAAAAAAAACAGAATCTGCTGAAGATAAGAACATGTTGGATGATTTGCTTTCTTTATTATCTAGTGTGGAATTTGGAGGATTTATCGTTGAAACATGTAAATTTCACATAATTTATTGCTCACCTTTACAAAAACAAACATGGAAAGAAATTTTTACAAAATTGGACAACCCTCTAGTTTTAACAGTGAGTAAAGGTTACATGGAAAACGTGAAAATGTGTAATCATGAAACTGGAGATATTATTTTATATTCTCTGGTATTCTCTCTTGATGGTGTATTCCTTTATTCCAAGTAGTGTCTGAAAAAACAGATAAATATTTTATTGAATACAGCATAAAAGAATGGTTACGATTAGAAATACATAGACCAAGTTCAGTCTTGATACCACCTTATAAGCCTGTGATAGAAGGTGCTACTAAAGCTTTTAACTGGTGCTCCTTAGATCATTATATGTATCATTTACTCAGGAAAAATGAAGGTATAGGCTACTGCCTTACAGGACTTTGTTTTCTACGATTTGATATCCTACCAATATTGTTGTATATAGAAAAATTGGATAAAGACGTCGTTATACAAAAATTTTATGCTAAATTCATGTTTCACTTGAGTCTCTCAGATGACTTAAAAACTTTCAATTCGGAAGTGCAAAAGTTATACGTTTTTATGCTGAGCAATCGTCGTAATAAGTACTTGATCGATGAGCGAAAAATTTTGGATATCAAGTTTCAAATGAACCCAAAGATTAATACCCTTTTTGAGGAATTTAATAGCATAAAAAATTATAAAAGCAATGCAGGTTTTAACATGAATGATGTTATCGACGCTAGTAGCAGCACTTCAACTTATAACTATATTAAAGAAATCGAATCCAAAGCCAAAGAACACTGCACTCCTTATACAGGTGATTTAAGATTGAGATCAAACACATGTCACATCGGAGAAAAACGAATAGTCGCTTTTACAAACTTTTTAAGTTACTTTCCTTTCTGGACGAATATTTATTCCAAGCCTGAATCAGTTGACAGCTTTACTCAGTTAAAAACTTCGAAAGAATACGATGAATTATTAAGCAATGACGACTGTTTTGGCGATTGTGTAAATTCTAACCGATCACTCAGTTCTAATCCTACTAATGTGACGCACAGTGTCGATTCTCAAGTGCCTAATGTATTAGATCACAGAATATCTGGATTCAAGGTTGATGACTTTGTAATTTCACATTCAAAATTAATACAAGAGAAACTACTGAAGACTTCAGAAACGATTAGTACTCTTAAAAAAAGGAAAGTCGACGACACAGTTCCTCAAGATAAGCAACCAAAGCTACAAAAGTTGGAAAAATCAAAGGAACCTGTAGAAAACTGGGGTGGCAAAGCCGACGTGCAGAAAAATGATTTGACTACAATTGATTTATCCTACGAAGCTTCTGAAACGAATCAGTTTCTCGAAAATTGTGAAGATCAAGGCATTTTCCAAAATACTACCGAAACTGATAAGTTTTACAGTAAGCATATCTATAAACAATTACAAAATTATATATATTTGCGATTTGTATTTAATATATACTTAATTTTTTTAATTACAGATTATGAAAGTTTGGAATCTTGCTTAAAGATTATCAACGATGATCACGATTACTTTACGATTTGTACGACTGCGAGCTTTGATCATACCAGTGAAAATATTTTGCAAATCAGCAATGATAATATAAATAGTGAAGTGCACGCAATCACATTCAAGAGTCCTGAAAGTACAATATCCTTTTCGAGCTCCACTTACATTAGTGATGGCAGAGAAGCGAGAAAAATCCATTCTACGACTGCCCAAAATATAACGCTCATATCAACGCCTACTTGTTTTGATAACGGAAGTGAATCGAAGACATTGGATTCGACTATTGCTAATAGTATATTGCCCATCTCAACATCTACACCAATTGTAAAAATAAAAACTGGGTTGGCAGAAACTATGAGAGCAAATAAGAAGTCAGAACTCAAAAACAAAAAAAAACAAAAAAAAAACATCCAAGTACTATAGACCATTCAGAGAAGTTAGAGAGTATTACAAGAAACAACGTAAACAAATGTACAAGAGCATTTTGATCGAAAATGGGCAGCGCAGAGTGTTCATTTACAAAAGAAAAAGATACGTTTATGAAAATACAAGTCTTTTTGATAGCATTATCGAAGTTTTGACAAGAGCAATCAGGTATAGTGATACCTTTAAACAAAATTGCCAAGAGTTTGTGAATGCGGATGGTAACAACTTTTTGAAAATGATTCTGGAGTATGCAGAGAAAAATAACCAACGCATGTTATATGAAAACAGATGCAGGTTATTATTGCAACACGGATTAATTAACCGTCATAATTTTATAACTCTTCGTACAGCGATTACCACCCTATTTCAAGAATTGATGGGAATCCTGTACAGCTTTACCGAAACATCTCGTTGTCAATATTGTAGATTAAATATTGACACAAATCACCACGTAAAGAAGATTACTTCGCAAGATCTGAACATATGTGATTTACAAAATCATATCAAACAGCCTAATACTACTTCAATTTGTCCTAAGTGTCAGAGGTGTATGACAAACAACGTAAAATTTCACCACTACTTAGCGATTGATTTATCGGCTCAAAAAAAGGATTTTGATATTACAAAACTGCCAAAAATACTGTCTCTTGAACACAATTATATGTTAGTTGGTTTGGTACGCGCAATACTTCCGTTTAAAAAGTCCAAGCTCTACCATTACATTGCTTACAGCAGAACTTTGACAGATTATTGGAAATCTTACAACAATTTGAGTAAAAAAAGTAACATGTAACCTAAAAAAATAATAAATATTAGTCTGTTATTGTATGTAAGATATAACTAGCTTGTATCATAAGTTTCAAAATCACAATATTATACTTAATTTAAAAAATCTTCCTGGCGAATAATATTTACAACTTTAATTTTGACTTGTTTGCTTAATCTAAGTAGTTCAATCTTCAGTATCGACAACACTCCATCACCTGCAAACAACATTTGCACAGCTTTACTCAAGTTAAGCAACTGCTGATCAGTAATAGTTTGATGCGTATTTTCATCTACAGCAACATTTTCTTTGATAATAGCTTGAAGCAAACTTGAGTATAAGTCATTTTGCCAAGCTATTCCCTGTCTTCTATTATAATTCATATTAGCAGCCATAATCAAGAACAAATTAAGATTGCTGAATGTAACACATTAAAGTATTACTAAAAATGTATCACTTTCATTACACTTATTCTCAGTTAATGGACAAAAAGAGAACGAAGAGATTGAAATGATCTCGTATACTGGTATCTTTGGCATGTTAGATGTAATGCTGAACTGTCTACAATAATAAAAAAATCTTAGTCAAAAATGCAACTAATGTAAGAAGTGTACCTTGAATTCTTATTTCATCATTAATTATTTCTCACTGCATGTCACTCACTATGTGAATATAGTGGTTTGCTAGCGTAGACAGATTTATGTAAATATTTCACAATATACGATCATCTCGTTTCCGACAGAATTTTTCGTTGTTTTTGGAAGAAGCCAGTAAGGAAAGAGATATACACTGGGTTCATTTTAAAATCCTCCTCCGGTGAAATATGTGGTGCCATCAACAGCTGCTTTGTTTGGCTAGGTTAAGATAGATTACTAAACGTTTTGCCTTTGAATGCCCACTATGTTGTCTCTTTTCGGTGCTCTACTGCTCAGTGATGCACCTTATTGGTCGTTCGAATCGTCATCTGCAAAGGAAACATCCTTTTCTACATCGGACCCACCTAAGATCAGGGCCCTCCATGATGCCCTTCTCCCATTAAAAGACTTCGAACTCGAACTGGCATATTTCCGAATGTAGACGTTTCTGCCGAACCAACAAAAAAGTATCGCTGTATAGTTTTATTCTAGAAACACTTCACATTTAAACACTAAATTGCTTTTTCATCGATACAAGGAAGAAAGACAAAAAGATAAAAGTTCGAGGAAAAACTACCAATGATGGATAGAAGAATCTGACAATTAATATTCAGCAATATTGCGACTTTCATGTTTCTAGAGGTTACCCTTAGCAAAAAATATTGTATTCGTCTTATGAGTTGAAACAAAATGATATCAGTTTTTTTTCAATGTGTCTAGAAAAGTTTTACTCTATAAAAGCTAGCTAGAAAATAAAAGGTTTTCAAATATCTAAGATTTGCGTCATCCGTTAGGAGTTTAGCAAACATGCGACGAGAGACGTTGATAAGAGCCGGGGAGCTAACATTAAAGGTGAGCCGATCATTCGACTCACGGATCGATATTCCGCTAGAGAATACCGAAGACTCGCTAGGTGAGTGATGAGATACGACACTCTGTGCCGAGACCTCATGAGCCCTGGTGGGCTTAGGAAGCGCCGGAGGGGTTCGGGGAGCGGGAAGGTTATTAACTTCTTGACGATTAGCGTCAGGATTCATAATTGATTCAAAATAATCAAAATACGAATGCTTCTATACCTATACAATGAGGAAAAGTGAAAAAAATAAAAGCTGGTGGTAACAATCGATAGTAATAATGAATAGATAAAATCTGATACAATTCATATGGAGCACTAATGCGGTCTCATCTATTCCATCATTACACGTAAACAAAAAGCATCGAATCACTTTTGATAATGTTTCAAACAAAATATATATATATATATATATATATATATATATATATATATATATATATATATATATATATATATATATATATATATACTTGCTACCTCCTAAAATAGTTCTATGGTATAAAAAAATTTCAGCTCAATTGATCAACATTAACACGTGCCTCAATGCATGTTTAATTGTTTCTGTAAAACCAACGTGCGCGGCAGGAGAACGCCGACAACCGCTCGTTGCAGCGCGCCGCGTAACGAGTGTCGTGGTGTTACGCTTATCGGCCAGAATCGTACTTTCTTCTATTTACAACCTTTTAAAAAATTTCATGCTAGTTTCATATTTTATTCAAGGAATGCTATTCAATAATTTACATCAACGAACTTTTTTTACAATCGGGGTATTTTTGTCGGTAGTCCGACACTATTTTAAGAATATACTGTTTCTGTTCCTCGTTAGTGCTTAATTGTTCGTTATAATCTTGCATTAATTTCACTCTTCTTTCCGCTGTGTCATTCGTAACTCTCAATTTGTCAACAATCGTTTTCGCTCTCTAGTACTCTTCATTTTCACTGCGAGATGGCTGCAGCTCTTATATCTGGGGAGTGGTAGTGGACGGAAACGAGTGAGACACTTACACCTTAACGGCGGGAGTAACTATGACTCTCTGATATTTGCTCCATCCCCCTTTTAAAGTCGCCTGGAGTAAACTCACCCTTTCTGACTCCATCTCGTAGTCCACCCCGTAATTTACCTATTTCGAGGTTTAAAGCGCATGCAAAAGATATGTGCTCTTTATGTGTAGACTGAGTGGTAGTTATGGGCACATCTCTGAATACAGAGGCTGTCATTTCCTCAAGCTCACTCATATCAGTGATACAGTTTCTAAAACCAGGTGATAGAATTTCATGTATAAATCTTACCAAATCTTCCTGTTGTTCTTTATTAAGATGTGCCCAAAACAAATTTCCATCCTTCTTACACTTTGAAAAGGAGGTCATATAGTAACACCCCATGTCAGGGTGTGCCCCGTACACTATCTCGCCAGCTTTTGGCAATTTTCCTGGGGCGATAGTTCTAACAGATCCGCCTGATATTGTGCTTTTTGACGAAGCGGTAGATGGAGGAAGACCCTGAGTGAAGTCCTCTCTAACTACATCTTCTGGAGTGGAGCAGGGAGATTGGCACTGAGAATCTGCGAACAAATGCATCTGCCCTAATTTCTCTCTAGGGGGTGTAATAGGTGTGGATTTACAATTCTTTTTTTGTTTGTCATACTTATCGTAAACAAGGGGGGTCCATGCTCTCGTTGCCAAATCTTTGTTGTTGGTTTTAAATTCTTTCAGTTTTTCTTGGTCATTACAAACAGCGTACCCTAGGTCAATAGCGTACTTAAGGACAATATTCTCTATCCCTGGTGCCTGTTCCCTCGGACACTTTAGACCCAATTTTAATAACTTTTCAAAGGACTCTGGTGGTATTGTGATATTGTAAGAGTCTGCAATGGACTCCAAATTGGAGTACAGGAAGTCAGCTTTCTTGATTTTATGCATAATTGAATCAGTTTTGCTTTCGAGGTATATATATATTTTATCTATCTCATTCATCGCTATTTTATGGCTCAATCTTGAATAGGCTGATGAAACACATTCCCGGTTTAAGAAGCCTCTATTTGATTTTCGCCCGAAGGTGTACTACCATTAGATATAGGTAGATTATAATATTTTATTTATTTAGGTAAGGGAAGCAAATTGGATCCGTAACTTCGGGATAAGGATTGGCTCTGAGGATCGGGGCGTGTCGGGCTTGGCGAGGAAGTGGGTCACGGCTGACGTGCCGGGCCTGGGCGAGGTGAAGTAATTGGAGCATCTCTCTTTCCTTCGGGTTTGGAGTTTGTGATGATTATGAATCCGAGTTCGGTCCCGTGCCTTGGCCTCCCGCGGAACCGATTTGCTGCGAGGTTCCATATTACCTTAATCGGTATTTGGATATCCTCTTCGGCCGCCATTCAACGGTCAGCTCAGAACTGGCACGGACTAGGGGAATCCGACTGTCTAATTAAAACAAAGCATTGCGATGGCCCCAACGGGTGTTGACTCAATGTGATTTCTACCCAGTGCTCTGAATGTCAGAGTGAAGAAATTCAAGCAAGCGCGGGTAAACGGCGGGAGTAACTATGACTCTCTGTTGTCCGACCTCGGACAACAGCACGGCATGGGGCCTTAGGAATTAACCTGCCCCGCCAATATTTCGTTTTCATAGTCCGCGCCACTTTCCAGGACGGACTCCTTTCCAAAGCGAGGCCAAGACATTGTATTTCCTAGCAGTAGTTGGCTGGTGCGCTCATGAATGGAATTCACGACACTCCCAGTCCTAGTTCCCAAGTACCAGGTCTGGAAGTGCATAGTGTTCCACGATAGCCGAAGGTGGTCTAGAAATATATATAAAATAAAGAATATATAAATATAAATAAAATATTATAATCTACCTATATCTAATGGTAGTACACCTTCGGGCGAAAATCATATAGAGGCTTCTTAAACCGGGAATATGTTTCATCAGCCTATTTAAGCCTATTAAGCCATAAAATAGCGATGAATGGAGAGGCTGCCAATAATAGTCTTGGTAATGTAAGATCTGATGTCTTGCTTAGAAAAGCCGAGAATACTAGAAATGATATTATTATCTCGACACCAGATTCCACGCGCTCCCACGACTAGAGGGGCCACGACGATATGTTTCCCAGGGTATCGGGATGTCATGGCACTTAGGAAGCGTGGCTCGCTATAAATGGCGCTCTTATTCAGAGCGGCTAGGGAGAGGGAGCTAGGTCCCTCCCAGCTGACGGCAATGTCGCACACTATGGCTCTTGAACCCATCTGGAGCACGAGATCGGGTTTCTTTAATGCGCCGTCGATGCATCTAATGTGGGGTTCAACTTCTACTACCCATCCTTTCTTCTCGGCAATTTTTCGCGTAAGCGTAACGAGCTGGTCATACCGCCTTATTCTCTGCCAATGTGACGCAGGACATTTTTGTAAAACATGGCTAAGTGACTCGTTACGATCACATCCCATCCTACATTTTCTCTCATGTAGTGGATTGGACGGGATGCCCTTAGTAGGTAGGAGATTGCCTCGAAGTTGCACAGCTCTTTTGAAATCTGACCCTCACCAGTAGGGCGGAGGGTTGTTGACTCGGCTACCACTTTCTGTGGAGCAGTCACCTTGATGGAGACCATTTCCGGAATATCCGTTTTCCAGCCTCTCGATCATCTGCCGTGCGATGATGCTACTGCTGTCGCCGCTGTTATTTGTCCACTTCAACAGTTTTTCATACAGTTTGACGCTATAAGGCAGGGAAAGAACAGCTGCCGTTGTTGGCGTAGCACTATTTATCAAGTTATTAAAGCGTCTTTTCATTATGGCAGGCACTTGTTGGAATAAGCAAGTTATACCCAGGCCGCCACCTCTTATAGGGGCATGCAGATAAGCATCAGCACATGTTCGGTTAGACCAAGAAACTTCCTAACGGATACTCTGATGATCGTATCAGCGGCTTTTAAAGTTTTCTTGGTGACTATGGCGCTTTGGAGTTGATCTTGTATGCGCGGCAACAAGAAATATTTTACGATGTTAAGTTTCTGTGCCGGTTGAAGTCCTGCTTTGTTTATTCTGTCGAGCTGGATTTTGAGGTCGGAAATGGTGGATCGAGTCTGTCCCATGACTCCATACCGCCTGCCCAGGTATTTAAACATATCCTGAGGTGTTAATTGGCGGATAAACTGACCCTCTGCCGCGAATAGAGGCCTAGTAACCACGTAAGAGTGTTTGTTGCCTCGGTTGACGTTAACCGATATGGCAACACTCTTTGTCGGGTTAATCGACATCCCTCGCTTCGCAAAGAACTCAGTAACAGTTCTAAGCTGCTTTGTGGCACCCTTGACAGACTCGGCCAACAGCACTAGGTCATCCGCATACGCTAGTACTGACACCTTCATGTCATCTGAGACAGGTATGCCCGACCCACCATTCTCTAGTTCGCAAACCAACTCGTCCACTACTAAATTAAAAAGATAGGGCGGTAAAGGGTCTCCCTGCTTTACGCCTCTATCGATGTTTACTCTCCTGGTTTTCTTGTTGCCAGCAGAAACTACGGTATAAGATTTTTGGTACGAGTCCATTATATACCTTTTAGTTATTTCGTCTATACCGAACCTGTTCAGAGCTCGTAGGATGGACCATTGCGATACTGTGTCGAAGGCTTTAGAAAGGTCCAACGACAAGATGTTGTATGGCTTAACTCTACGTCTTCTTTACTTGATAAGCGTTTGGAGTGAGATGTTATTCAACAGGACACCATCGATCTTCATGAAACCTCTTTGGTTGGCGTGTTGCGTGTATCGGTAACGCCGAGAAGCGCTTACCAAGGACACGATGAAACACCCTGACAATGACCGATGATATTGTGATCGGTCTCCAGTTGTTAATCAAGCGTCGGTCCCCCCCTTTAGGTATAAGTGTTGTCCTGTTCCCTCGGAGCACCTCGGGGGTAACCCCAAAGAGAAACATGACATTATATAATAGAACCAATCTCTTCACAGGGGCCTTTTTGAGAGCTAGCAGGGGCACTGCGTCTGGACCAGCCGCCCCTGATTTTGATGTGTTTATGGCCCAGAGGATGTCTGACTCTGTAATTGGCTGGTCCAGTTTGTGTTCCTTTCTGATCCAAGATTGGTTCGTTGTCTAGGAGAGAGGGACTTCCGAATATGCACGTCCCCCCAGAGCGGTTTCCCGTCTAGGATATCACGCGCCAAAGCGGCTCGATCGGATCGATATCGTCGTTGGACGACTTTGTATTTATATGAACGCTCATGGTTCCTGTTATTAAAGACTGGGGCCCTGCGGTTTCCGTTTGCCTTCGTTTTGGGCTTCCCAGTCCCTGCTCGGTCGAAGAGAGCAGTAATATAATCATTCACCTCTTTTCTCACTCCCTCTCTATGGCGGTCTAGATTGGTGAATTGAGAGTAACGGAATAAAGTGCTATCATAAGTGTTCCATCCGTCATTAGCGTGCCAGTAATCGTATAAAAACGTAGAGATTGTATTGTGCCGGTGTTCTATCGTAATGGGTACGAACTCCTCAGCATTCGGATTAAGACTGACGATTTTTGAAGCTTGAGTCCTTGCCTCGATCTCTAGGACTCTCGAGAAGAGAGAACTCCACTACTTCACCTTCTGCTTCCTCGTGGGGCCGCGCGTTTTCGTTCTCAAGTTGTTCGAGAACGTCTACGCGGGCCTCGATGTTGTTTTCTTTTCTTAGGAATTCGAGAAGTTCCTTGTATCTATCCTGTTTCCGTCTATATTTAATAGAGTCGATTGTACGGTTAGGATAGATACTTTGGAGATGTTTGTTAATGAAACGACCGGTGTAGGCGATTTCGTGCTTGGCCATTTCTATGTAGTCTTCATCCTCGAATTCAACGGGGGCATTAGGCTTTTCGTAGAGGTTCTCAAGCTCCTCATTGTACTCCACGGGGTGTGCTCTCCGCATGTGTTGTCGCATTTCAGCGTAAGTCTTATAAGTTTGTTTGCATACGGAGCAAACATTGCCGTCAGCCGGGGGTGCACCCCGGCAGCGTAGCCTTCTTGAATGGGTCTGAAGCCCAGTATCAGTGGCGAAAGTTTTACCACATATGCACAAGACCATAGTTCTAGGACTGAAACTAAGCCTGTCGTAAGTTCGATTCAGTTGTTAGAGAATAGTTGAATAGACAGGAGAAGACTTGTCTACCACTTAGATAAAAAGTCGGAAGGTGTACTATCCCTAAAACTAAAACCCCCAGGAGTCTGGAGGTGGGCACGGTCCGATAAAGGAGCCAGATAGGTGACCGTGGGGCAGTCTTCAAATATCTAAGATTTGCGTCATCCGTTAGGAGTTCAGCAAACATGCGACGAGAGACGTTGATAAGAGCCGGGGAGCTAACATTAAAGGTGAGCCGATCATTAGACTCACGGATCGATATTCCGCTAGAGAATACCGAAGACTCGCTAGGTGAGTGATGAGATACGACACTCTGTGCCGAGACCTCATGAGCCCTGGTGGGCTTAGGAAGCGCCGGAGGCGCTTGAACGGTTTTGGATGTACGGCCTTTGGCCGGAGGTTTCTGGTCGCGTACATTGGAAACGTTTTTGTTCCGTTGGTTTTCCTTTTTGTCCCAGTATTGACCGGGGGTTCGGGGAGCGGGAAGGTTATTACCTTCTTGACGATTAGCGTCAGGATTCATAATTGATTCAAAATAATCAAAATACGAATGCTTCTATACCTATACAATGAGGAAAGGTGAAAAAAATAAAAGCTGGTGGGAACACTCGATAGTAATAATGAATAGATAAAATCTGATACAATTCATATGGAGCACTAATGCGGTCTCATCTATTCCATCATTACACGTAAACAAAAAGCATCGAATCACTTTTGATAATGTTTCAAACAAAATATATATATATATATATATATATATATATATATATATATTTGGGTGGCCCTTATTTTTGAAGGTGACTTGCTACCTCCTAAAATAGTTCTATGGTATAAAAAAATTTCAGCTCAATTGATCAACATTAACACGTGCCTCAATGCATGTTCAATTGTTTCTGTAAAACCAACGTGCGCGGCAGGAGAACGCCGACAACCGCTCGTTGCAGCGCGCCGCGAAACGAGTGTCGTGGTGTTACGCTTATCGGCCAGAATCGTACTTTCTTCTATTTACAACCTTTTAAAAAATTTCATGCTAGTTTCATATTTTATTCAAGTAATGCTATTCAATAATTTATATCAACGAACTTTTTTTACAATCGGGGTATTTTTGTCGGTAGTCCGATACTATTTTGAGAATATACTGTTTCTGTTCCTCGTTAGTGCTTAATTGTTCGTTATAATCTTGCATTAATTTCACTCTTCTTTCCGCTGTGTCATTCGTAACTCTCAATTTCTCAACAATCGTTTTCGCTCTCTGGTACTCTTCATTTTCACTGCGAGATGGCTGCACCTCTTATATCTGGGGAGTAGTAGTGGACGGAAACGAGTGAGACACTTACACCTTAACGGAGGGAGTAACTATGACTCTCTGATATTTGCTCCATCCCCCTTTTAAAGTCGCCTGGAGTAAACTCACCCGTTCTGACTCCATCTCGTAGTCCACCCCGTAATTTACCTATTTCGAGGTTTAAGGCGCATGCAAAAGATATGTGCTCTTTATGTGTAGACTGAGTGGTAGTTATGGGCACATCTCTGAATACAGAGGCTGTCATTTCCTCAAGCTCACTCATATCAGTGATACAGTTTCTAAAACCAGGTGATAGAATTTCATGTATAAATCTTACCAAATCTTCCTGTTGTTCTTTATTAAGATGAGCCCAAAACAAATTTCCATCCTTCTTACACTTTGAAAAGGAGGTCATATAGTAACACCCCATGTCAGGGTGTGCCCCGTACACTATCTCGCCAGCTTTTGGCAATTTTCCTGGGGCGATAGTTCTAACAGATCCGCCTGATATTGTGCTTTTTGACGAAGCGGTAAATGGAGGAAGACCCTGAGTGAAGTCCTCTCTAACTACATCTTCTGGAGTGGAGCAGGGAGATTGGCACTGAGAATCTGCGAACAAATGCATCTGCCCTAATTTCTCTCTAGGGGGTGTAATAGGTGTGGATTTACAATTCTTTTTTTGTTTGTCATACTTATCGTAAACAAGGGGGGTCCATGCTCTCGTTGCCAAATCTTTGTTGTTGGTTTTAAATTCTTTCAGTTTTTCTTGGTCATTACAAACAGCGTACCCTAGGTCAATAGCGTACTTAAGGACAATATTCTCTATCCCTGGTGCCTGTTCCCTCGGACACTTTAGACCCAATTTTAATAACTTTTCAAAGGACTCTGGTGGTATTGTGATATTGTAAGAGTCTGCAATGGACTCCAAATTGGAGTACATGAAGTCAGCTTTCTTGATTTTATGCATAATTGAATCAGTTTTGCTTTCGAGGTATATATATATTTTATCTATCTCATTCATCGCTATTTTATGGCTCAATCTTAAATAGGCTGATGAAACACATTCCCGGTTTAAGAAGCCTCTATATGATTTTCGCCCGAAGGTGTACTACCATTAGATATAGGTAGATTATAATATTTTATTTATTTAGGTAAGGGAAGTCGGCAAATTGGATCCGTAACTTCGGGATAAGGATTGGCTCTGAAGATCGGGGCGTGTCGGGCTTGGCGAGGAAGTGGGTCACGGCTGACGTGCCGGGCCTGGGCGAGGTGAAGTAATTGGAGCATCTCTCTTTCCTTCGGGTTTGGAGTTTGTGATGATTATGAATCCGAGTTCGGTCCCGTGCCTTGGCCTCCCGCGGAACCGATTTGCTGCGAGGTTCCATATTACCTTAATCGGTATTTGGATATCCTCTTCGGCCGCCATTCAACGGTCAGCTCAGAACTGGCACGGACTAGGGGAATCCGACTGTCTAATTAAAACAAAGCATTGCGTTGGCCCCAACGGGTGTTGACTCAATGTGATTTCTACCCAGTGCTCTGAATGTCAAAGTGAAGAAATTCAAGCAAGCGCGGGTAAACGGCGGGAGTAACTATGACTCTCTGTTGTCCGACCTCGGACAACAGCACGGCATGGGGCCTTAGGAATTAACCTGCCCCGCCAATATTTCGTTTTCATAGTCCGCGCCACTTTCCAGGACGGACTCCTTTCCAAAGCGAGGCCAAGACATTGTATTTCCCAGCAGTAGTTGGCTGGTGCGCTCATGAATGGAATTCACGACACTCCCAGTCCCAGTTCCCAAGTACCAGGTCTGGAAGTGCATAGTGTTTCACGATAGCCGAAGGTGGTCTAGAAATATATATAAAATAAAGAATATATAAATATAAATAAAATATTATAGTCTACCTATATCTAATGGTAGTACAACTTCGGGCGAAAATCATATAGAGGCTTCTTAAACCGGAAATATGTTTCATCAGCCTATTTAAGCCTATTAAGCCATAAAATAGCGATGATTGGAGAGGCTGCCAATAATAGTCTTGGTAATGTAAGATCTGATGTCTTGCTTAGAAAAGCCGAGAATACTAGAAATGATATTATTATCTCGACACCAGATTCCACGCGCTCCCACGACTAGAGGGGCCACGACGATATGTTTCCCAGGGTATCGGGATGTCATGGCACTTAGGAAGCGTGGCTCGCTATAAATGGCGCTCTTATTCAGAGCGGCTAGGGAGAGGGAGCTAGGTCCCTCCCAGCTGACGGCAATGTCGCACACTATGGCTCTTGAACCCATCTGGAGCACGAGATCGGGTTTCTTTAATGCGCCGTCGATGCATCTAATGTGGGGTTCAACTTCTACTACTCATCCTTTCTTCTCGGCAATTTTTCGCGTAAGCGTAACGAGCTGGTCATACCGCCTTATTCTCTGCCAATGTGACGCAGGACATTTTTGTAAAACATGGCTAAGTGACTCGTTACGATCACATCCCATCCTACATTTTCTCTCATGTAGTGGATTGGACGGGAAGCCCTTAGTATTACGATGCTCGCAGCTTTATTGAGCTTCTCGTTTCCAGGAGTTTACACTAGTTCATTCAGGATGCGAATGCAACATATACAACTTGACCAACTTTCACATTTATTCATGAAGAAACACTATTCTATAAAATATTACAATAATTGTAAATAATAAACTTTGTAAAGGCAGAGTAACGATATATTTGATTAAATTAAACTTAAACATGTGGTTCTTTCTGTGTCTGTCTCTGTTCTCTCTCCTAAGCACACCTTTTAGTTTTTAGCTGCTGTTCGGAAAAGCAACGTTGCCGTTAGTACCTTTCTATTATAATATCTAAAGAATATGAGAGCGAACGCAACATAGCGGCCTCCCTTGAAATCTCGTAGTTTCAAGAAAAATAAAATGAAACCAAAATTTACAAACATATAACAACTTAACTAAAATATCAATTAATTATAAACCTTGACTTTGTCGGCTACGAGACTCAACCTGATTAAACATACATTGAAATGTTCGAATATGCATTACATTGAGAAAAAAAAAATCTTAGTCTAATATTCTACAAATTAATAAGTCATAAATCAGTTTATATATAATAATCACTGCATTAGGATTGATCATAAATAGGCAAAACACTGATTTTAGTGACAGGACGTTTAAATATAGCGTTTTTCACTTTAACAGTTACCACTCGAATGTGCCCATCAGCACCAGGATGTACGTTCATTATTCTTCCAATCTTCCAGGCTAATGGAGCAGCATCATCATGTAACACGATGCATTGACCGACCTTATAAATGTCATTTGCAACTTGCCATTTGGGGCGTTCTTGAAGAGTCTGTAGATAACTGCGAGACCAGCTCCTCCAAAACTGTTCAAATAAAGCTCGCAATTGTTTATAGCGACAACTTAACCTAGAATGTTTAACGTCTAATGAGTTTTCTGGTAAGAAAGTTAGAGGAGCACCAATTATAAAATGTCCAGGTGTTAAAACTTCCGAGTCGTCTGGATCTTCACTAAGCGGAGTCAGAGGGCGTGAGTTTACTATAGATTCAATTTGAACCAATAAAGAATAGAAATTCTCGTAAGTTAGAAGAGTGTTCTGTAAAACTCGCTTTAAATGATATTTTGTGAGTCGTACAGCGCTTTCCCACAATCCGCCATGATGTGGAGATCGCGGTGGTATGAAATGCCAAATAATGCGATTGTCAATTAGAAAATTTTGGAATACATCATCTTTGATTTCGTTTATAAGATTGGACGCACCGACAAAATTGGACCCATTGTCCGAATAGATTTCCGAAGGAAAACCTCTGCGAGTTCGATATGTATGGCCTTAGAAGCAAAACATATAAAAATACATATCCATGCCTTTATCGATTTGGTATTTCGCAAAAAACTATTCTTAATTAAGAATGGACCCGTATAGTCTACTCCAAGTACAGAAAATATTCTAGAAGGTTGTACTCGGGTTGACGGTAGATCACCCATTTTTTGAAGGCCTGCAGAAGGTGATACTTTAAAACAAATAACGCATTTTCTTAAAATTCCTCTAACTGAATTTCGACCTTGCATAGGCCAATAATTTTGTCTAATAACAGATAATAGAGTTTGTGGTCCGGCATGCAAGTATTTAAAATGAAAATGTTTCACAATAAGAGATGTTAAGTGGCATTTTGCAGGCAGAATAATTGGATGTTTATTGTCAAAATTTAAATTAGTATTTTTCAATCGTCCCCCGACTCTTATTATACCCCTCTCGTCGAGAAAAACACTCAAGCGGAAGAGTTTACTCTTTTTTGAAACTTGTTTGTGTCTTAATAAATCTTTGATTTCAATAGCAAAATGTTTGCGTTGAAAATGTTTAATTAAAATTATTTTAGCTTCGTCTAATTCGGAAATTTTAAGCTTATTTAAATCTCTCTGCTTGGGCTTAACCTTTAAGTTATTTTTAAATCGCAAAAGGTAGGCGATTATACGAATACATTTATTAAACGAAGAATATTTATAAAAGACGTCAAATTTAACACATTCTTTGGTTAACAATATTTTGTTGGGCGGCTGTTTCAATTCAGGTAAATCGGTATTTGATTGAGTTTCAATGTTATTAGGCCAATATTGATTGCTACTTGAAAGGAATTTAGGACCAAAGAACCACGAATCTAATTCTTGTATTTCTCCTGGGTGGACACCTCGAGATATGTAGTCAGCTGGATTCAAATCCGTTGGTATGTAACGCCACTGGTGACTATGGGAAAAAGTCTGTATCTTTGATACGCGATTTGCGACGAACGTTTTGAGTTTACTGGATTCCGATGATATCCAAGCCAACACAATGGTCGAATCACACCAGTAAAATATTTTATCAATTTTAATTTCATTTTCTGTTGCCTTTATTACTGTGTGCGCTAATTCAACACCTAACAATGCGGCACAAAGCTCTAATCGAGGGATAGAAATTACTTTCAAAGGAGCAACTCTAGATTTGGAACAAACTAGATTTACATTTACTGTGTCCAATGAATTCATGGACCTGAAATAAATTGGAGTACCATAAGCGTACTGAGAAGCGTCGGTAAAGACATGCATTTCTATGGATATGAAATCTGTTATTAAAATATGTCGTGAAATTTTTAATTTTTCAATTAATTTCAAACTATTGTAAAACTGTAGCCATGAAATTAGAACATTGTCGGGTACTGGATCATCCCAACCTATTATTAAACCCCACAATTTTTGCATAAATAATTTCGCGCGCGTAATAACGGGACCTATAAGACCTAGAATATCAAAGATTTGACTGATAACGGATAAAATTCGTCTCTTTGTGAAGATCTTGTAGTGATCTGGACCAAATTCGGGATTTGTAACATATTTTAAAATATCCTCTGAAAAGTTCCAGACCGTACCTAAAGTTTTACTGCAACTTTGTTCGTCCTTAATAATATAATCTGTTTTAGTAGAGGGTTCTAATTGTGAAACAAAATTCAAAATTTGCTCATTATTTGAAGACCATTGGCGTAAACGGAATCCGCCCGACAGTAAAATGTTATATACATCTTTCATTAAAAAACATGCAGATTTAATATCCTTTACGGAGACTAAGTAGTCGTCCATGTAAAAATCCTTTAAAATAGATTGAGCAGCCTCAGGATGATTGATTTCATTATCAAGAGCTAACTGTTTTAAGCAACGAGTAGCTAAAAAAGAGGCAGGGCTCATCCCATATGTTACCGTGAGTAACTTGTAAATTTTCAAAGGATCTGTAGTATTATTGCGCCAGAGTATTAATTGAAACTTTGTATCGTTTTCATGTATTTTAACGCATCGATACATCTTCGCGATGTCCGCGGAAACTACAATCGGAAATAATCGAAAACGTAATAAGATAAAGAATAACGTATCCTGGATGCAAGGTCCTGTTTTTAATATATCGTTTAAACTTAAACTCGAAGTGGATTTACTGGAGGCGTCAAAAACAACACGAAGTCGCGTGGTCATTGAGGACTCTTTTATTACAGCGTGGTGAGGTAAGAAAAAGCTTGGCTGTAAATTGAAATTAAAATTATTTAATTCAGACATATGTCCTAAGTTAATACATTCATTTATAAAACTACTATAATTTTCTTTCAATGTAGGATTTTTACCGAGTTTTCTTTCCAAGGATTGAAATCTATTGACTGCGATATCATATGATTCGCCCAACTGCTCTAGATTGTCCCTAAAAGGTAAGCGGACAATAAAGTTACCATAATTATCACGACTATAAGTCTGTTGAAAATGACTCTCTACTTCATTTTCTTCCTCGGTATAGTTATTTTTCAAAGACGGAATTTCTTCTATCAACCAAAATTTCTCTAATCCATTTTCAAGATTGTTCATTGACCTTGACAAGTTACACACAGAAAAATTTCTATTATTTATATTCGGACAACTGATTGTACCTGCTATAATCCAACCGAGTTCTGTATTTTGTAGAATAGGACGACCCTTTCCTAGAGAAATTTGACCGGGTAATAATAAGCGATAAAAAATACCGGCACCCAAAAGTATATCAACTTTACTGGATTCATTAAATTGTGGATCTGCCAAATCAATATTATTAGGAATTTTGAGATGAGACGTATCAAAGTCCATGTGGGGTGTGTCAGTCGTTATCTGATTGGATACCAAAAATTGTAAATTAACATTATAATTGGAGTTTATAGATTTAATTCGTGTTTTAATAACATTATTAATAAAACTTATATTGCCGTTTATTCCTATAACTTTTATATGAACATCTGTCCCTTGAATATACAATCTTTCAAATAATTCCTGACTTATGAAATTTGACTGAGAACCGGCATCTAAAAGCGCTCGACAAATCATGGATTCGCCGTCTTTATTTTCAATTTTTAAAAGTGCGGTTGTAAGTAAAACAAATGAATCGTTATCGTAAGCAGTTAAAGTTAAAACATTTTGAGCACAAGTAACAACACTTTGTTTACTATCATTTCTTTCGACTCGTTTTTCATCAGACTTGATTGGCAAGTTCTGTGAAGAATTATTAACAGAGGCGTGCGCTTCATTATTGAAAATATTATGTTTATCAGTAATGTCGCAATTTTGATGTGAGTTTTTATTAGTAATAGATAAATGCAGTAAACTATTATGTTTTTTTATCACAAATTCTGCATGAACTTCCTTGACAATTCGAAACTTTATGTCCTAGTCGAAGGCAATTAGTGCAAGCTTTAAGTTTACCTATTGTATTGATACGATCTGAAATAGAAAGTTTTAAAAATTCATTGCAATAATAAATTACGTGATCTCCTTTGCAAAAAATACAAGCTAGAAGCCTTGTAGAAATATTACTCTGTATCTTTGTTGTAGCAGATTTGTGATATGTATTCTGATAATTTGAAGAAGAGGGTTTGTTCAGATATTTATTGTCGATAGATTCGAGTAGTTTACATCTATCGATCAAAAATTGAATGAATGTTTCTGAAGTTGGTGACACTACGTCTTTAGTTTCAATCTCCCACTCTTTCCTAGAATTTGCATCTAATTTAGATAATAATAGATGAATTAAAATTGTTCTACTGGCTCTTTTAAATTACGCAAAGCTCGATAGTGCTTTTGTAAATTGTCTACAAAAAATCGTAGAGATTCAAAGGAGTCTCTATTTACATTTGGCAAATCAAAGATTTGTTTTATGTGGTTTTTTCTTATAAATTTTTTATTTTGATATCTCTCCTTTAATAACTCCCAAGCCACAGGATAATTCGAATCTGTTACCTCCAGAAAGTCTATAATTTTTATTGCTTCTTTTTTTAACGTTGTTTGGAGATAGTAAAACTTTTGTATGTTACCTAAATTAGGATTATTATGGATGAGAGCCGAAAATGCATCGTAAAATGTTAACCATTTATCATAACTGCCGTCAAATTCGGGCAGAGACAAAGGTGGCAATTTAACATTGAATGTTTCTATGTGAGAAGATTGAATATTAAAATTTGAGTTATTTTGTTGAGGTATAAAAAACGAATTTTGAGACTGATTGCCAAATTGACCGACGAATTTTTTTGCCTTTGCTACCGTTTCATAATAATCATCTTCAAAGGTGACTCGCTCGGAGAAATTTTGTTCGGATTCATCATATTGCTCAATTTCGGTTTGAACCTTGTTAAATTCATCAAAGATGAGTTCCATTCTTTGCATACGAGTGTAAATTTCTGTGATTTTTGAATTATTGTTTGAATCAGCAACAAATTTTTTAAACCGCGTTAGTTGACCTTTTAATTGGCCGCGGCGAGAAACTAAACGAGAAATCATTAATTGAAATTCTTGTTCTTGGTCATTTCGACCGGCCTCGTTAGCCATTTTGTACCTACCTTTATGTCGCGAATTTATGCAGAGTTAATTCTAATAATCGATAATGAGACAATCTCAGGGAAGTGAGTAATCGCCTTAATAGTGTGTGCGTTGTTGTTCCTTCCTTCTGGGTTTTAGTTATGATAGGGCGCCAGTAACATTTTCTGGTCAGATTTATATCAGTGTGGACCGAAAGATGCTCAAAACTACACACTGTTTATCAGGAAAAATGAAGATTATTGTACGATAATATACGTTGATCGCTAACGTACTAAAAAATGTTCTGGGTTTCATTAACATAAAAAAAATATACATTAAATATTTTACGAATTTACTGATTAAAATTTGTGAAAGCATAAATGTATATAGTCCTGTTTTATCCAAAATAAATATAATTATTCATGGAGTTAGTTATTTAGTTTTCTATAAAATACAACTACTATATTGACGAAGCAAAAACCATTAGTTCAGTGTTCCAAAGGTATAATTAAAACATATAGGCACATCACTTAGATCTTGTGTCAGATATTGAGGAGATATTTAAAAAAGAATTACAAACTACCGTGAGTTCTCGACATATATGTATGTGGTTGGCTTGAATGCTAACCACGTGCTTTTCACATGTCTAGCTTAAGATATTCTCTTCGAGCATGCCAATCCGAATTCATATTCGCTAAACGTTGATCTGTCAGTATGACAAATAAGCGAATTCAGGAATTAGCTAGCCATTAGTAAATTAGCAGGCGATGGTGTTTAATTACCAGACCATATTCCTTCAATTAAGAAAAAACTATTTGTGAAAAACGTTGAAACTGAATAATTACATTGGGAGAAATTTTAGCCTGAAATTATACAATATTTAATCTAAATAAATCGATTATTATGAGAAAAACATTAGATCTGAATTAGTTATAAACTGTAATTAGAAAATATTCCTACCTTGCGTTTGCCGGTAATCGATGCACATTCGCTCAGCACGGCGACACACAAGAAAATGAATCTTTTGTGTTAGCAACATATGCTTATGGATATTTGGCGCTCGCCGGAAGGCGCAATGCCATAACTGGCGGCAATATTTGAATTTTATATAAATGAGATTCTTTTCGGAATAACACACTATTGGTCTTAATATTTCTAATTATTATTTCTGCTAGCATAACGGTATTATATACCGTTACAATTTTTAACAATTAATTAAAATTAAATGAAAGTAAATGTGAAATTAATAATATAATCGGTACGCCACTGAATGGTCGACCCTTTTTTGCGTCGAAAGCAACGCCGGCAAATATCCAAATGAGGATAGGAATGTTATGTTTTTTTTTGTCTTATTACCTACAACTGTAGGTGATTATATATGAAATATAAAATATTTTTGTTAACTTTGTTAACCTACAACGGTAGGTGATTACATATTTTATTTGAATTATGAAAAATGTTTATCTACACGATAGATAGACGAATGTATGTTAAAACGAACAATATTATTGTTCAACCAATACGATCTCAACGTTGAAATCGGGAATAGTAGAAAAGAGCGGTACAGTTTTTTCTGATATAATCGATTGTAAAGAAAAACACATAAAATTAATTTGTATGATATTAATGAAATGAAATAGAATATTAATTTCACTAGAAATTACGAGAAATTCTACTTTTACAAACTCAAAAGGAATGAAAGTAAATGAAACTGACTCACTCATTTATCTCCCCTCTTCCTGTCTTGAAAGGCCAAACTGTTGATCACACACACATCCGGCTCGAAGGACCAAATTTATGTGTATTACGATGCTCGCAGCTTTATTGAGCTTCTCGTTTCCAGGAGTTTACACTAGTTCATTCAGGATGCGAATGCAACATATACAACTTGACCAACTTTCACATTTATTCATGAAGAAACACTATTCTATGAAATATTACAATAATTGTAAATAATAAACTTTGTAAAGGCAGAGTAACGATATATTTGATTAAATTAAACTTAAACATGTGGTTCTTTCTGTGTCTGTCTCTGTTCTCTCTCCTAAGCACACCTTTTAGTTTTTAGCTGCTGTTCGGAAAAGCAACGTTGCCGTTAGTACCTTTCTATTATAATATCTAAAGAATATGAGAGCGAACGCAACACTTAGTAGGTAGGAGATTGCCTCGAAGTTGCACAGCTCTTTTGAAATCTGACCCTGACCAGTAGGGCGGAGGGTTGTTGACCCAGCTACCACTTTCTGTGGAGCAGTCACCTTGTTGGAGACCATTTCCGGAATATCCGTTTTCCAGCCTCTCGATCATCTGCCGTGCGATGATGCTACTGCTGCCGCCGCTGTTATTTGTCCACTTCAACAGTTTTTCATACAGTTTGACGCTATAAGGCAGGGAAAGAACAGCTGCCGTTGTTGGCGTAGCACTATTTATCAAGTTATTAAAGCGTCTTTTCATTATGGCGGGCACTTGTTGGGATAAGCAAGTTATACCCAGGCCGCCACCTCTTATAGGGGCATGCAGATAAGCATCAGCACATGTTCGGTTCAGACCAAGAAACATTCTAACGGATACTCTGATGATCGTATCAGCGGCTTTTAAAGTTTTCTTGGTGACTATGGCGCTTTGGAGTTGATCTTGTATGCGCGGCAACAAGAAATGTTTTACGATGTTAAGTTTCTGTGCTGGTTGAAGTCCTGCTTTGTTTATTCTGTCGAGCTGGATTTTGAGGTCGGAAATGGTGGATCGAGTCTGTCCCATGATTCCATACCGCCTGCCCAGGTATTTAAACATATCCTGAGGTGTTAATTGACGGATAAACTGACCCTCTGCCGCGAATAGAGGCCGAATAACTACGTAAGAGTGTTTGTTGCCTCGGTTGACGTTAACCGATATGGCAACACTCTTTGTCGGGTTAATCGACATCCCTCGCTTCGCAAAGAACTCAGTAACAGTTCTAAGCTGCTTTGTGGCACCCTTGACAGACTCGGCCAACAGCACTAGGTCATCCGCATACGCTAGTACTGACACCTTCATGTCATCTGAGACAGGTATGCCCGACCCACCATTCTCTAGTTCGCAAACCAACTCGTCCACTACTAAATTAAAAAGATAGGGCGATAAAGGGTCTCCCTGCTTTACGCCTCTATCGATGTTTACTCTCCTGGTTTTCTTGTTGCCAGCAGAAACTACGGTATAAGATTTTTGGTACGAGTCCATTATATACCTTTTAGTTGTTTCGTCTATACCGAACCTGTTCAGAGCTCGTAGGATGGACCATTGCGATACTGTGTCGAAGGCTTTAGAAAGGTCCAACGACAAGATGTTGTATGGCTTAACTCTACGTCTTCTTTACTTGATAAGCGTTTGGAGTGAGATGTTATTCAACAGGACACCATCGATCTTCATGAAACCTCTTTGGTTGGCGTGTTGCGTGTATCGGTAACGCCGAGAAGCGCTTACCAAGAACACGATGAAACACCCTGACAATGACCGATGATATTGTGATCGGTCTCCAGTTGTTAATCAAGCGTCGGTCCCCCCCTTTAGGTATAAGTGTTGTCCTGTTCCCTCGGAGCACCTCGGGGGTAACCCCAAAGAGAAACATGACATTATATAATAGAACCAATCTCTTCACAGGGGCCTTTTTGTGAGCTAGCAGGGGCACTGCGTCTGGACCAGCCGCCCCTGATTTTGATGTGTTTATGGCCCAGAGGATGTCTGACTCTGTAATTGGCTGGTCCAGTTTGTGTTCCTCTTTCTGATCCAAGATTGGTTCGTTGTCTAGGAGAGAGGGACTTCCGAATATGCCCCTGTACTCGGACTCTATTGACGCAATGTCAGGTAGTACATCGTCCCCCCAGAGCGGTTTCCCGTCTAGGATATCACGCGCCAAAGCGGCTCGATCGGATCGATATCGTCGTTGGACGACTTTGTATTTATATGAACGCTCATGGTTCCTGTTATTAAAGACTGGGGCCCTGCGGTTTCCGTTTGCCTTCGTTTTGGGCTTCCCAGTCCCTGCTCGGTCGAAGAGAGCAGTAATATAATCATTCACCTCTTTTCTCACTCCCTCTCTATGGCGGTCTAGATTGGTGAATTGAGAGTAACGGAATAAAGTGCTATCATAAGTGTTCCATCCGTCATTAGCGTGCCAGTAATCGTATAAAAACGTAGAGATTGTATTGTGCCGGTGTTCTATCGTAATGGGTACGAACTCCTCAGCATTCGGATTAAGACTGACGATTTTTGAAGCTTGAGTCCTTGCCTCGATCTCTAGGACTCTCGAGAAGAGAGAACTCCACTACTTCACCTTCTGCTTCCTCGTGGGGCCGCGCGTTTTCGTTCTCAAGTTGTTCGAGAACGTCTACGCGGGCCTCGATGTTGTTTTCTTTTCTTAGGAATTCGAGAAGTTCCTTGTATCTATCCTGTTTCCGTCTATATTTAATAGAGTCGATTGTACGGTTAGGATAGATACTTTGGAGATGTTTGTTAATGAAACGACCGGTGTAGGCGATTTCGTGCTTGGCCATTTCTATGTAGTCTTCATCCTCGAATTCAACGGGGGCATTAGGCTTTTCGTAGAGGTTCTCAAGCTCCTCATTGTACTCCACGGGGTGTGCTCTCCGCATGTGTTGTCGCATTTCAGCGTAAGTCTTATAAGTTTGTTTGCATACGGAGCAAACATTGCCGTCAGCCGGGGGTGCACCCCGGCAGCGTAGCCTTCTTGAATGGGTCTGAAGCCCAGTATCAGTGGCGAAAGTTTTACCACATATGCACAAGACCATAGTTCTAGGACTGAAACTAGGCCTGTCGTAAGTTCGATTCAGTTGTTAGGGAATAGTTGGATAGACAGGAAAAGACTTGTCTACCACTTAGATAAAAAGTCGGAAGGTGTACTATCCCTAAAACTAAAACCCCCAGGAATCTGGAGGTGGGCACGGTCCGATAAAGGAGCCAGATAGGTGACCGTGGGGCAGTCTTCAAATATCTAAGGTTTGCGTCATCCGTTAGGAGTTCAGCAAACATGCGACGAGAGACGTTGATAAGAGCCGGGGAGCTAACATTAAAGGTGAGCCGATCATTCGACTCACGGATCGATATTCCGCTAGAGAATACCGAAGACTCGCTAGGTGAGTGATGAGATACGACACTCTGTGCCGAGACCTCATGAGCCCTGGTGGGCTTAGGAAGCGCCGGAGGCGCTTGATCGGTTTTGGATGTACGGCCTTTGGCCGGAGGTTTCTGGTCGCGTACATTGGAAACGTTTTTGTTCCGTTGGTTTTCCTTTTTGCCCCAGTATTGACCGGGGGTTCGGGGAGCGGGAAGGTTATTACCTTCTTGACGATTAGCGTCAGGATTCATAATTGATTCAAAATAATCAAAATACGAATGCTTCTATATCTATTTTCGGAAGAAACCACATGATCCGATTCAAACTGATATGTTTTTGAGAATCTCCGACAACGAATACATGGTATACGATTATTTAATTATTTCCTATACATACTTTTGATGAGAAACCATATTTTCTATATTTTGGAAGGAAACCGAGAAATATTCGGAATATTGTTGTCGTCCTTGTGTATAAAATTAAATAAATTCGAAACTATTAGAGTTATCATGGTATTCATGGCATCAATCGATTAAGAAAATCTTCATTTCACTCATTGCAATTCTTCATTTCCATACATACGCGTATTATACAGGGTGAAAGTGGAGACAAATTTTTTTCTCAAAAAAATCCGCATAAAAATTTCTTTTTATCCACAGATTAGCAGCTGAAACGTGGTAATGAGGAAAAATCGAAAAAAGACCATAGGTACTATCATAGAAAAAATATACCTCTTTTCCCTTGGTTATACAAGGCGAGTTACAGAGCTTTGACTCTGAGCTTTTGCAACGGAATTCGACATTTCAAAGGGTACCCCTGTGGAATGAAAATGGAAAAAAAATCTTTTGACTCCGATTTCAACCAAATTTCGTACATGGGGGTTAAACGATATAGGGATTCGACAAGAGTTGTCAGTTTCCGCAAAAAAAAAATTTGACAAGGGGAAAATCCGTGAGAATCAAGCGTCTGATTGTCCTCCCATTAATAACGAACCGTGCCACTTTTTTGATGACGCTAGCTGGCGAAGATGACCTCGCCCGGGAGCTCTTCGAGCAGGAGCTAATCCAGAAACACAGGGAAATGGTAAACAAATCCTTCGCATCGGTCAGACAATCGACCATGATGGAGGAGGAAGTTGAAGAGGAGAAGGAGTCAAGCGACGAGTTTGACTTCAGAAAGTCTAACCTATTCTCGATCCTACTCGGTATCGAGAAAAAGGTCACCACACCCTATTGGTGCCAAAGCACCAATAAAGAAGAAAAGAAAGCTAAAAAAAAATCCTGGAGGGAGGAAAACTCCAGGAACAACGAAACAGCCACAGAGGCTATCAAACGAAAGCTCAGCGAGGTCGAACAGATCCTCGCGAGCCTTAATATCGAAAACGACGATATTAAAAGGAGGATGGGGGAAATGAGAACCCTCACGAAAAGATTAAACAAGGGTACGGATGGAAAAAATACATCCGATACTACACTAAGCGGCATTAAATGTAATGAATGCCGGAAAGAAGCCGAAAAGCTTCAAAAAGCGGAGGCTACCAAAAAAATCGCTCCCTTGGAAAAGGGAGGTTCCTTCAAAGATTTTGAAGGAATCAAAGATAAATTTTGGGAGGACAAAGTGTTCTCTAAAACCAAGATTCTCCCTATGAGGATTCAAGACGCGCTGGATAGAAAGGACTGTATGGTCCTAATAAATCCAAGCACGGAAAATGAGCTAGAGAATATGACTCCTGAAATCAGGGAGTTAGCGGAAGCCCTCAATCCCGGGGAATTCGAGGTTATCGAGAATTCGGTAACCTCCTTGAAAACAAAAAAAGCCTGGAGGCATTATGTCGCCAGACTGAATGGAGAACCCGGCAAGGATTTCAAAATGATTGATGCCATGGTCGGGGAGAACCTGGGCGAGGACACGAATGTCCTCATACTCGGTGGGGAGATAACTCCCACGAGGAAAATTATAGAATTCACTGCTAAAAGCGGTGGATTATACAACATGATTATACACCCGAGAGCCTCCAGAGATAGGAGGTCGGAGGAGGGGGAATCTGTCCTGGTCAGGACAGGAGACAGGCCCTTCGCCGAAGTACTGAAAAGTATGCAAGAGAAAGTTGACGTTGCGAGCCTCAACGTCAACATTAACAAGGTTAAAAAAACAAATGGCGGTGACATTGTCATCCGCCTCAAAGGCAGGGGTCAGGCACAGACCCTAAAAAATGCAATAATGAATAAAATGGAGGAGGTCAATGTAACGACCAGAAATAGGGGGACGGTCTTTAGCGTCACTGACCTTGACCCGGCGGTCACCTCTGAGGAGGTGAAAGCTGAGGTCGAGAAACAGACCGGCCTAGCAGGCTTGGTCGAAATTAAATTGTTTAGGAAAACAAAATTCGGAGGGCAGATGTGTCTTCTCTCCGTACCGAATAACAAAGCCGGCAAGCTAAGAGAGATGGGAACCATCAAAATAGGATGGTCGGCTTGTAGAGTGAGGGAGCGAATAGCCCCTCTGAGGTGTTATAGATGTCTGGAATACGGACATAGTCTGACCTCCTGTAAGGGGGAGGACAGAAGCAAACAATGCCTCAATTGTGGCGGGCTCAACCATAGAGCCCAGGACTGTAAGGCCGTAGCGAAATGTATGGCCTGCAAAATAGAAGGACATAGGATGGACACCATGAGATGTCCAGAATATAGGAAATTAGTCCTTGGGAACAAGGACTAAAAAGGTCTAAAACTATAAAATGGACAAAAGGTCCTTTTACAACCTCTTTGTCCAGGATCTAGACCCCAAAGATTTTAATATGTTATTAATCGTCGTTGTTGCTCCAAGGTTCCGGCAATATACACCGGAGGCCTATTTTAGAATGTTGTCGTCGGTTGATCCCTATACCATCAACATGACGACAACAAAGGTTTTATTTATTTTTTATTTATATTTATATATTTATTTTATATTTATTTATTTATTTATTTATTTATTTCATTTTAACTAATTTTAATCTAGATTTTAGAAGAGCATATCCCGACCATTATTGCAAAATCCCAACTGGGATACCTTCGGTTGTTCATGAGATTAATATTAAAATAAAGTCACTATATGATAGCCCGGGGTCACGTATCTTGCTGCACAGCGTGGTGAGAATGTGGGCCTGATACAAGCAAAATGGCTAACGATAAAAAAACAGGCAAAAACCAGATAAACGTACTGCAAGTGAACTTGGGGAGGTCCAAGATAGCGCACGATATCGCCTTTGACGAAGCAAACAAACATCACATCGACGTCATGATAATATCCGAGCCAAATAAAAACATTGCAAGAAAAAAAGGATGGCTCGTCGATAAGAATGCAGGAGTGGCGATAGCCATCATAAATAAAAACTTGGAAATAGACAAGACGCTTCGAGGTGATAACTGCGTACAAATAGAAACCAAGGGCACCATTATGACGGCCGTTTATATCTCACCGAATATCAACGATAGAGAATACCAAAAGGCCATAGATAAAACCTTTGAAACGGCTACCAATAACAACGGAAGACGACTATCCATAATGGCCGGAGATATAAACGCGAAATCCGCAATATGGGGATCTCCTATGTCTGATATAAAAGGACAAATGGTAGAGGAGTGGTTGGCCCAAACAGGATGGGTAGCAATCAATAACGGCCATCACACCTTTGAAAGAGGTAACTCCAAAACACATATAGATGTTACTCTCTGTCATACCAGTAATTATAATAAGATCACCAACTGGTGTATAGAATATGTCAATCCCTACACACACCATGGACATATTCGATATCAGATAAAAACGAAAGGAGCAATAAAAAAGATGAGCCCTAACAACAGGAAAAGGACATACTTGAACACCGAAAAGTACGTAGAAATACTAAAAAAAAGTAATGGAACATACGAGGAAATACTGAAGGCATATAAAGATGCCTCCAGTAATAATAACGACGCAAATACCTCGATGCAACCATTCTGGTGGAATCCTGAAATCGAGAATGCCAGAAACGAATATAATAAACAAAGACGTAAATACACCCGAGAAAAACTCCCACATTTAAAACAAAAGTGGGAAGACGGTATGAAGTTACAAGGCAAAGTACTAAAAAGATTAATTACGCAAGCCAAAAAGAGATGTTGGGACGACCTCATGAAAGACCTTGAAAACGACATATGGGGCCAGGGTTACAGGATAGTGACGGGCAAACTGGCTAATAAAACACAAGGCCAACTCAGCGCGAAAAGGAGAAAAAATATCCTCCGCACCCTCTTCCCGACAACAAGAGGGAGAATAACAAACGACGACGATAACGAACCCGCACTACATGAGGTACCAAACAGTTTCACCAGCGACGAGCTCGATATAGCGATTAGAGATATTAAAAACGGCAAGGCACCAGGACCAGACGGCCTGCCAAACGAAGCTCTAAAAATCGCGGTGAAAACTAAACCGTTGCAAGTTCTAAACTATCTAAACGAACTTTTGAAGCAACAACGGTTTCCCGACTGCTGGAAAACAGCCAGAGTCGTTCTACTTCCGAAGGAGGGTAAAGACCCAAACGAGGCAGGCAGCTATCGCCCTATATGCCTGATCAACTCTTTCGGAAAATTACTAGAACGTATGATTACAAACAGATTGGCTGATGAGATCGAGAATAAGAACCTCCTATCTCCGCATCAGCATGGCTTCCGACCCAAAAGATCAACGGTGTCGGCAATAAACGAACTAAAAGAAATAGTAGGTAAAAACAGCCACAAATGGGGTGTACTTGTGGCTGTTGATATAAAGAACGCCTTCAATACCGCGAAATGGCATAAAATAGTCATGGCTTGTAAAGATAACGGAATTAGCCCTTACCTAACGAACTACATAAAGAACTACCTGAGTGACAGGAGGGTGACCTCCGGCATCATTTCACATAGATGCACGATGGGTGTTCCGCAGGGCTCCGTCCTTGGACCGGTTCTGTGGAACATCATGTATAACGGTATCCTAGTGTTGGACTATGGCCCAAAAGTTTCCACTATCGCGTACGCTGATGACCTCGTCTTCTACATCGTAGGAGACAAAGAAAATGAGGTCAGGAATAGAGCAGAGAACACTGTAGCTCTAGCGGTCCGTTGGATCACAAGAAACGGACTTAAAATTGCTCCTCAGAAAACGGAGATAGTGACGGTGAAGGGACCACGGAAAACAAATGGTCCCTTCAAAATGGTAGTGGAAAGACAAAGAGTCGAGGCCAAAAAGAAAATAAAATATCTGGGAGTAATAATAACAAAAAACCTTAACTTCCTGGAACATATAAAATACACGGTCGAAAAAGCCGATAAAAAGATCTCACAACTACGGAGACTGATGCCGAATGTGGGAGGGCCAGGTTATTGCAAGCGCAGGGTTCTGTGCCAAGTAATGCACAGCGTCCTCCTGTATGCGGCGCCAGCCTGGCGCGAAGCCATGAAGATACAAGCAAACAAGGAAAGATTAATAGCCGCGCAAAGAAAAGGCTTACTGATGGTCGCCGCTGCCTATAGGACCGTATCGGCCAAGGCAGTCCAGGTTATAGCAGGTTTCCCACCGATTGATCTCATGATAGCAGAGAGATGTTTTCTATATAAAATAGGAGGCAGGCTAGCCGGCAATAGACGAATGGCAAGAGAAAGAACATATAAAAAGTGGCAGGAGAGGTGGGATAGTCTGGAGACGAAGGCCCAGTGGACAAAAACATTGATTAAAGACATAAGAAGCTGGGTCATGTGTAAACACAGAACCACTTCTTACCACGTCACGCAGGTTCTGGCGGGGCATGGTTCGTTCGGAACCTTCACTAAAAGAATCCGTAAAACCGAGGATGACACATGTAAAACATGTGGGCAAAGGGACGACCCGGCCCATGTCCTCTACGAATGTGCGAGATGGGTTGAGGAGAGGACCAGACTGAAAGAACAATTAGGATGTGACCTACGGCAACCTACGGCAACCGAGATCATAGGAAAAATGTTGGAGGACAAAGCAACCTGGAACGCGGTAACGACGTACATGACCGTAGTAATGAACAGAAAGGAAAAAAAGGATAGAAACTCTCAGGGATAGCAATAGAATAAGGAAAGGGATTTTCAAAGGGGATGTGCGCTGATGTAATGACAACTTGTTGTCCTCCCGGCGCACGCAAATCCCCAGGGATGTGTAAACAAGGAGGGTGGTTTAGTGAGTGAGAGTCCCACACAAACTCACAGCATTGCACCCGCCCGCTGTGAGGATGGCATTAGCTTCCACCCTACCTTGGGGGCAAAAAAAAAAAGGTTGTTTTAGGTTAGGTTAGGTTAGGTTAGGTTAGGTTAGGTTAGGTAAGGTTAGGTTAGGTTAGGTTAGGTTAGGTTAGGTTAGGTTAGGTTAGGTTAGGTTAGGTTAGGTTAGGTTAGGTTAGGTTAGGTTAGGTTAGGTTAGGTTAGGTTAGGTTAGGTTAGGTTAGGTTAGGTTAGGTAAGGTTAGGTTAGGTTAGGTTAGGTTAGGTTAGGTTAGGTTAGGTTAGGTTAGGTTAGGTTAGGTTAGGTTAGGTTAGGTTAGGTTAGGTTAGGTTAGGTTAGGTTAGGTTAGGTTAGGTTAGGTTAGGTTAGGTTAGGTTAGGTTAGGTTAGGTTAGGTTAGGTTAGGTTAGGTTAGGTTAGGTTAGGTTAGGTTAGGTTAGGTTAGGTTAGGTTAGGTTAGGTTAGGTTAGGTTAGGTTAGGTTAGGTTAGGTTAGGTTAGGTTAGGTTAGGTTAGGTTAGGTTAGGTTAGGTTAGGTTAGGTTAGGTTAGGTTAGGTTAGGTTAGGTTAGGTTAGGTTAGGTTAGGTTAGGTTAGGTTAGGTTAGGTTAGGTTAGGTTAGGTTAGGTTAGGTTAGGTTAGGTTAGGTTAGGTTAGGTTAGGTTAGGTTAGGTTAGGTTAGGTTAGGTTAGGTTAGGTTAGGTTAGGTTAGGTTAGGTTAGGTTAGGTTAGGTTAGGTTAGGTTAGGTTAGGTTAGGTTAGGTTAGGTTAGGTTAGGTTAGGTTAGGTTAGGTTAGGTTAGGTTAGGTTAGGTTAGGTTAGGTTAGGTTAGGTTAGGTTAGGTTAGGTTAGGTTAGGTTAGGTTAGGTTAGGTTAGGTTAGGTTAGGTTAGGTTGGGTTAGGTTAGGTTAGGTTAGGTTAGGTTCCACTCCTGGGAGCTGTAAGACCTTGAAGTTGGTGGAGTGGCTCAGTAACTTTCTCTCTTCTTGTGCCGTCTTGACGGACTGGTGGAGAGAAGTGAAGCTAAGAAACAGCTCAAAAATCCAAAGGATTCAGTGTTGTACGCTGATGTAATGACAATTGTTGTCCTCCCGGCGTACGACACTCCCGAGAATTGAGGAGGGTGGTTTAGTGGGTGAGAGTCCCGCACAAACTCACAGCATTTGCACCTGCCCGTTGTGAGGAAGGCATTAGCTTCCACCCTACCCCTGGGCAAAAAAAAAAAAGGTTAGGTTAGGTTAGGTTAGGTTAGGTTAGGTTAGGTTAGGTTAGGTTAGGTTAGGTTAGGTTAGGTTAGGTTAGGTTAGGTTAGGTTAGGTTAGGTTAGGTTAGGTTAGGTTAGGTTAGGTTAGGTTAGGTTAGGTTAGGTTAGGTTAGGTTAGGTTAGGTTAGGTTAGGTTAGGTTAGGTTAGGTTAGGTTAGGTTAGGTTAGGTTAGGTTAGGTTAGGTTAGGTTAGGTTAGGTTAGGTTAGGTTAGGTTAGGTTAGGTTAGGTTAGGTTAGGTTAGGTTAGGTTAGGTTAGGTTAGGTTAGGTTAGGTTAGGTTAGGTTAGGTTAGGTTAGGTTAGGTTAGGTTAGGTTAGGTTAGGTTAGGTTAGGTTAGGTTAGGTTAGGTTAGGTTAGGTTAGGTTAGGTTAGGTTAGGTTAGGTTAGGTTAGGTTAGGTTAGTAGGTTAGGTTAGGTTAGGTTAGGTTAGGTTAGGTTAGGTTAGGTTAGGTTAGGTTAGGTTAGGTTAGGTTAGGTTAGGTTAGGTTAGGTTAGGTTAGGTTAGGTTAGGTTAGGTTAGGTTAGGTTAGGTTAGGTTAGGTTAGGTTAGGTTAGGTTAGGTTAGGTTAGGTTAGGTTAGGTTAGGTTAGGTTAGGTTAGGTTAGGTTAGGTTAGGTTAGGTTAGGTTAGGTTAGGTTAGGTTAGGTTAGGTTAGGTTAGGTTAGGTTAGGTTAGGTTAGGTTAGGTTAGGTTAGGTTAGGTTAGGTTAGGTTAGGTTAGGTTAGGTTAGGTTAGGTTAGGTTAGGTTAGGTTAGGTTAGGTTAGGTTAGGTTAGGTTAGGTTAGGTTAGGTTAGGTTAGGTTAGGTTAGGTTAGGTTAGGTTAGGTTAGGTTAGGTTAGGTTAGGTTAGGTTAGGTTAGGTTAGGTTAGGTTAGGTTAGGTTAGGTTAGGTTAGGTTAGGTTAGGTTAGGTTAGGTTAGGTTAGGTTAGGTTAGGTTAGGTTAGGTTAGGTTAGGTTAGGTTAGGTTAGGTTAGGTTAGGTTAGGTTAGGTTAGGTTAGGTTAGGTTAGGTTAGGTTAGGTTAGGTTAGGTTAGGTTAGGTTAGGTTAGGTTAGGTTAGGTTAGGTTAGGTTAGGTTAGGTTAGGTTAGGTTAGGTTAGGTTAGGTTAGGTTAGGTTAGGTTAGGTTAG